>NW_012267319.1:1583489-1583853 GCF_000151885.1 Dipodomys ordii
GCCACACGCTGCTCACCTGTGTGAACACCTGGCCTAGGCCACACGCTGCTCACCTGTGTGAACTCCTGGCCCAGCCACACGCTGCTCACCTGTGTGAATACCTAGCCTGGGTCACACGCTGCTCACCTGTGTGAACACCTGGCGGGAGGCCACACGCTGCTCACCTGTGTGAACACCTGGCCCAGGTCACACGCTGCTCACCTGTGTGAACACCTGGCCTGGGTCACACGCTGCTCACCTGTGTGAACACCTGGCCCAGCCACACGCTGCTCTCCTGTGTGAATACCTGGCCTGGGTCACACGCTGCTCACCTGTGTGAACACCTGGCCCAGCCACACGCTGCTCACCTGTGTGAACACCTGGC
>NW_012267319.1:1583903-1590330 GCF_000151885.1 Dipodomys ordii
AGGAGGGGCCAGCTGGGGTGGGGGCCAGGGCCTGCACGGCAGGGGTTCCCGCAGCGGGGAGGAGGGGCCAGCTGGGGTGGGGGCCAGGGCCTGCAATCCTAGTTACTGGAGAAGCAGAAGTTGCCAAGATCACAGTGTGAGGCCAACCCCATCTCAACCAATGAAAGCAGAGTGAGCCAGTGTGTCTGGCACACCAGAGACACAGGAAAGTACAAATAGGAGGATCACCTAGCATCAATGGGAGAACTTAGTCAAAGAAAATAAAAGCTAGAGGTACGGCTCAAGTGGTAGAATGCCTGCCAAACCAACAACCTGGCTCTGAGTTCAAGACCCCAGGACAGCTCAATAGTCATTACAACAACAACCACAATAGGAATAGGAAGCCAGAAGGGAAGGGACGGGCCCTGAGTAGGATCTTCATTTCGTGTGTGATCGTCTCTAGATCAACCCTGCCTTGGTTCGTAGTCCCCAGAGAAGCAACCCAGCACAAAAGGACCACAAAGCCTCAGGAACTCAAAGGAGGGAAAAAGTCTGGCTTTAAGACTCGGCCCTTGCTGGGCACCAGTGGCTCACGCCTGTAATCCTAGCCACTCAGGAGGCTGAGATCTGAGGATCGCGGTTCAAAGCCAGCCCGGGCAGGAAAGTCGGTGAAATTCTTATCTCCAATAAACCACCAGAAAACCAGAAGTGGCACTGTAGCTCAAGTGGTAGAGCGCTAGCCTTGAGCTGAAGAGCTGAGGGACAGCGCCCAGGCCCAGAATTCAAGGCCCACAACCAACAAAAAAACAAAAAAGACTCAGCCCACCCACTCCCTCCACTGGGCAGACGTCAGGGCACAGGCTGACCTTACCCCTGGTCCCTTTCTGGGACCCGAGCTCAGTCCTGGCCTGAAGGCCCTTCATGGAGGAAGAATGCGCTGCCCAGGCACCGGGAGGCACACGCGTCCGGGTGCCCAGCGCCGCAGCTCTCCTGCGCCAGGGGGGACGGCACTACAAGCAGTCCAGTACACCGTCACTGCTTGCTGCGGTTCACCCTCAACTCCCTGTGGCTCCAGTGGAGAGCTGGGGAGGTCCGGTATCTCCAGACCCCGAGACTCTGGGTGGTCATCCTGCCGAAAGGTGCTGCATCCGGCCACCCTCAGGGGCCGTGGGCTGGCCCCTGGCTCCACCCTACGCCTGCGGCCCCCCCCCCCCGCACTGGGCACCTAAGCTCTGTGCGCGGGAGGGTTCTGTGCACCTGGTGTTTTGCACTTGTCTCATCCTGATTTGGCATCGCAATTTGGCTTGTGCAAAACTTCTGGAGCAAGCCCTTCTTTAGCTCGCTGGTCTCATCTTCAGTCTACATTTCAGATATAAACAGTGCATTGCAGACAGACACCCACATCCAGAAGACACAGGAAGGCCACAGGAGGGACCGAGAAAAGCTACGGAAATGCCCCCAGGGTATCTGTCTCTGGGAGGAGGTGGGAGAAGAGCTGAGGAGGTACACTGGATCCTGGCTAGGGGCAGCGGGAGGGCTGGGGAGGAGGGTCAGGGCCTGCAGGGATGGGGAGCGACCAGAGAGGGGAGCCGAGCCCTCTGGAAGGCCCTGGGGACCCCAGCATGGCTTGGCCAGGCCCTTGAGGAAGGCCTGTGGGTTCCAGGTTGGTTTACGAGGCTCTGAGAGGTGGGGTGTGTTCACGGTGTTCCTTTTGGAGACTTGTGGGGGGAAGCTCACTTTTTATGGGCTGAGCAGAGCAAACAGTGGCAGCCGGGGTGAGCCAAGATGTAAATTCCAGAACTGCTTGGCATGGTGGGTAGCAAAATCCACAGGCCGGGTCCCTCAAGACTGGGTTTGTGGACCTGTCCTCTCCGCATCCAAGACGTCCATCCTTGAGGGGCCCCCCACCAAGGAGAATGATCAGAGGGGTCCAGAAAAACACAGCCCAGCTAAACAAGATAAACCTGGGGCTGGGAGCCGCAGAGAGAAAAGCATGCCATTGACATGTTCAATCTGCCCTTTTCTAAGCATAATTGTTTTGGAGACTAAGTCCAGTGGCTCATTTAGAGTCCCGGGCCTGCTATTGTCCGTGCTTGCTTGCTAGTTCTTGCTTGTGGGGTCCCGTCCCCTTGTGCTTCTGGTTGTCTTTGATGAACACCAGACACTGCTTGGGAGAATGTGTTTAGCAGGAGACCCGGGAGGATGCTAGTTTTGTCCAGACATGAGTTCTTTTTATTTCAGCCAGTTTCTGATGTTTCCAGGGTCATCCAAACAAGTAGAGGCTGAGCATCAGCCCAGCGTGCACCAGCTTACCTTTTGTTCCTCGGGTGTGACCTGCTGGGCTCCAAATGCAAAGCTCTGAGGGATTATGAAGCCCCCGGCCCTTGGCCCCCACCACACAGCCCGGCCCCTCAGGGACGCCCGGCCATCTTCCCTAGCAGAAAGGCCGCACTCGGAGCTGGCCGCGTTGCCTTAGATTCCCGTCTTTTCCCAGATCCACGTGGTTTTTACCATCTTGCTGGGGCTCAAATTCCATTCAGTAGCCTTAAAAGACCTTTTATCCAGCCGTATTCTTGTTTTTATTGGGATTATTGGTTCAAATTACCTTCCCAGTCCAGATACCCAGAAGAGGGAGTCACTGAGAACTCGGAGGAAGAAAGGTGAGTTTCCGAAGTCTCTTTTCACTACTGATTTCCCCCAAAGTCTCTGCCAAATAATGGCTCCTACTTCCAACATTTCCATCTCCACTTACAGCCTAGAGCCGCTCGCTTTCACCAACTCAAGGACCAAAACATTAACTACTCGACGGCCCTTTGTGTACCTCCCATTTCAGATGAGGGCCCGCGACCTGCGCGTATACAAACGAGAGGAAATGGACAACTGGGCGGTGTCTGTGCAGATGGTGCAGGCTCGGGGTTCTAAGAGAAGGTGCATGGTACACACACACACACACACACCCTGCCTCCACCCAGGCTGTTATGGGTCCCTGGCGGGGCTGTGAAGAAGCTGATCTGTGCTAGTGTTGAGAGGAGGCAGTGGGCTTTAAGTGGCATGTACGGTGAGGAATAATATTACAGGCCAGTGAGGATTTTCTCCCTCTAACCTCCCCCTCCCCATCTCTCCTCTCCCTGCACCCCCTTCCCCCACAAAACTCTCCCTGGCATTTCTTAACACAGCCATGGAGAGGATGGCTTCGCATCACGCACCATGGCCGTGGGGCTCCGTCGCTCACCGTGGCCGGCACCAGGCTGGGCAGGCGGCCACCAGCCACCGGCTCCTCCCACCACGTCAAACGTGGCTCCCAATGGCCTTTCCTCATGAAACGGCGTTTCTGCACTGACTGCTTATTTTTTCTTTTTTCCTTTCCTTTCCTTTCCTTTCTTTTCTTTTCCTTTCCTTTCCTCTGTATGTGTGTGTGTGTGTGTGTGTGTGTGTGTACTCATGCACATGTGTGTGTGCCTACATGCATGCCATTCCTGGAGCCTGAACTCCACCTGGGTAGTTGCCCTTAGCTTTTCTTTGGCTCAAGGCTGATGCTGTACCACTTGAGCCACAAGTCTACTTCTGGCTTTTGGTGATTAACTGGAAATAAGAATCCCTTGGATTTGTCTGCCCAGGCTGGCTTTGAACCGTGATCCTCAGATCTCAGCTTCCTGACTAGCTAGGATTGTAGGCATGAGCCACGGGCACCTGGCCACTTTTTATCTTTCTAGAAAGCTCAACACTTGCAAAAATCAGTTTGCTCCTTCACATAAATTCACTTACCCTTAGAAAAATACAATAAGAATGCCATGTACCTCTCCAGCAGCTGCTAGGAGCCTGGTTTTCCCACCTCAGAGACCCACAGGTGGCAGGGACCTGGCCTGTCCTGTGCCAGGCTGTCCCTGCCCCGGGCAGGCTGGCAGCTGGGTCTTGACACTGCATTGACAGATTCCCTGAGCAGAGACTGGTGCTGGGTCAGCCGGCTTTTCCAGAGGTAGCAGGCAGGAGGCAGGGTGGCCGGGCACAGGGTCTCTCTCTCTCTCTCTTCTCTTTGCCCCTCCATCTCTCCCTCCTTCCCTTCCTCCTTCTTCTGCTCCTGCTGTGGCTGTGACACTCAC
The DNA here is from genome assembly GCF_000151885.1 of Dipodomys ordii. Lineage (NCBI taxonomy): Eukaryota > Metazoa > Chordata > Mammalia > Rodentia > Heteromyidae > Dipodomys > Dipodomys ordii. The sequence goes on from NW_012267319.1 coordinate 1,587,983, forward strand.
CAGCCTGCTGTATCCACCAGGCTCCGCAAAGGGGGAGCTCCGCCGGGAAGCCTCTGCTCGTGGCAGACTTGTGGCTTCCTTCCGGCTCCCAGAGGAGGCTGCTGGATTTTGCCTGTGCACGTGAAGTCTGCCCACCAGGGCACAAGGCATTGAGGGGAGGGGCAGGAAGGGGGCTGCCCCGGTGGCTGGGACCCTGGCATGTCCCCAGAGCGGGCCAGCAGCTCCGGGAGAAGCTGGAGAGCCCTTTCCATGAGAGGCCACAGAGGCAGAGCGATGGGTTTCCGAGGAGTCCCGCAGGAGAGGAAGCTGCTACTGCCCTGCAGAGATGTCACCGGGCGCGGGCAGAGGACGATGAGCGAGACCACACAGAAGACAGGCCGGACACAGGTCACGGGGAAGCGGGCCCTGCCACACCCCTTCCATCCGTGCAGGGAGAGGTTGACCCCAAGATCACAAGGACACTAGAATGACTCGGTTTCCAACTTCTCCTCGCTGCCCCTGGAGGTGACCTTGGTCTCCCTTTCTGGATAATTCCCCTGCCCACTGACTCACCAAGAGACAAAGGGCTGGTGACCCTCCACTGCCCCTTGGGAAGCCAGAAACACTGGAACCCATGTCTGAATGCCCAGGGACACCCCCTCCCTCCCCCAGTGAGTCAGGAGTGACAGACAGGGGCTGGTGACGCCGGCCCTGCATGGGGACAGAGCTCAGCTTCCTCCACGCCCTGCCGCCAGCGTGCCAAGCCCCGGGCTCTGCAGGAAAGTCGGCCTCCATTCAGCCAGCACAACCTGGAAGGCGGGCACACAGCGCTGTGGTTACACTGGGGCTCTCGGCTCTGCTCTCCCCGGGAAGGAAGCACAGCAGGCAGAAATGACAGCCAGGAGCAGGGGCGCACCTCTGTGCCGGGCCACTGAGGGCCAGGACGGAGGCAGCAAGGTTCTGTCCCATAGGAGTTTGAAATAACCAGAGAACCACGCTGAGTCTGCAAGAGAGGCAGAGCAGGCTCGGAAAGCCAGGAGATGGTCACAGGCAGGGCGTGGGGACCAGAGGGGAGCAGTGCGTGCTCTCGCTCTCTCTCTCTCTCTCTCTCTCTCTCTCTCTCTCTCTCTCACACACACACACACACACACACACACACACGGAGAACTTTCTGAGTAACCAAACTGTTGGGCCAGTGTGTGTGTGTGTGTGTGTGTGTGCGCGTGCGCGCTCGCGTGCGCACATGCCTGCACCCACTCTGAGGCTGGGGCTGGCACTCAGGACCCTGGCTTTGTCCCTTAGCGTTTGTGCTCAAGGTTAATGCTCTACCATTTCAGCCACACCTCCACTTCTAGCTTTTAGGTGGTTAATGGGAGATGAGAGTCTCACAGTGTTTCCTGCCCAGGATGGCTTTGAATTGTGACCCCCACGCCTCAGCCTCCTGAGTAGCTGGGATTACAGGCGTGAGCCACCAGCGCCCATCTTAGAGCACACCAATATTATGGCTACAATGACATTGTTCTTTGGGGACAAGGGCTGTCCCCAGGGTCTGACCTGGACAGCAGCAGCCCCAGGGACCCTGGGGGACATATGGCCCTGGAGACCTCAGGGGACACATGGCCCTGGGGACACCGGGGGGCATGCAGCCTTGGGGACACTGAGGGATGCTTATTCCCAAGCTACAAAATGTCACCTCTAGTCACATTGTGTGTGATGGGAGCCGTGCGGGGATCTGGCCACATCCAGGTTCTGGTGGGGACACAAGACCCACACATACACCCTGCAGACCCGGGCCTGAGCTCTGGAGACCCTCCCCTCCCCGCTGTTGCCCCCCCTCCCCTCCCCTCTGCATGGAACAGATAAAACGGAGCTCCCTGCAGCCCCAGTGCAGCCCCAGCACTGGTCCCTGTACATCCTCTCAAGGCAGCAGGCCAGCCTCGGGTCCAGAGAGGTGCTCTGCTCCACACGCCAGGTCGGGACAGGCCACCATGGGTAGAAAGGGCGGGCGCAGGGCTGGGCCCTGCTCCCACAGGGCGATCTTCCTGTTCCAACGTGAGCCCAGCATTGCTGAGAGCCAGTTGCCCTGAACCCCCATGTCTACGTCCAGCCCGGAAGGTCTTGCCCTCCAATAAGCTGGTTCTGGTCAGTGCCAGCGTGGCCTGACCCTGCTGCGGAGCCCTTCCTGCCTCTCCATGTCTCTGTACATGCTCACCCTGCTCCTCATGGCCGCTGGCTGAGCCCTGCGTGGGGGCCTGGCCCCTCCAGGGTCTGTTGGGGAGCCGATGCCCAGCCACACGCTGCTCACCTGTGTGAACACCTGGCCTGGGTCACACGCTGCTCACCTGTGTGAACACCTGGCCTGGGTCACA
>NW_012267319.1:1595085-1600414 GCF_000151885.1 Dipodomys ordii
AGCACTGTTCACAATAGCTAGGATATGGAAACAACCCAGATGTCCCACCACAGATGAATGGACCCAAACATTGTGGTATCTATACAACATGGGATATTATGCAGCCATTAGAAATGACAAAATAATGGCATTTGCAGGGAAATGGATGGAGCTAGAAGAAATGTTGTTGAGCGAGGTAAGCTAGGTGCAAAGAGACAACAGCACATGGTCTCCCTGATAAGTGGATGTTAAATCCAAAATGTAAGGTGATACGACAAAATTAACAGGACTTAAGAAACAAAGGACTTCCACTCATCTGGTCGAATCACTACTAAATAACCCCACGCTGCTGATCACATGTATGGAATATATGTGCACATGGGAGGGAAACCAGGAAGACGACACAGAACTAGAGGGAATCAGGGAAAAACATACAACAGTGCACTGTTGTACAACATACATCAGCTGCACTGGACATTGATCAAAATGAACTAAGCAACACAATGGCAGCGATGGGAGGGAGGGAACAAGTGGGAAAGAGGGAACAGCTAACCTACACAAAAACAAATGTACATATCACCCAATGTGGAAGAAATAACTGTATTGCAAAGCTCATAGAACTCATAAATGTTATAGATCACAATAGACAATTTGCCCCATGAAAGTTAGAATGTGTTTGTGACTTTAACCAAGCATCACTATCCCACAATACTGTGAAATTTGGGAAATTATGTAACCACTTAATCACAATACAAAATTTGAAAAAGAAGAAAGAAGAAAAAAGAAGGAAGGAAGGAAAGAAAGAAAGAAAGAGTGCCAGGTGCCGGTGGCTCATACCTGTCTAGTTACTCAGGAGGCTGAGATCTGAGGATCATGGTTCAAAGCCAGCTTGGGCAGGAAAGTCCATGAGATTCTTATCTCCAATGAACCACCAGAAAAACTGGAAGTGGCACTGTGGCTCAAGTGGTAGAGTACTTACTTTGAGCTGAAGAGCTGAGGGACAGCACCCAGGCCCAGAGTTCAAGCCCCAGGACTGACAAAAAACAACAACATAGAACCACCAAGGAGCCAGAGGATTCCTGAGCTGCGTTCAATGCCCTTCTTCCTCCACTTAAACACATGCATGCAGCTCTTCAGCTCAAGGTGAGCACGCTACCACTTGAGCCACAGCACCACTTCTGGTTTCCTGGTGGTTCATTGGAGATAAGAATCTCATGGACTTTCCTTCCCAGGCTGGCTTTGAACCATGATCCTCAGATCTCAGCCTCCTGAGTAGCTAGGATTATAGGCGTGAGCCACCGGTGCTGTCTTTGTCTGTTTTTTTGTTTTGTTTTGTTTTTTAATACAAAGTGTCTCTCTGTAACCCAAGCTGTCCTCGAATTTCTCCTCCTCCCCTTTGGCCTTCAAAGTGCTCAGGTGTGTGCTCAGCAGGAAGGCCTGACCGCACAGGACACTGGCAGGTCAGGAATAGCTGTCTACTAGTGGTATCAGGGCTACATTTTTTTTTTTTGGCAAGAAGCAGGAACAATAAACACATACATATTTTCAATTATATCCTTTTATCACCATGGAAGGATAAACAAAGATGTAATAAAGCTATTAGCCATAAGGAACTGGGGAGGGGACTGGCCCCGAAGCCAGGTCTCAGTGACTGCAAACAGCTCCAGGATGCAGACTCCCCATGCAGGCAGGTGACCGCAGCCAGCGGGAGCCCCGCGCAGGCCAGCGCCAAGCAAGAGGTGCTGGTTAAACCCCCAGCCGCCCACACTGCTTGCTGAAGGGCCGCTCGCTCAGCCTGTGCCCCTCAGCACCGCCTCTCACCGCCTCTCACCGCCCAGCCCTGATTGCTTCTTTGTTTTTCTTCCTTTCCTCCTCTTTGGGGTTGTCTCTGCTTTTTCATCGCTTGCAAATGATATGCAAGTAAACTAGCTTTCTAGAAACATCCCCAAGTGTGGGTGTGTGTTGGGTGAAGCACCTTGATTGGCCCCACTGCTGGCTCTTCCCCATGATCATCATGTGCAAGTTCGGGCCACAGCGGCGAGAACGTCACCCCCTGAATAACTCTAGGACGCTGGCTATTTCTGGGGTATAAGCGCCGCCATTCCAAAGGAGCTCCACCGGATGCCATCTCCCAGAGCAGTCCCCACCCTACATCCCAGGCATCACCAGGCAGCTGGGGGTGGGGGGAGGCTGTCCCACACTCCGAGGACACTGAGATCACGGCAAAGCCTGGAGAGCTTGCCTCCAGCTCAGAGGGGCTGCAGGTCTGGGCATGGGAGGGCGAGGGGAGGGAGGCGGGAGAAAGAGAGGAGGGGGAAGGGAGGCCGCCAACTTTTCCTCTGCCCAAAAGAGGAGGCAGTGGTTTAAATACAGCGTTGCAGATGGATGCCAGAAGCTCACACCAGTAATCCTAGCCACTCAGACAGCAAGAGCTGAGGATCACGGTTCAAAGCCAGCCTGAGCATGAAAGTCTGTGAGATTTTTTTTTGACAGTTCTGGGGCTTGAACTCTGGTCCTGGACACTGTCCCTGAGCTTCTTTTGCTCAAGGCTAGCGCTCTACCACTTGAGCCACAGCACCACTTCTAGCTTTTTCTGTTAATGGTGCTGAGGAATCGAACCCAGCGCTTCATGCATGTGAGACAAGCACTCTGTGAGATTCTTATTTCCAGAAAAAATTCAAAAGTAGAGCTGTGGCTCAAGTGGTAGAGTGTCAGCCTTGAGCAAACAAATCTCAGAGATAGTACCCAGGCCCTGAGTTCAAGCCACAGGACCAGTGCCCGTATGCACGTGGGCACGCGCATGCACACGCATGCGCACACACACATACACAGTGTGTGTGTCCACCTCATTCTGACTAATGTCGGCATGGTAATCCAGTACACAGTGATGCCCGGCAACGCTGTGTGTGTGTTCATGGGCTTGCTGTCTTTACAGTGGTTGCTGTGTGGCTGTGACAGGCGGTACGGCTGTAACACACGTCTTTGTGACGTTGTGGTTGAGCTGGTCCCTAGCACATTATTCTTTAAGAGAAGCTCCCAGATCTGCCTGGGGTGAGCGCTCAGTCAATCTGAGCGCCGTCCGTCAAGCCAGGCCTGTGTGCCCCATGGCGCTGGTGGGCTGCCCGCATCCCGCCTGCCTTCTGCGGGGCAGCGCGACTGCACCTGCGCTCCCGTCAGGTGGCAGCTGCTGCCCCGCGAGCCTGAGCGCCCAGAGCTGAGTCGCCGCAGCCACCCCGCCAGTCCTGCTCGTGTCAGCCGCCTTTTCCAAGTCCGCATCCAGAAAGCGGCTGGAGCGTACGGTTCACTCCCATTGGCCTGGGAGTGACGCGCTGGTGGCTGATGGGGCAGAGTTCCTCCCGGGGGACCTGGCCACACCCAGGGGCACCCCAGTGGCCTCCACTGAGCCGAGGACTCAGAAGAAGAGAGGACAACGATGCCGCTGGAGAGGGGCTCCCAGGGGAGGCTCCTCTGTCCCCGTGCTCCCCAGGGGCAGCGGGGGCTGACCTGAAATACACGGCTTCGTTCTGGTATCTCCCCTAACCCGTTCTTGTCCATCTCAGGTGAAGGAGGGGTTGCCTAGCAACCGGAGAGGGCAGTGACGTGGGCGGACTATTCTGTTCCTGCCAGGTGATACTTAATGCTGGTTGATTATTAGCACAAAGACGGGGGAGACGGCAGCCACCTTGAAAGAAAACAAGGCCACACGGGCCAGAAGGGACAAGAGGCAGGGACCAGACTCTATGCTCGGAGAGACCGCGCAGGGCCTCTCGGACAAACAGAATAAGAAAGATCAGGAAAGTTTTTGAGCCGAGCACCAGTGCGGACACCTAGAATCCCAGCTATGCCAGAGGCTGATGTCGAGAACCAAGGCTTGAAGTCAGTCTGGACAGGAAAGCGCGTGAGACGCTCACCTCGAATTAATCACCAAAAGCCACAAGTGGAGCTGTGGCTCAGGCAGTAGAGCGCCAGCCGTGAGTGTAACACGCAAAGGCCCAGCACCCGGGCCAAGGTCAAGCCTCAGTCCTGGCACTCACACGTGCGCACGCGTGCGCACACACACACACACACACACACACACACAATCTGAAACGTGAGCTGTAGCACCCATTTTCTGGTCTGCGAAGTGCTTAGCAAACAGGACGACGTCACGCCTCCCTGCGTCCCATAGGTGGCACCGCATGTGCCGGCCTTGTGTCCAGGGTCACTGCTGAGCCTGCGCCCTCCCCGCACCCCTCGCCACCCCAGGCAGCCTGGGCCGCGCTGGGGCTCAGCCTGGGGCTCGCAGGAAAGTCAGTCCATGCCTCCTGTCACAGTCACAGGCAGAGAGAGGTAAACAGAACAAGGCAGGCACTTGCTCACGGAGCCTCAGTTCTAGGGAGAGGGGGGAAGGGGGGAGCAAGAGAAGGAAAAAAGAGAGGAGGGGAGGAGGAGGGGAGGAGAGGGGAAGTGAAAAGAGGGGAGGGGAGGAGAAAGGAAAGGAGAGGGGAGGAGAGGGGAGGGCATGAGAGGGGAGAGGGGAGGGGAGGGGAAAAGGGAAAGGAGGGGAGGGGAGGGGAGAAGGGCAGGGAGGGGAAGGGGGAGGAGAGGGCAGGAGAGGAGGGGGAAGGAAGGGGGAAAGGAGGGAAAAGAAGAGGGGAGGGGAGAAGGAAGGGGAGGAGAGGGGAGGGGTGGAAAGGAGAGAGGAGAGGAAAGGAAATGAGAGGGAAGGGAAGAGGGGAGGGGAGAAGGGAGGGAAGGGGAAGGAAGGGGAGGGGAGAAGAGAGGAGAAGGGAGGGGAGGGAGGGGAGGGCAGGGGTGTGTGCCTGGGAGCGGTTGTTTTGATTGGGTTGTTCATTGGAGCGGGCACCATGCCCTCTCCCAGCTGCAGGGTCATGCCGGTGGGTGAGGGAGCCCCAAACCCGGGGTCCCCACGCTACTGTCACCCGCAAGCCGAGGGGACAAGGCTGGTCGTCTTGGGTGTTCGTTAGGGACACAGGACACTAGCACCGGCCACCACCGCGGCCTGCCACAGCAGCCCCACATCCTGTCCCCTCCCACCAGCTCCCAGCCCAGGATGTTACACATGCGCCACACCCACGCCCACACCCACACCCCCCCTCCCACACGCACCACACACGCAGAACAAAATCCCCTGGGGAAGGGCCACCACGGTCTGGCCATGGCAAAACCTTCCAGCCCCCAATTCTGTCTCTGTGCTCTCGCATCTTCAACCAGAGTCGGGAGCAGCGGCCACCTCGAGGGCACTGCCTGGAGGGGCTTCCTGGGCCCCCTCCCCCATCCCTCAGATATCTCTGCAGCCTTCCTGACTTTTGCTCTGTCATGAAGCAAGCAGCTATGCTGGAGAGGCTGG
>NW_012267319.1:1601909-1604016 GCF_000151885.1 Dipodomys ordii
TTTTTTCTTTTTGCTTATGTGGTGCTGAGGAATCGAACCCAGGGCCTCATGCATGCAAGGCAAGTGCTCTACCACTGAGCCACCTTCCCAGCCCCCGATTTAAGTTTTTTTTAAGAAAAAGAACGGAGTCTTCAGACTCCTTCTCCCTCCCAGAGGCTGTGGCATGGTCCTGTCCGGTTACTAAACTGTCTGCTTTAAAAACAAAACAATGAACTCTTTCTCGTGAGCCCTGGTTTGGCTCCTGCAGGTTCCCCAGCAGCTCCGGACTCTTCCAGCCCCTCCCTGGGCAGCGGGCAGGAATTCTCCACCCACGCAGCCGGCGGGACCTTGGCGTGGAGTCAGACCCTGCAGACCAGGGCAGCCGCTGGGGGCCAAGGCAACGGCAAAAACCGCGGTGACCGCCGCTCCTGGAGCCCAGAGGGGCTGACCTGGAGATGGGGTCCGCCAGGACCGGGTCGGAGCCGGGGGTGAGTCCTCCAACGCGCAACAGTGGAGAAGAGTGAGGCGAGAACAGAGAATGACCCTGCCACTGTCCCGCGGAAAGCAGGCCTGTGTCGCTGCCCCCCTCGGGGCGGTGCCCCATGACCCCTGGGCCTGGTTTGGCCTGACCCCTGGGCCTCTGCGGGGCGTAACACACACTGGCTTGTCCCAGGCCGGGGGACATCCAGAACTGCACCCACAATCTTGCCACACCCAGCCCACGACGCCATGGCATCCCTAAGCCCAGCTGCCCACCAGAGTGTGGGGCCAAGGACTTGGGTTGTCGGGACCAAGGGGGCGGCGGGCGGAACAGCGCCACACCCCGGCCGTCAGCACCCAGCTGTCACCCTGGGCTCTGGGGAGGGAGGGAGGCCACTCTGGGCTCTGGGGGGAGGAGGGAGGCCACCCTGGGCTCTGGGGGGTGGGGGAGGCCGCCCAGGGCTCTGGGGGGGAGGCCGCCCTGGTGGTGGTGGGGGGAGGCTGCCCAGGGCACAGCTGCCTGGCAGGGGTTAAGAGCTGGGCAGCTTAGAGGCTGACACGAGATACGCCAAGGAGGACACCGGGGCTCCAGGCGCCATTCTTGGGTTGCTTTTGGCCTGGGATTTCTCACTGTCTCAGATTAAGGAAGTTGGTGGCTCTGCATTCCTGAGGTTTCTCGAATCCTCTGGAAGAGGCTGGGCCCTCAGGCCCTTCTCCCTGGGGAAGACTGTCTTGTTGGTGCAAATGGCTCCCGAAGACACTGAGTTTCGAGGGGGTGCGGCCGAGCACTGAGCGCACCTTACCCTGCCATGGCTTCTCTCCCTTGGGGGATACAGCGGTGTTCCCCTAAAAGACGGGCCCAAGTCCTCAGCAGCCCCCAGTGCCCACCGGGGTGGAGACAACTCCAGAGGAGGAGACACAGGTGCAGAGCCCAGGGAGGGGCCGTGTGCAGACCGAGGCAGAGTCGAAGATGCCGAGGCGCCGCCCCACCCCTGGGAGAGAAACCGGGGAGCCCGAGACACACCGCCTTCAGAGGACGCAGCCCTGAAGCCCTCCATCACAGACTTGAAGCCCCTGTGCAATCCACAGCCTCTTCCACACTCTCTCCACACTGGGAAGTTATACCATGGCCGGGGACCACCTTCCATGTCAGGAAGAGACACACCTAGCCAAGCATGGAGAACCACTGGGCTGAGCCACTGTGCCACCATCCCAGGGACCCCAAAACTCAACATGACTCCCACACCTGCTGTTGGAGATGCAGATGGGGAGATGGCACTTCGCAGCCAGCAGGGGGCAGTGGGCACGCGTCTCTGGGTCAGGGCACCTAGAGGAAGAACACCGGGCGGGTCACTTAAACCCAGGGGTCAGACCAACAGGGCGATGGGGCAGCGAGAACGTCGCTGGTGGTCACAGGGTGCAGGTCTGGGTTATGGTTTTGTTTTTTATTTTTGAGAAGACAAATCCCCTGCTTCATGCTAAATAGATCTGTGGTCAATGATAGGAACAGCATTAGAAAGAGAAAAGGGGGCTGGGAAGATAGCTTAGTAGTAGAGTGCTTGCCTTGCATGCATGAGGCCCTAGGTTCAATTCCTCAGCACCACATAAGCAGAAAAAGCTGGAAGTGGCGCTGTGGCTCAAGTGGTAG
>NW_012267319.1:1605176-1614216 GCF_000151885.1 Dipodomys ordii
GCCATTCCTGTTTGCTCATCCACCTGCCATCAGAGCCACCTACCACTGGAGGGAGCCCTCCGCCCTGCCCCGCCCTGCCCTGCCCTGCCCTGCCCCGCCCCACCCTGCCCTGCCCTGCCCGTGCGCCTTGCTCTGTACAGGGCCAGCATCCCCCAGGGCCCAGGCGCCTCCAGCCCCAAAGGCCAGGAGCACCAGAGGCCGGAGGGCCGGCCTGACGTGAGAGTGCTCGGGAGCGGGCAGCGGACCTTGCAAACCCACGCCAGCAGCCCTGGGCACCTGGGAAGGGGATACGGACCGTTCTCTGTCTACAGCATTGAAACCATGAGAGAGGCCATTTCTTTTGCTTTGTAGTGAAAATCGTCCCTGTGACAATGCTTTGAGTTCAGGAACATCACACCCGCTCTCTGGGATCTGCCTTAAGAGGAGCAGAACAGAGTGGAGTCACTGTCTGGAGCAGGGGTCGCTGGGGGGCTGGCGGGGGTGGCCCCACGGGCTGGGGGGCTGGCGGGGGTGGCCCCACGGGCTGGGGGGCTGGCGGGGGTGGCCCCACGGGCTGGGGGGCTGGCGGGGGTGACCCCACGGGCTGGGGGGCTGGCGGGGGTGGCCCCACGGGCTGGGGGGAAGATAAACCACGGGGCTCAGAACTGCTGTCCCATGTGTGGTGCATGCCTGGCTTTTAGAGGTCCCCCTTCCCCTTCCGTTCCAAGGTTGGTGTCCCATCAACAGACACCCTGGCCGGTGATAGACCACCAACTTGACCCACTGAGGCCACTCTGGGGGTTCGGCCCCCTCCTGTGTCTGCTTGCCACATTAGGGACCCTCTGAGAGCTTCAGGCAAGGCTGTTCCTGGACTCGAGCCCCACCGAGACTGTGCACTGTTCCCAGGGCTCATCCATGCGGCCATTCCTGGGATGGAGCCCCCCAGGTCTGCTCCGGCGTTGGGGACCCGCGACCGTTCCCACCAAAGGCTCCCCATCCTGTCCCAGATGACGTCCACCTATGCACACACACATACACATACACACTCACACACATACACATTTAAGCCTTCGTTTACAAAGCTTGTGTGTGTGGTGTGTTTGTTGATACTAGGTCTTGAACTCAGGGCCTGGGTACGGTCCCTGAGCTTTTCTGCTCAAGGCTAGTGCTCTACCACTTGAGCCTTGGTTCTACTACCAACTTTTTTTGATGGTTCATTGGAGATGAGTCTCACAGACTCCTGGGCCGGCTTGAAACCTTGATCCTCAGATCTCAGCCTCCCGAGTAGCCAGGATTACAAGCGTGAGCCACTGGTACCTGGCAATTCTTATTTTTGCTTTTGGATGGAGTAAACACTTTTCAAATGATCAAATTAAGGAACTGAAGCTTAGGCTGAACCTTTGCCCCCCCCCCCAGACCATCCAGCCTCGCTCACGGAGGAGGTCAGAGCCCAGGCTACTTCTGCTCCCCGGGCTGTGCCACACCACACATGCCCTGGCTCCGGGGGTCAGGTGTGGAGGTCTTCGCGGGACACAACTCCATCCACGAGGCAGGAAATGGGCCTGCTTGGTTCTCAGTTGGAGTGGGCTGGGCTGCACACCCATTTCCCCAGGCAGGAGCCCCTGGGAGGCGGCAGGATTATTCCAGCCCTTTCCACTCAGAGCCCCTGCTGCACCTCTCCTGCCAAGAGAATATTTCCCACGGCTGCTCCCTCCTGCTCAGCGAGCGCAGCTGCCTGGAGCTCAGTCCCCAGCGGGGTTGGCTGGTGTGTTGGCTTCCTGGGCTGCCCTTTGGGCTTGGGGGGGAGGGGGACAGCAACCTTATCTCTGCCCAGCACTAAACTTGGTGGCGATTGTCACACCTCTCCTTCTGACATCCTGATTTCTCCTGTTAGGAGCAGCTGAGGTGGAGCTGGCCTGTGTCTGATCGGAGAGGTGGGCTGCCTCCCCCACCCCTGCCACTCTCCGCCCAGGGCCCTGGCTTATCTTGTCGGATGTTTCCTGGGGTGGCCTCCTAGTGTCCACTAGCACAGAGGTCAGAGGTCACATGCGAGCGGTCACTGCTGGGCACTCAGGGGTCTGCGCCAGAGGTCTGCACCCAGCCTCATCCAGCCTCGCCCAGCCTCGCCCAGCATACCCCCCCCCCGGGAGGGCCGCCTCCAGCCCCCACAGCACCAAGTCTGCACCCAGACAGCCCCTACAGCCCCCGCCACAGACCCCTGCACCCCACCCACAGCACCTGGGGTCTGTGCCTAGCCAAAAGCCTGTCCATGCCTTCCATCAAGGTTGCCAGTGTCTACACCCAGCCCGCCCCCCAAGCCCACCTGGACACCCTCGAGTCGGGCACCAACAACAGCCCACAGAGCCAGGGTCCATGCCTCGGACCCAAAGGCCATCCCCGCAGCCTGCAAACGACACCGCCGGACGCCATGCTGGACATAGCGCTCAGCTGGACCCCAAGGCCTGCCCACACCTCCGGGGACCCCAACCCCACCAGGCCCACAAGAAAACCACAGTCCATCACCACTGCACCCAACACCTAATCCTAATGTGCTCTACGCCCTGGAACCCAGATGAGTAAATCACAGCGAGGACCACGACGCTCAGCAACAATCAAGATCAGGCAGTCTCAACCAGCACCAACGCAGGGGAGCTCTCAGTGAGAGGGACCAATGCGGGGGGGAGGGTGCAAAGGAAACCCCAAAGCAACGATGAGAGAATTGATCCGCAAACGAATACAAGAATACAGGAAGGAAATGATGAAGAAACACAGAACATCAAGATGACACGGACAAGAAGACAAACCTTACACACCTCAGTGGAGGGAAAGAAAGACAAAACTAGCAAGGAGATAAATACTCTGAGAACTGACATCAACAAAGAGCTTAATGTGAAAGGCTCCATCTCTCTATTAAAAGCACAGGCAACAGAAGAAACAAAGTAGAAAACAAGGTATCAGGAGTTGAGGACAAAGCATAGGTGGGGGGTAGGGTAGTTGTGAGGTGGGAGGGAAGGGATGGTAGGGGGAAAACAAAGGAGGAGGCAACAATGCTCAATAGGAAATGTACTCATTATCTTGCTCATGTAACTATAACCCCTCTGTACAGCAATTTTACAATAAAAAAAATAAATAAAATCAGAAATGGAAAAAAAACTGAACATACCAAAGGGACATTCAAGAACTGGCAGATTTGGCCAAAAGATAAAATCTATACATAATTAGGAGAGAAGAGGGAGAAGAATTCAAAACTAAAAGTTTTGAATATGATAGATGAACAGCTAACATCATACCGAACAGTGAAAAACTAAAACCAATCAGGAATGAGGCGAAGCCGTACACTTCAATATGGTTCTGGAATTCCTAGCCAGTGCAATAAGGCCAGAAAAAGACATAAAAGGGCTTCACAGAGGGAAAAAGAAGTCAAACTATCCCTACTTATAGGCAGCATGACCCAAAAGACTCCTTCCCCAAGTTCCTCCAGCTGATGAGTAACTCAAGTAGCAGTATACAAAATTAATCCACAAAAATCAGTACCTCCCAAAATCTGTATACCAACCACATACAAGCAGAGAGGGAAATCAGAAAAACAACTCTATTTGCAGTAGCTTCAAAATATAATTTAGGATTAAACTTAACTAAGGGAGCGAAAGATCTCTACAATGAAGACTAAAAATCTGAAGAAACAAAAAAATGACATTAGGAAATGGAAAGGCCTTCCATGTTCATGGATAGGTCGAATTAATATTGTGAATATAGCCATGCTGCCAAAAGTGTTCTACAAATTTAATCTAATGCTGGTAGTATCACAATCCTAGACTTCAAGCTCTACTACAGAGCTATAATAACAGAAACAGCTTGGTACTGGCACAAAAATAGATCTGAGCTCAATGGAACGGACTAGAAGACCCAGAAATAAAGCCATCCACTTACAGATATCTGATATTTGATAAGGAAGCCAAAGATATACAGTGGAAAAAAGTTAACCTCTTCGATAATTGGTGTTGGAAAAACTGGGCATCCATGTACATAAAACTACAAGTGGATACCTGCTTGTCACCATGCACTCACAACTCAAAGTGGATCAAAGCTCCCAATGTCAGACCTGAAAGAGAGAGTAGGAGAAACACTAGAATTACAGGCAGAGGCAGAAACCTTTTGAGAAGTCCCAGAGAGACCTGAAAAATGGGATTACATCAAACTAAAAATTTTCTACACAGCAAAGGGCATAGTTACTAAACTAGAAAAACAAAACAGACTCGGAGATCTTTATCAGTAATACATCTGACAAAAGCCTAATATCCAAAATATATGAGGAGCTCAAGAAACTAACCCTTCCCAAAGCTAATAAAGCAATCACTAAAGGGGCAAAGGAGCTAAGGAGAGACTTCTCAGAGGAAGAGGTAAGAATGGCAAAGAAACACATAAGGAAATGCTCAACATCCCTGGCCATAAAGGAAACACAAATCAAAACAACCCTGAGATACCATCTCACCCTAGTTAGATTGGCCACCATTATGACTTTGAACAATAAATGTGGGTGGAGATGTGGGGGAAAATGAACCCTATGCACTGCTGGTGAGAATGTAAACTAGTACAACCATTTGGACAGTAGTCTGGAAGTTCCTCAAAAAACTAAACATAGATCTTCCCTACAACCCAGCCATACCACTCCCTGGCATCTACCCTCAACATCACAAACCGGGAGACCATAAAGACACCTGTACACCCATGTTCACTGCTGCACTATTCACAATAGCCAAGTTGTAGAAACAGCCCAGATGCCCTACAATAGATGAGTGGTTCTAAAAAAATGTGGTACTTATACACAGTGAAATTTCCACAGTCATAGAAAAAAATAATATATTATTTGCAGGGGAAATGGATGGACCTAGAACAAATCATTGTTAAGTGAGGTAAGCCAAGCTCAGATAGACAAACAGCACATGTTTTCTCCCCTACCAGGAAGCTAGGTCTAAAATACACAGGGTCATGATGAATGATATGGGACTCGAGGCATTCACACACAGAGAGACCAAAGGAGGATGCTCGTAGGGGAGGATCACAAAAGTACAATGCCTCTGTGCTTCTGATCATATGAAACAGTGTTTATCAAAATGGCCTCCAGGAAATGGAAACATGAACTATTTTTTCTTTTCTTTTTGTCTACATCTAGTCTGGCAACAGATCTGGCATACCACTCCATTCCACCTGAGATGGACAATTTACTTGAGTGTACACACATTTTCTTCTCTCTCTCTTTTTTCTTTTGGGTCCAAGACCAGGAGTTGAACTCAGTACCTGAAGCGTTTTCTCATTGGTTCATAGTGCTCTACCAACTGAACCATGCCTCCAACTCTCCGGGTTGGTTATTTCTTTTTGTTTCTTTCACCACCAAAAGGAAAAAAAAAGCTAAGCTAAACCCCAAAAGATTCCGATATCAATTTTGTACATACATTTGCTGGTACTGGGTCTTGAGTTCAGAGCCTGCATGCTGTCCCTGAGCTTTCTTGCTCAAGGCTAGCACTCTATTACTTGAGTCACAGCTCCACTTTTGCCTTTTTGCTGGTTAACTGAAGATAAGAGTTTCACAGACTTTCTTGCCCAGGCTGGTTTTGAACCATCATCCTCAGATCTCAGCCTCCTGATTAGCGAGGATGACAGGCGTGAGCCATGCATGCTGAGCTCAAGAGGAGTTCTTTTTAACCGTCTTTTACTGAGAGGATATCATCGCACTCTGAGTGCTCCTCTCGTTCTCCCTGAGCCCAGATACCAGACAGGACAATTGCTATTATACTTAATTCGGTGACAGGAACTGGTGGTCCTTGGAGTGGAATCCACATCTGGGGTGCAGGCTCTACTTCCCAACCTAGGGGCCAGGCTATGGTCACTTCTGAGCCACAGAACCGAGAAGCAAAGCAGGGCCAAGGCCCTCGCTGAGGCCTGGACACTTCCTTCCAGGGGCCTCGGGCTAGCGAGGGAATGACATTTCTCCTACCTGGCTCCCCCTCCACTCAGCAGCTCCCCTTCCTAGAGGTGGCCCTGGAGGTTGGTTTGTCAGGGCCTCTGTGGGCCTTGGACCCTGAGCGTTGTGGCTAACAGGAAGAACAGGACTTGAACAGGAAAGGGTTACCCCTGCACAGCCAGAACCGCAACATCAGAGTGTCGGCAGGGCCAGGAGTTCCCTGAAGGCGCCCAGGAAGTCTGTCTGTCTGTCTGTCTTCAGTGGAAGACTGGCGGCTGCTGGTGTCCCTCGGCTTGAGTTTCACGGCTCCCCTTCTGGCGGCCGCGATGGGTCTCCTCCCGTGGGGCTCACCGGGCACCGTGGAACACCTGTGCCTCTTTCCTCCTGGTAAGAATGCCAGACACGCTCCAGCAAGGTTCAGCCCGGTGGGCTAGGTTCTCGTTTTAACAAATTGTGTCTGCTATCTTCAATTAAGCTCACATTCTCAGGTGCCAGGCAGTCGTGAACTTCGAGGGACGCTGGTGAGACGAGATGGGAGACACGTCCCATCCTGGGCATGTGCCTCTAATTCAGCCACCCGTGCTGACCGCCAACGCGTGGGCCGCCCTAGGGTTCTCCTGGCCATACTGGCTTGGTAGGAAGAGCAGAGGAACCAAAGTGCTCAGGCTGGGCCTGTGGCAGGAGGGACTGGCAAGCCTGGGACACTGAATCTGTCTTCTAGGGGACGCTCCCTTCCTCTGTCTTCTAGGGGACGCTCCCTTCCTGCCGTCCTTCCTGGCATCTGAGCTGATTCAGGACAGGACGTGGAAATTCCTCGGTGCCTGGGAACGGCTCTGAGCAGGGACAGCTCAGCCTGGGGCGGCTCCCTATGCACTGAGTCAGCAGAGAGGCTTTTCCCTCACGGTGACACTCACGCACACGTGCCCGCTCTTGGGACACAGCCCCAGACCCGGGGCAGATGGCATTGGAGGTCTGAGAAGCACAGAAAGAGGCAGTCACACTCCTTCCTGCTGGTTCAGTGACTCTGACAAAGCCCCCGGCCAGACATGACCTGGAACTGTATCTGATCTGCAGCACTGCCGGTCGCACAAAACCACAACCCCCCACCCCGGGATGAGGCGCGTCGCATGAGCAGCTTGGCATAGCGGTCAGTGGCCATGTGTGCCTTTGGACTCTGATATTTACTGATTTTAAAGCTATTTTGTCTTAATCAGCCACCGATGGCTCATGCCTGGAATCCTATCTACTCAGGAGGCTGCAATCTGAGGACCGAGGTTTGAAGACAGGAAAGTCTATGAGACTCTTATCTCCAACTCACCAGAATAAAGAAATAGAAGTAGAGTTGTGGCTCAAGTAAGCAGAAAAACCGCACGCCCTGAGTTCAAGTTCTGGTACTGTCACTGAAAGCAAGTAACATAAAGCTATCGTATCTCAGAAAAGCCTCGTCTACAAAACGTGCGTGTCAATTTACTTATTTATTTAGTATTTGTATATAGTCACGAGAAATAGCAAGCCGGGGAGGTGGACATCCCCCGTGTGGCCAGGCTGTGGACGCACACGTGTGGCCCCACCTTGGTGGGAAAGGCAGACCGCGTTGCCGTCCTGTGTCGGCCGTGGCCGGGGGCACCTGGTCCTCACCCCTGTGAATCAGGTCTGCAGCGGCTGCGCCAGGCACTCGGGGCTGATCCTGGTTAATCTTCCTGAGAAGCTGGCTCACCTCCCACGCTTCTTCAAAAGCCCTGGGGTGACTCACCGGGCCCTGGCCCAGGGAAGTGCACCAGGCGCTGGCTTTCCCTCCCGTCCCAGGCCGCACACGCAGCCCCGAGCGACCCCGCCGTGTGACCACAAAGGCTTTCTTCCTTCCACACCCCCACTGCCCCCAGTGTCTCTACCCACACCCATAGCCACGTGGGAGTGGATCACACGCCTAACATTATTTTCCCTACAGCGGGAAGTTTAGTTCATCTCCTACATCTTGAACCGTCTCCAAAAAAGCAAAACCCAGGTCTGTCTTCCCCAGGGGTGCTACGTGCCCTTGGGGGGCTCCATTTGCGACCCTGCCCCTGGAAGGGAGTGGCCGGGAGGGACACCACGGAGGGAGCTGGACGGCCGCCGTGGGCATGAGCACCTGCTGTAGGCTGAGCCCACTGGGGCCACAGGAACACAGACCACAGACTGCACACTTAAAGTAACCAAGGCTCCTTCCTCCACAGCCTGGAGGGCGTGAGTTCAAAGTGAAGTGGTGGCAGGGCGGCCTCCAGGGGAAGCGGCTCCCGGCCTCTCTCCCGTGGCACCAGGCTGCGGTCTCTCCTCTCCACCCTTGGCCCGTCTTCACACGACCTTGTCCTCTAGGGGGTCACTCTCCAGGAGGGGCCGGCACGCCAGGGTGGCGGAAGTGACCTTCCCATGTGCGCCAAGACTTGGTTTCCAAGTACCAGGATTGTGGTTTAAATCTGTCTGGGGTACAGGGTGCACAACTCAACCCACAACACTGTCCTAGAGAAAGGCGGGGTGAGGCAGAGGCAGGGTCGGCATGGGGGGCTGCTCCCTGCCCGCGGGAAGCCCGGGGAGAGAGGGCGTGAGCAGGTTCTGCAGGAGGGGACGGCTGCCTAACATGGGCATCGTGTGCATCGTCCCTCTGGGAGGAGACACGGGGTAGCCGGTGGCAGGGGGGTGGGGGGCAGAGGGGAGAGGAGCAGGACTAGCTGTCCTGTCTGAGGGAGGACATTCAACCCATCGGGCAGTGAACAGAGAAACAATTAGCTTCCTATGGCTCCTCGGGAGGTGCCCAGACAGCAGGTGGCATTCTGCACAGCTGTGCAGCCCTGGCACCTAGCACTACATGTGGTCCTGAGCGGGGTGAGGTCTGCAGCCGTCCCGGGCAGGGGCCAGATCAGGGCTGGACACACACATGACCTGAGTCAGTGGCCTGCGAGGTTGGGGCGCCTTGACCCCCTCTCCCCCAGGCTGCGATTCTCCACATTCAGTTGGACCACAGAACTGTGGGCCTAGGGGCTGGGAAGGTGGCTCAGTGGTAGAGCGCTTGCCTTGCATGCATGAGGCCCTGGGTTCGATTCCTCAGCACCCCATAAGCAAAAA
>NW_012267319.1:1614331-1620588 GCF_000151885.1 Dipodomys ordii
CTGGACCCAAAAAAAAAAAAAAAAGAACTGTGGGCCTGAATGACTGATGAGCTTCCCTTCATCTGTGAGGCCATCAGTCCTCCGCAATCCATCTGGATTTTTCGGAACTAACATTTAAACAATGGGAGCCCCTCCTATTCATCCACCGAGTGGCTCCCACCCTCCATCCCGCTTCTAAGGTGGAGCCTCGATGATCCTGGATCTAGGCTCTTAGCTAGCAATGACACCTCCCCCATCTTCTTCCCGCATCTTAACAGATACAAGGTGAGCCTAATGGTGAACTCTTGCAACTCCTACCACTCAGGAAGCATAGAGAGGGGGGTGCTGGTTCAAAGCTGACCCAGGGCAAAAGCACAAAACCCCACCTGAAAAAATAACTAATGCAAAACGGACTGGGGCTTGGCTCAAGTGGTAGAGTGACTGACTAGCACGCATGAGGTCCTGAGTTCAAATCCCAATCTCAATCACACACACACACACACACACACACACGATCAAAATAAGATATGTGTCAGCTCCCATTTGGATGTGAACACATCCTCACAAGCAATGATTACGGTGTGGGAATTTGGACCCCTTGCTCTCTGCCCTTCCATAGACTGCATCCTTCCCCTCTCCGCTTACAACTGACAGCTCCCAGGAACTCTGAGTGCCTGTGTGAGCCCTGGAGCTCCAGCTCATCGGCTTCCGGGCAGAGGTCCCTCCGCCTGTGCCCAGGAGACTTACTACAGGCCAGATGTGGCAGCCGAGGCTCAGTAGGAAACGATGTAGAGGCTGCCTGGTCTGGGAGCAGCGTTGGCTGGACAGCAGATGGACAGGCCCGCTGTCTTATCTGCCCTCACTTGACCAGCTAGCACCAATGACCCAGCGGCAGCTCCAACTTAGCTCTTGTCATCCACCATTTATTCATCATCCACCCACATCCATTTGCTATAATTTAGCCACCATCTATTCACACTCCATCTTCTATTAACCCTCCATCCTCTATCTACCATCCATCTACCATCATTCATTCATCCATACATCACTAATATACCCGGCCCCCCATCACCCATCATTCATCCATCCATGCATCATTCACCCATCATTTACTCATCATCCATCAACCACCATCCATCTGTCCTTCCATCCACCCACCCATCCATCCACGTCCAGTCATGAATCAACCTACCGTCACTCATCTACTCTTCCATTTACTACCTATCCATCCATCCACCCCTCATCCATCTGTCTCATAGAAAAGTACTGAGCACCGGCCAGCATTTCAAGGGCCATGCTTATCCCTGGAGCAGACTCCTTCCAGACCGGAGTCTTGCCCCGTGGTACAGCGGTGCTGGGGCACAGACAGGGCAGGTTCGATGGGTGCTGTGCATGTTTACTGTGGGGGCCACAAGCACCAGACACCCCGAGACCCGCCTCCCTGTCCACCGTGGCCCAGCACTGCCCGCGGGCAGCCTGGGAATGCTCGTGGGAGCCGGGGAGTGAGGCTCCTTGCCCCGGGCTCCGGGATTAGCAGCCTGTGCCAGTCTGCACAGGCCTTTCCCTCGGCCACCGCAAGCAAGAATGCGCTGCATTTGTCTTGTTTCAAAAAAGGTACAAAGGGCGCTTCTGGAGCCAAGAAATCACGCCTTTAAACCTTGCTCTCTCAGGGACCTTCCTGCCTGCGGGGCTGGGGGCTGGGGGTGGACGGAGCTGCTTTATTGGACGGTTTTCCTCTGACTCAGACCCGAGGAATGCTGAGCCGCCCGCCTCCATCCTGGCCTGTGAGCCCTCAGCTTGTGACCCTGCGGCCGGCCGCAAGACCTCAGCCAGGGACCTCGGTCCTCCAAGGGCTGTGTGGGAGCTGGACGCGGCTCTCATCCAAGGACAAACGTGGGACTCCCCATCCCGAGTCCAGCCTCTCCCAGGTCTCACTTTTATAGATCCAATGACTAAACACAGAGCCAGAGATAGCCCATCTGCATCCCGTGGGCAAGCCTCTGCACCTCTCTGAGCCTCACGGCCTCACTGTTAACACGGTGACCATAATAACACGCCTTCTCTCCCCCCCTGGAATGTCGGGGAGCTCCGGGGAGCTGGGAGAAAGGCACCAGGGAGCTGCAGGGTGTTATTAGAAGTAATTGGGCCTGCCATCATCGGGAAAACCTTCAAAGGAGCTAGACTCAGTTTCCCTCTCACCTCTCTCTCTCTTTCCCCCTTGACCTCATTCTGTTCCCTACCCTATCCCCACCCCCTCTCTGCTGGTCGCCCCAAGCTACTCCACCTTTACCTCCCAGCCTGTGACACACCCACCCTATGTTCGACCTCTATTCATAGTGAGGGCAGCTCAGGCAGCCAGGACTGGCAAGAACACCGAATCCAAGCCCCCGTCAGGAGGTGAGGGCTGTCCGTCTGTCTACCCGTCCACCACGCCACTCATCATCCAATCCATCCACTCACCTTTTACCCATCCATCTACCCACTCATCCGTCCACCACCCACCTACGCACATACCAGTTGATCCATCTACCCACCTATCCATCCATCCGCCCATCCACACACGCACCGATCCATCCAACACCCACCCACTCACTCAGCAATCCATTCTTCATTCAACTGTCTGTCAATCCATCCGTTCATCATCCACTTCTTTATCTCTCTGTCCAATGGTCCATCCATCCAACACTGGCCCTGACAGACCTTCATTGGTGAAGATGAGAACGCAGCCCTTCCTCGATCCCCAGCTCGGGCTCTCCTCGCTCTCATCTCCTGGCCCGTACATGCTTTGTTCTTCTGTGAGTGTGAGGTTTGGGAGGAGACAGGGTTGGGAGGAGACCTCTGACTCTGTCCCTGCCCCCTCGTGCTGAAGACATTGTGTTTTGTTCTGCCAGTGTGGTCCTGGGGAAGGAGCTGAGGGTGGAGCAGCTTCCTGATCTGGAACTTTCCGGCTCCTCTCCCGTGACCCACAGTGGGATCCAAGGCCTTTCCAGTGTCTTGGACACACTGAGCTCAGAGGGACTTGCTGAACATGAGCACGTTTCTGGGCCCAGAGCTCTGGTGCCTTGGCCAAGACCAGGAACACACCTCAGCCAGTTCCACAGCGCGCGAGAGCCCAGGCTCCAGAAGCCCAGAAGGCAGGAGACTCCCCACACTGGAGCCCAACGGGCTGCAGCCCCATAGCCCGCTGCCGAGACCACACCAGCATACAGAAGCCCCAGGTGGTTCCCTTCTTGTGTGGGAGCCTATGCATGCTTTCCAACCCCAGGACGCCGCAGAGGCCTTCGAGGGGTGGTGGAGGCTTCCGGGCCCCTCACATCCTCCCCACAGGGAGAGAGCTGGGGTTGGGGCCAGGCCAGCCAGGACGTGCCAAGCCCACCCCTGTCCAGACCTCCCTCTGGGCCTGAGTCTTCTGCCACTCAGGGTAGCTGTGGTGTCGGAACTTGAGGCCACGGGGCTTCTGTCATGTGAGGTGCTGCGCAGCCTGCCAGATGTTTGTTTGGGGGGCAAAGCCCAGAGCCTCACGGATGGGAGGCAGAGGCACCGCCCTGCCCCACACCCAGGCCTGGCCAGATACTCACAACCAACCACCTGCTCAGGACACAGCGCAGTCTTCTGCCCCCCCTTCTTCTGTCCATCCTCCGTGCCTGCCGGGCACACTCCAGATCCCCAGGACGGGTCTGCCAGGAAGTGCTTTGCCAGGGAGACCACACACACAAGGGAGAGTGAACTGCGTAGTCAGGTGGTGAGCAGCAGGTCCTTTGGAGACACTGGAAAGAGCACTGTTATTTGTTGTACTGATAACAGGGCTTGAACTCAAGGTCTGGATACAGTCCCTTAGCTTTTTCACTCATGGGTGGCCCTTGAGTGAAACTCAACCCCAAATTTCACCCTGAAATTTCACATCAGAAGCCATGGAATCTTCTCCACCACGGGGCAGCTCTGGTTCTGGGAGAGCCAGGGCCGGGAGTTGGTTGGTGGTGGCAAGGACGGGGTCCTGCGTGAATCCCTGGGAGCCGGGAAGGAGGGCAAGAAAAACATTTTGGGCTGATCTGCCACAACACAAAAGGTCATCTATAGTTTCATTTTAGATTAGTGTCCATGTTTTGAGACACACATTTTGCCAGGCACTGGTGGCTCACGCCTGTAATCCTAGCTACTCAGGAGGCTGAGATCTGAGGATCGAGGGTTCAAAGTCAGTTGGGACAGAAAAAGTCCATAGGTCTCTTGTCTCCAATTAGTCATAAAAAACCAGAAGTGGAGTTGTGGTTTAGGCAGTAGAGCACTGGCTTTAAGCAGAGGAGCTCAGAGACAGCACCCAGGCCCCCAGGCCCAAGTCCTAGCACTGGCACCAAAACAACAACGACAAAATTTCACATTTTACCATCTAGCTCTCCTTAAGCTTTGAAGCTCTGTCTACAAATCAAATTGTTTCATTTGTGAAGCCAGGAAGTCTTGGTATCACATTCAGTGGGTCTTAATTTGATTCTTTGCAACAAATGGATTCAACCTGTTGAAACTAACCCTATTAATCACATTCACAAACCTAATAAGTCAGATTCTCCCAAGCATATTAAATTGCATCTTTATGATTGCCCTTGTAAATGACCTTGAAGGGCTGTAAAAGGCAACAGCAGCTCACCTACTGAAGTCGAGCTGCTCACGGTGACAAATGAATTTGTGGGTTGGGGTGCACATTGGAGAGGGCTGCTGGGGAAGTGTGGTCCCGGCGGGCATCCAGATCCTGATGCTTCTGCCTGCACAACGAGGTGGACAGACACTGCTAGCTCACACCTGTAACCCAGCTACCCAGGAGGCTGAGATCTCAGGACTGAGGTTCAAAGCCAGCCTGAGGGGGAAAGTTTGTGAGAATCCTATCTCCAATTAAGCAACAAACAACCAGAAATGGAGCTAGGATTCAAGTGGTAGAGTATTAGTCTTCAGCAAAAACATCTCAGAGACAATACCCAGGCCCCAAATGTGGCGCACACACATTTTTTTAAAAAAAAGCATTTTCTAAACTCTGAAGAGCCAAAGGATAGTATCACCTTTGGGGACAATGTGGGACAACCTCAGGATGGCTCCATGGGGGTTGAGATCCTCTGAAGGAGGGGGGGTCACACTTAAAACATGGACTGCCCACCAGCTGGACACTGCCCACCAGCTGACGGAGGACTCTTCAGCCAAGAGCTTGAACTGGGGGTATGGTAAGAGCCTGAATACGCTCCCAGCTCAGCCCTGAGAGGCTGCCACTGAAGTCCAAGCCCTGAGGTGCCTTCCATACCAGGGGGAGGCTCTGAAGGGACCCAGTGACCCAGGGAGCCCAGGCTGTAAGCCACCCAGCCATCCTGAGGGCGGGGAAAAGGATGGGGGCCAACCAGGCCTGGAGCGCCAGCCCCTCCCACCTTCTTTGTGGCCCGCCCCCTTTGCTTTGGGATTTGCTAAGGGGCGGATCATAAGCACTCTGGAGTCTCTGGCAGTGGGTAGCTGTGTCATGCCAGCCTCATCACTGCAGCTAGAGAGCAATCGCCAAGGTCGGGGTGGGGTCGGTTCAATAAAACCTCATGTGCAAAGCAGATCAGCACGTTTTCCAATCTGGTGCAAACAGGGCTGGGGGGGGGGGCGGGGGGCGGGGGCTCACGCCTGTCACTCTAGCTACGCAGGAGGCGGAGATCTGAGGATCACGGTCTGAAGTTAACCCAGGCAGGAAAAGTCAATGAGACTCTTAACTCCAATTAACTACTGTGGTCCAAGTGGGAGAGTATCAGCCTTGAAGCAAAAAAAGCAAAAAAAGGGACAGTGCTCAGGCCCTGACTTCAAGGCCTAGGACTGGCACACGCACACGCACACGCACACACGTACATGCGCACACACAAATCTGGGACTGGATCTGGGCAGCTCTATCTCGTCCATCCCTCCCCCCATATCGCCTGTGATGGGGCTCTAGTCCCCCTGGGGCCTGTGGAAGTTCAGCAGCCCCTGAAGAGAAAATCTGATAAGGAGGGAACCCCCCCTCTCCAGCATGTCAGGGATGACCTCACCCCCACAGCACCTGGGAGCCAAGAAAACAAGGGCTGGGCTCCCTTCTGGAAGAGTATTCTGGGGAGGGGAGGGCAGGGGAGAGGAGGGCTGGGCCAGGCCCATGCCCTCCCAGGAAGCCCACTGCATCCTGCTGACTGACAGTGTTCCCAGCCCTGCCCCATCCTGCTGACTGACAGTGCTCCCAGCCCCGCCCCATCCTGCTGACTGACAGTGCTCCCAGCCCTGCCCCATCCTGCTGA
>NW_012267319.1:1626428-1656209 GCF_000151885.1 Dipodomys ordii
AAGTGGCGCTGTGGCTCAAGTGGTAGAGCACTAGTCTTGAGCTGAAGAGCTGAGGGACAGCGCCCAGGCCCAGAGTTCAGGCCCCACGACCAGACCTCCCCCCCCCAAAAAAAAAAGCCAGCCCGGGCAGGAAAGTCCATGAGACTTTTTATACCAAATAAAGCTGGAAGTAGAGCAGTGGCTTAAGTGGTAAAGTACCAGCCTTGAGTGAAATAGCAAAAACACAGCACCCAGGCCCTGAGTTCAAACCCCAATACCAGCATAAGAGAGGGAGGGAGGGGGAGAGAGAGAGGGAGGGAGGGGGAGAGAGAGAGGGAGAACCATCCTAAGTAACAGGAGCAGTAGGGAGGGGGAGAGTGGAGGGTGGAGGGTGGAGGGTGGAGGGTGGTGGAGGGTGGAGGGTGGAGGGTGGGGGTAGGCAGCCCCAGGACACAGAAGGCCCAGGAGAGACCACGGGGCAGTGCATGAGCCCCCATGTTCTAAGCGCCTGCCCAGGAGCGGGTCATGCAGAGGCTGCGTGTTTGCTGGGCCCGGGCTTGCTCTGTGCTGCCTCTCTGATCCAGGGCCAGCCAGCGCCTAATGACACCCACGGAGCAGCCCACAGCGTGGCGAAGCCCAGCGTGGCCACAGTGAGCGGGTGGGGTGACAAGTTGGCCGCCAGCCCCCTGCACAAAGCCTCTCCACTGGCAGGACGCGGGACACACGTGGAGGCACTGAGGACAGCACAGAGCTCCGCCTGTGTACCCCGTCCCGCAGGCACCAAGTCTGTCCTCCCTGACCAGCGGGACCGTGTCCCACCTCCCGCCCCACCTGCAGGGCCGTGTGGCCGTCCACTTCCTCTGAGCCCCCTCCTCCTCCCTGCAAACCCTCCACTGCACGCAGGAACGCGTTCGAGTTCCTCTCCCAAGAAATATGCTAATGTGACCCCACCCCGCCCCACCATCCAGGGCACTACACACCACCCCCATGCCAGTCTCCACGCATTACCCTAAAAGCCACAGAGCTAAAGAACACAGTGCTCCGCCCTTCGTGTGAACTTCGGGGTTCAGGAAGCTCTTCTTTTCAGAGAACCCCAGCGTGTGAGTGCTAAGGAACAGCAGCAGGCCGGCCAGCCGAGACGGTGGAGCCGCGGCCTGCTTGGGAGGGTGGCATCACTAGGGGGCGCTAGGGAGCCTGAATCCAGGCTCCGCAGTCTCTTCTCTTCCAACCACAATGCTCTTCCAAAGAAAATATAGAAAGCTCCAGACCCAACAAGACATAGCCCGGCCCATCAGCAGGCAAGCCCTTCCGCAGCAGGCCAGGAGGGAGGCGGGGGAGGGGGGGCTGGCTGGGCCGCAGAGCTGGTGCCAGGCTGGCTGTGCCCAGAGCACAGCTGCAGAAGCTGGCCACGTCGGTGAGAAGCAGCAGAAGCTGCCGGCATGTTTGTCAGGAGCAGAGAACAGAGAACACACAGGCGTCTGATTATTCCACTCCACACAGGGGGTCCCAGGTGCTGCGGTGGGGGGGGGGGGAACTGGTCATCTCACCGTTTATAGCTGTCATAGATAAATACATGAATTCTGTGAAAATGGATACTCAGATCAAAGAAGGAAGGATTTGGATTTCTGTTTCTCAAAAGTTCCTGGTGAATGTCAAACGGTCAAACGTGCACAGCATGCCTGTGGAAACTGGTCATCCGCTACGTATGAGTCGTTTTTCTTTTGCTGTGACAAAATCTCCAGGGCTGGGTAGCTTTATAAAGGGAAGGGACAGCATGGCTCGCAGGTGTGGAGAGGAAGGTCCCCGCAGCGGAGGGGAGTCAGGGGCGGCCATGTGGAGACAGGAAGCCAGAGAAAGGTAAGACCAAGCTTCTCTCCAGTCATAATTGCCGTCCTGAGAAGAACTACCAGATCCTGTCCATGAACACACCCCACCCTCTGGGGGCTACACCGCCAACATGGCCCTGGGGACAGGCTTCTGACAGGCAAACCCTTCGGGGTCACCCCATAGCCAAGCCTCGGCACGCCAAGCACCCTGACGTCAGTGATCACAGCGAAGGTAGAAGATACAGATCTGCTGAAGAGCCGCGGGCATCCACTTCAAAGCATCCATTACCAGAGAGACCGCCAGGGCCCCGCACCGACCCCGCAGCCCGGCATGGGTGAGCCCCAAACTGCCCTGGCTCTCCATGTGGATCAAATATCGCTTCTAGTTCACTGCGCTCTTGTGCAATGTCGGGTCCAGTCCTGCATTTACAAGATGGAACTGCGCTGCCCGGGTGAGCAGAGTTTCCTAGCTACACAGTGCCAGCCAAATAGGTGCGTTATCAGATGCTTCAAACAGAAAAGCCAATTAAGTTAATTTGAATAATGGCTTAATTCACCCAAGTCACTCAACAAAAAGCAAGTCTTTTGAACATCCATTCTATGAAGTGTGTTGTCATTTGTTGTTTTGGAAAATGCAATAGATTAATGTAAATCCACTTAAATATCAGCCCTGGTGATATCATGATGCTTTTCTGGTGATTATACATATTATCGTATTACATTATTATACATATTATGTTATATATTATACATATGCAGCATTAGGGCAAAAACATGTGTTCATTAAATTAAGAAAGGATGGGGCACAAATACAGTTGGTTGTTTTTTTTTGGGGGGGGGTCCAGTCGTGGGGCCTGAACTCTGGCCTGGGTGCTGTCCCTCAGCTCTTCAGCTCAAGGCGAGCACTCTACCACTTGTGAGCCACATTGCCACTTCCGGCTTTTTTTCCCCCTGCTTATGTGGTACTGAGGAATCGAACTCAGGGCCTCATGCATGCAAGGCAAGCGCTCTACCACTGAGCCACCTTCCCAGCCCACACAAATACAGTTGGAACTGTTGTAGGAAGCAAATCATTCACTGGAAGGGGAGGTGTGGCTCAAGTAGTACAACACCAGCCTTGGGCAGACAAAGCCAAGCAAGATTGTGAGGTCCTGAGTTCAAGCCCCAATACCAGCACAAAAATAAAGCATATTAACAGATCATTCACAAGCGATCATTCACAAAACCTATAATTGAAGAGTCACAGGTATCAAAGCTTATGAATATGTTTTATCTATTAGGTTTGGTGACAGCAGACCCCTCCCCATGTCCAAATCAGAGAATTTAGAATTGTATAGCTATCGTGGAAAAGCCCCTTTGGCATACACAGTTGCACGTGCTTGTGTATGTGTGTGCACATGTGCACATGTGCACACGTGTGTGTGTGTATGATCAGCTCTTCTAGATTGTGGGTGTATTTTGTTCCCAATTTGGAGTTTTTTGTTTTGCTTTGTTTTATTTTTTTTTGTGGGTTGTGGGGCTTTAACTCTGGGCCTGGGCGCTGTCCCTCAGCTCTTCAGCTCAAGGTGAATGCTCTACCACTTGAGCCACAGCGCCACTTCCAGTTTTCTAGTGGTTTATTAGAGATAAGATTCTCACGAGCGGGGCTGGGAAGGTGGCTCAGTGGTTAAAGCGCTTGCCTTGCATGCCTGAGGCCCTGGGTTTGATTCCTCAGCACCACATAAGCAAAAACAAAAAAGCCGGAAGTGGCACTGTGGCTCAAGTGGTAGAGCGCTAGCCTTCAGCTGAAGAGCTGAGGGACAGTGCCCAGGCCCAGAGTTCAGGCCCCATGACCGGACCCCCCCCAAAAAAAAAGATTCTCACGAGCTTTCCTGCTCAGGCTGGCTTTGAACTGCGATCCTCAGATCTCAGCCTCCTGAGTAGCTAGGATTATAGGCGTGATCCAACAGCGCCTGGCTTTCTTTAGTTTTTGAGTGGGTGTATATTTGTAATCTAATGGGGTGTTGTGATATTTCCCACGCACATGGAACACATTCGCCTCTCTACCATGTCCTGTTCTATTCCTCTCTGCTCTCCTGCTTCTCAAACAGCGATTGGTGGATTTCACTAGGCATTAACTTTCTGGGGGGTTTTTTTTGTTGTTGTTGTTTTTAATCTAAGGCCTGGGCTCTGTCCTTAAGGCTACAACTCAGGCACTCTAACCAAACACAGTTTGAGCCACAGTTCCACTTCTAGTTTTCTGGTTGCTAATTGGAGATAAGATTCTTAAGGACTTTCTTGTATGGGCTGGCTTAGGTCCTCCTTCCTCAGAGCTCAGCCTCCTGAGTAGCTAGGATTATAGGTGTGAGCCACCAGCACCAGGCAGCCTCTACCCCTTTACCCATATCCCCTCCTAGACCGTTTCTCTTCTACCCTGACCCATCTCCGTTATCATCCTCACCATTTTAGGTCTAGACTTCACAAAAAGTGGGGAAAAGTGATATCTGGCTGAGCTCAGTTCAACTCAACATGATGATCTCCAGTTCCACCCATTCTCCTGGAAGTGTAATTTCAGTTTCATTTGTGGCTGGGTAATATCCCATGGTAGAGGTATCACGCAGTCTTCATCCCTTTATCTGGCTATTGTGAACAGAGCTGCCATAAACACAGGTATGCAAGTGTCGCTCTGGTATATTGATGTTCTTTGGATGTGTGCCCAAGAGTACCATAGCAGGATCATAAGGAAAGTCTAGAGGCTGCACTAATTTATATTCTCACAGAATGTATGAAGATTCCTTTTTTCCATACCCTCACAGCATTGGTGATTGTTTTCTTGATGATGGTCAGTCTGGAATGGGGTGAGATCTCCATGTAGCTCTGACTTGCACTTCCTTGATGTCTAAGGATGGGGACATTTCTTTATGTATTTAATGATGTGTATTTCTTCTTCTGAGAATTGTCTGGTCAACTCATTTGCCCAGTTATTATTATTTGTCTTCTTTCTGCTTAATTGTTTGAGCCCTTTGTATATTCTAGAAGTTAATCCTTTATCTATTGGATAACTGGGGAAGATTTTCTCCCACTCTAGAGGTTATCCCTTGGTTCTGATCATTGGTTATTTGGTTTTATTGGGCAGAAATTTTTAATTTGAAGTGGTCCTGTTTAGCAACTGGAGTCCTTCTCCAGAAATAATTACTTACGCCAAGTTGTCTAGAGTTTTCCCTATGTTTTCCTGTGGTAGTTTCTCAGTCCCAGTTCTTAAAGTTGATTTTAGAGTTGACTTTTGCACAGGATGAGAAGATAGGAGTCAAGTTTCAGTCTTCTACAGCATGTACATGCCATTTTCCTAGCACCATTTGGTGAAGAAGCCATCTTTCCTCCAATGTATGGTTTGGGCTTCCTTTTTAAAAAAATCAGATGGCTGTAGTTACATAGATTTATTTACGAGTCTCCTGAATTGTCCTACTGGTTGTTGGGTCCTCTGGCTTTGGGTCTGGTGCCATGTTGTTCAGCTCGTTGTTGCTCTGTACGACAAAGTCTGGTGTTGAGATTCTGCTGGCAGAGCTCTCTATGGTCAGGATTGCTTTTGCTGTCTGGGGTCTCTTACGCTTCCGTATACAATTAGGATTGATTTTTCCACATCTTTCACGAATGACATAGAGATTGGCTGGGCATTGCACTGAATCTGCAGATTGCTTCTGGTACTGTGGCCATTTCCATGGTATTAGTCCTGCCCGTCCTTGAGTGTGGAGGTCTTCTGATGTCTTCTTCGCTTTCCTTCTTCCAGGATTATAAGTTTCCATTGTAGAGATCCTTTACTTTTTCGGTTAAGTTTATACATAGTCCCCTCCAAAGAAAAATTGTGAATGGAATAGTTTTTCTAACTTCTTTCTCAACCCCAAACACTTGGAAATCTTTCATTAAATTTTCTCCTAAGAACATTCAACAGAAAATCAAACCCTTTCTCTTTTGAAATTTCTAACCAATTATCACACACCGTGAAAATAGGTTGCACACAGAAAGACCATTAAAGTTCCTCCCAACCAAAGAAAAAGAATGGAATAAATTATGTGATGCCTGGGCTGGGAAGGTGGCTCAGTGGTAGAGCACTTGTCTTGCATGCCTGAGGCCCTGAGTTCGATTCCTCAGTACCACATAAGAAAAAAGAAAAAAGCCGGAAGTGGTACTGTGGCTCAAGTGGTAGAGCGCTAGCCTTGAGCTGAAGAGCTGAGGGACAGCGCCCAGGCCCAGAGTTCAGGCCCATGACCGGACCAAAAATAAATAAATAAAATAAAAAAATTATGTGATGCCTGAGCTAACAGAATAAATGAGAATACTTTGGAACATCTCAACTTATGAGTTGAATTTTTGATAGAGCTCCTTTTTAAATTAGATATGTATATATTATACAGAATAGAATAAACTCAAAGAGGGAAAAAAAAGTCCCTCTGATATTTGGTCCTAGATGATATTCATGGAAGAACAGTTCTCAGGATAGAAGCTGAACTCCAAGGGAAATACTGACTCTCCCCTTTCTGGTCTGTTCTCCACGCAACAGAGTTGGTTGAAGGAAACTCGCCTCACATGTGTGCTGTTGGCTGCACGGAAGATGCCAGCAAAATATCTTTTCCAAAAAAGATTCTGGACTATTCTATAAGCAGGTGAAATCAATAAAGCAGCTGGGCATGGTGACACTTGCCTGTCATCCCAAAACTTGGGAGATGGAGGCAGGAAAGGATGGTGTGTTTGAGGCCAGTCTGAGACCTCATCTCAAAGAGACCTCATCTCAAAACAAAACAAACAAAAAGAGCACAGACCAGTCCGCCTAGAGGGCTGAACACAGGAGGATCGTGGTTCAAGGCCAGCCTAGGTAGAAATGTTACCAAGACCCTATCTCAACCCACAGCTGGGTGCAATGGTACATGCCTGGCATGTATGGGAAGCGTAGTTCCAGGCCAGCTTAGCAGAAAAGTCTGAGCCTCTTCACAGAGGAGCTGGGTATGGCAGCGTGCACCTGTAAACCTAGCAGCAACCAGCAACATACAGCAAGCACGCTGCAGCTCAAGCATGCTTTTGGAGCTATAGTATGGAAGACTGTCCAAAAGAAGCCGATGAAAACTACAGGACTGAGACGTGCTGGAGGGGAGAGCACCAGCCCAGCACTCACGAGGCCTGGAAGTGCAAAAGTCAGCACTGAAAAATCCTCCTAGCTGTTCCCAGTTTGAGGCTGTACATTCAGGTGCGTGGCCCGCGTTTGAGGACCAGACTGTCAATCCTGAGAAAACGTAACACCCTTGGTGTGCCCCCATGCAGAGCCCCACCACGGCTGGGCGAGGCAGGCAGGGAAGAGGAGGGTGTGGTGGCAGCTAGGGGGACCCGGCTTGAAGCTTCCGAAGACCAGGGTAGCCCAGAGCCTAGCTGAATGCTGGGAGCAGCACTTCTGCCGGCCCCCTCCCACCACAGCTGCCTCCAGTGCAGCCTGGGTCCCTCCTCCTCCACCCTGACTGGGTGCGCCGGGCCTCAGCCTCCTCCCTGGACTCCTGCCAGGCTGAATCATTCATGAGCCCGACACACATGCACGCACACACAAACACACACACACACGGGCACACACGCGCATGCACACACACATGCGCATGCGCACACACATGGAGAAGTTCTTTGAGGGCCACAGTGGGAACAGCCTGTCTGCAACCCATACCCCAGGAGGGGCAAAGGCCCTGGGCTTCCTCCACAGACTGGACAGGACAGCCGGAGACAGCCAGACACCAGCCCACGCTTGCTTTCCACCAAGCCAAAGTACTGAGGGTAACCGTGGCCCAGGGAGATGGGCCCGTGGCTTAAGATCTAGAACCCAAATCCCGGAGGCAGGCAGATCACAGTGCAGGTCCTGGTGGAGACAAGGATCTGCCCCTCTGTGCCTCAATTTCCCCATCTGGCTGTGGGGTTGCCCTGAGGCACCGTTGACTCCTTCCCCTAGGCTGAAGCCGGTCTCCACAGGTGGCATCTAGGCCATACCCCTAGAATCAGGCCAGGCCTGTGGTGTGCCACAGCCAATAGGCTGGAGGGCGGTGACATCATGGGGCGGAGCCTGAGGAGGCATGTAAACACCCACCCATCCCAACACCTTCCAGGCTGGAGAGCTGGGCTCCTAGCACATCCACAGCCCAAGGGCACTGTGTGCTTCCCACAGAAGAAGCGCTCGCAGAACCCGGGGGTGTGGAGGGGGTTCCTGGGGTGGGAGCTGACCTAGGCAGTGGATGCCCTGCCCCGAGGGGGTCCTGAAGTACTAAGTGGACTGGAGGGCAGCCTCTTAGTGCGGCCAAAGTGGAATTCCTTTGGCACAGGGCAGAATACCAGCAATGGGGGCGGGGTGCCCCAAGAGTCCCCTTTCCCTCTCCAGGGAAGGCGGGCAGAGGCGTGGAAGGAAGAGGCTGGCCAGCCCCTGCTCCTCACTCGTTTCCCTCCCTGAGATGCACCGGGAGCCGTTCCTTTATGAATTTAGTAGATTTTCTTACCCCGGGGCTGGCTTCAGACCACAATCCTTAGGTCTCAGCCTTCTAGTAGTATCTACAGGCACGAGCCACCAGCACCCGACCAGTTTTGTTCTTAAAATCAACCAGGAGTCAAAAGGCTAAAGCAAAGAGACAAAGTCAGCAGGATTTCCAACTGCAGATCTGTTCGGTGTGGGTTTGGTTTGGTGACAAGGTCTTGCTGTACCACACAGGCTGGATGACGAACTCCTTGCTCAGACAATTCTCCGGTTTCAGCCACCCGAGTGCTGGACTCCAGGTACTCATCACACACCTTGTTTCTGATAAAACAGGAGTGTCCACAGGCTCTCCCAGTCAGCTATGAGGCTCTTATTTTGCTAATTACTTGCAGCGCTGCTGGCCCTGGACTCAGGGTTCCTTCTACACTTCTAATATTTGGGAAAGAATGCCAGCTCAGCAATGGTTTGCTCAGAGTCTCTGTGGCTTCACCAAGGGCTGTTAGGAGGTGAGGGAGCATCTGGTCTTCACCTGTTCACCTGTCTGTAGTACTATTGTATACAATCATGGATGTCGACGAAGACGGTGATGACTTAAAGAAAACTCCTGTGCCTATGTCAGAGCCCCCAAGAGGGCTCCCGTGACTCTGTGGTATCAGTTATCTTCAAGTTCCGGGGGACACTGCTGGCTAGGACCTCACCAGTGTGAGTGGCAGCCTGTCTCCAGTGCCCGTGGCCTGGCCCCAATGCTCTCGGGGCACCTGCCCTCATTACCTCCATCTCAACTGCTGGTAGAAATGAGAACTTGGCCAGGCGCCGGTGGCTCACACCTGTAATCTTAGCTACTCAGGAGGCCGAGATCTGAGGACTGCAGTTCAGAGTCAGCCTAGGCAGCAAAGTCCATGAGACTTTTTTTTATTATTGTGAAAATATCATTCAGAGGGGTTATAATTACATGGGCAAGATAATGAGTACATCCATCAGACTGTTATCTCCAATAAACTACTCCTAGCTCCCCACACAAAAAAAAAAAAAAAGAAAGAAAGAAAAAAAGCCAGAAGTGAGCTGCGGCCCAAGTGGTAGAGCGCTAGACTTGAGCAAAAAAGCTGAGAGACTGTTGTAAGGTAAATCATCCCAGAAGCCACATTTTAAAATATAGAATATTGGAGTCTTTATTATACAGTGAGCAGGCTGCGGGCTGCCAGTTGTTACAAAGTCCTGCAGCATGCAAATATGCATAACCCAGCTAGGAAACATGCTAAAGAGGAAAGAAATAACAAGAACAATGCCAACAAGCCAGTTCAGCTCCAAAGGAGAGCTGAATTGGGACGCCATGATGACTGGAGACGAGCCAGGACACAGGACACGATCACAGAGACGCACGTGGTATGGAGTCTTGGAGGCTAGGCTGGTCTGGGCGCAGGGGGCAGATCCTCAGGAAGCTCCTAGTCCCAGGCACTGGACCGACAGATTCACGTGCCTGCCCCTGCCTCCAGGGGTCTGAGCATGCCCATTACCTGGGAGGCAGGCGATGCGGGGGGGCGGGGTTCCTTCCCAGCATGAAGACAAGATGCCAGACCCTACCATCCACCATGTGGCGCCGGCCAGACCTTGGCCTCCTTACTTCAAGCTGTGAGATCAAGCTTCGGTTCCGGCACAAAAGAAAAAACCCTGAAAACCGGAACACCCGCGCGTACCGTGAGTACCACATCCGCGTTCTTGGAGCCCGGGGCCTGCGTTTCTGTCCTTTCCTCTCAGCCTCAGTTGCTGAAGTGAAGTGGGCACAGCCCGGCTCTGGCCCAGTGCTAGGAGCTGGGGGCGGGCCCGGCCCTGACCTCCTGTGAGCTCCGGCCCAGGGCGGCCGAGCCCAGCTGGCGCTGACCAGGGCAGGAAGGAGGAGGACGCAGCCTGCTGTTCCCTGAGGAGCGGAGGACCCCACGCCCGCCCCGCCCCCACCACGTCCTGGTCCTGGCTCATGCCAGAGGTGGCCTGCGCAGTCCTGCTGTCCCCAGGTCCCAGAGAACGGACACCCCGCCAAACGCCAGCCCCCACTGGTGTTTCCTGTGCTTCCCTGGGGAAATCAAAGCCTCTCCTGTCCCCGGGGCACGATTCTGCCTGTGCGGCACACGTGGGGCACGGGGGTCCCTCCTGCACGTTCCCCTCCCATATCCCACTCCAATCCCACCAGAGCTCCTGGAGAACTCTCTGGAACATGAGTCAGGTGGCTCAGCACCCACAAGGAGGTCCAGCCGGCGGCCCCACCTTGTCCCACCCCGACACTGGGAGTTGTCCACGCGGAGGTCACGCAGCCACACTTCCAGACTGCCAGTCCCCTCTGCACCTGGCCCCTGTCTCCGCTCCTCTCCGCTCTCCAGGAGTTCTGCCCGTGGCCGCATAAATAACTATTTCCTTCCACAGCTCCAAAGTCACCACACCTGAGGCTGTAGCCCGTCTATTTATCCTGTTCCTGATCAACTCAGAACTGAACTGGGACTGGGGTCAAACAGCCCAAAGGCACTTACCCAACACACACACACACACACACACACACACACAGTGTGCACATGTACACACACACGGGCACACGGGCCACAAACATTATATGCAAATAGGTACATGCCTGCCCGCCCATGTGTAGACATACCACGAGCACACACGTGAACACACGTGCACAAACATGCACACACAGACACACATAGGAGCCGAAATCCCAAGCCAACAAGCATACTGAACCTGCTTCAGATCTCACAGGAGGCGGCCTAGGAGAGCGGCTGGGCTGGGCCTCAGGGCCTCCCAGCACCTCTCCCCAGTTGGTTTACCAATTGCTGTGCCTAGCAGGCTGGGGTCTGCTGTCTCTGTTCCTGGGATTCCAGGCACACACTGACCGAGGGCAGCTGCCGGCCGGCTGTCATCTCAAGCACCAAGCTCACAGCCCGTTCTCGGGACAGCATGGAGCCTGTTCTGCCCGAAGAGGCAGCACTGGCTACACCTGCTAGTGTCTGCTGCAGGCAGGTGTGGGTGCAGAGGGTATGGCCGCCATCTCCTGGGGGGCAGTTCTTGATAATTCCCCAGAGCCTCACACAGTGCCTGCCAGGGGGGGCTGGGGGAGAGCAAGGTTTCAAGTTTCAAGGAACCTAAAACCCAGTGCTGGGGTGACTCCCTCCCTCCCCCACTCCTGGTTGAAATTGTCACCACGAGGCAATGGGCCTGGGGGGGGGGCAGTTAGGGCTCAGGATGGGGCCTTATTAGGGGCTGGGGAGATATCATCACTGGAAGGTTCCAGGAAGCAGGTCCCAGACACCAGATCTGCCCCGGCCTGGCCCTCACCCCTCAGCCGCTGGTGAGTGACACTTGCTTAGTAGCTGATGGCGCATTCCTACACACCGGAAGAACAGCTGAGAAAATGACCCCTCTCCCCGTCCCCCTTCCTGCCTCAGGACCTGCAGGTGCAGCTTGAGACTTCATCCTGGAGGCCCCAGCGGCCCACCCCGCCAGGGCCAGACACCCCAGCAGCATGGCTCAGCCCCCTGGCAACCGGCCTCCCCCACATGCCTGGAGCAGAACCCCGGGCTGCTCCCCCGGCCCCCTGGCCTTTGGACAACAGATACGATTGCTCAAAACGGCCAGAGCGTCCAGAGACAAAAATAGAACACCAGGCAGACAGGTGAGCAAGCAGAGGGGACATCAATAACGTGCCAGCGGCTTTGCAGCGGGTGCGGGGGCTAGCAAGTCACCTCTAACAGAGGTTCCACCTGGGGTGAGGAGAAGCCTCCATACCCCAGGAGGAGAAAATGCCGCACCCTCCCCTGACCTGCAGCCCTCAGGCAGCGAACAGGACAGAGTAATCTACCTTCCCCAAGCCGTGTGGAGGGAGGGGGAGAAAGGAAGAGGTGGGAGGGGCAGGCGCGAGTTTATGACCCCACTTTTCCTGCTGAGGGAAGGAAGGTGCTTGCACAAAGGAGCCAATTATCCCTCTTACAGGAAGAGTTTGATCCAGGTGCACAAAGCTAGGGTAAGGAAAGTGAAGAAAGCTTATGGGCAGTTCTCCAGGAGACCAGCCAGTCTGACTGGGCATGCTCTGTGTCCCCACAGACTGTGGAGTGCCCGGCCTTGGTCATTCACCCCAACTCCTGAGAGACAAGTCAGGAAACTAGGCTGGAGCGTGTTTTCCAGGCCGCATGGCCGGAGTTCCCTCTCTTCACAGGAGGTGGCCACCTGCCTGTCGCGATGTGCCCAGGGCTCCAGCACCTCTGAGAGAGTGCCGGTGTCCGGCTCACCATTTGTTCTAAGCATCAGCCCCAGTTTCCTGCCCTGTCCCCTGACCTCCTTCCAAGTGGAACAGGAAGTGATTTCACCTGTGGGGCTCAGCCCATCACTGCCTAGCACACACCCATCCGCCCTGGAAGGGAAGCAGGAGACAAGGAATGCAGAGAAGCAGGTTGGTCTGGAGGGCGCTGGCCTGGCGGGGTTGACCTGGGGTGGGGGGGAGGGGGGGCCGATGTCACATTCTCCCACACGCACTCCCACACAGTCCCTGCTGCTGCTCAGCCAAGACCGGCGGCCTGGGGGACACTGGGAAACTCTGCACTCCACGCGGTGGGCAAGCTTGCCAAGGAAGGCCCTGGGGAGCCTGGGCTAAGCCGGGATCCTGCAGGCTCAGCAGTGATGGCACAAATAACCATGGGAAACACCCAGGACCCCTCTCCCCAACCTACCTGGCTCCCTGCTCAGCTGCACTGCACCCTGCAGGGCCAGCAGCTTCCCCTCAGCTTCCGGCCTCCCCACTTCCAGGACTGGCTGGAGCTCCGCACTGTGGGAGCTATCGCTCAGCCAGGAAAAGGATGGAGTTCAGAACTCAGAGCACGTGGGAGCTATCGCTCAGCCAGGGAAAGGATGGAGTTCAGAGCTCAGAGCACGGTCGCACGCATGCCTCCCGCACTGTGGCGAGTCTGAAGTCGTGGGTTGAGCCACTGCAGGCCCGGCCCCAGGCCAGGGTTCAGGTCTCAGCTGTGGGCTGGGATGTGCAAAGTCCCGGGACTCGGAGACCCAGAGCGGCCATCACCGGGCCTGCGGGACCAGTTTGAGCTTCTGTCGCAGTGGCTGAGCCCACTGTCCTGAGCCTCCTCACCGAGCAGGCACAGGGGCCCTTCCTTGGCCCCATGCGGGCTGGGAGAATTCTGGGTTCCCAGGAAGTCACCCCACAAGCCTTAGCCAGAAGAGCCTTGCGGCTTCCTCAGGACCCAGAAAACCAAGCTGAAGCAGCAGCCCCACGCCGTACCAGCTGATTCCGAAATGGCCCTTGAAAACGATCGTGGTTCTCTGGTGAAGCGCATTGGTAAGAAAACCACAAGGATCATGAGGCCAGCCAGCTAAGTTCTGTCTGGCCACATATATTTTTCTTGATTTAAACATATGGTGGCACTGTCAAGCATCTTTTAAAAACTGTGTATTATAAAGGGATGCACAGAGGACTTGCAGTCACAGAAGCCAGGTAATCAGTACACTTCTAGTTGGACAACGTCACCCCTTCCCTCAGCCTCTCTGTTTTTCCCTCCCACCCCCACCCACAAGTGTACAGTTCATTTTATAGTTCATTCCACATAGTGTCCAGTGAGGACCACTGCTGCATGTGTTCGCCCTTTGTCCCTCCATTTCTGAGCCCCCTTTACTCTCCCAAAAACAGATAAACAAGCAGAACAAAGAGAAAAGGAAAACTATTAAGAACCTCTTGCTTCCATTCCCTAGAGTTCATCTGACAGCTATTATTTTATATGATCAGATGCACACAGACACTGTATCTTTCTGTTCCTCCCAAGAGCATCCTCCTTTGGCCTCAGTGTGTGTGAATGCCTGGAGTTCTGGATGATTTACCATGTTCCTGTGTATTTTCCATCTAAGCACCGCATACGAGCTTTGGCCGTGTGTTCCTGACTTTGTGTGTCTCTCTGCAGAGACGGCTGTGCGGGAACAGGCCGGGTCCACACTGGAATCGGCTGAGCAGCATGCCTTGGCTGCAGTTATGGTCACGCGGGGCAGCCTTTCACTGCTCCACGCGGAGGGCGACTGAGGTCCCACAGCGGTTCCACGACCTGGGGTCTGCACCCTGAGCCGGACGGATCAGGGACCAACATCCACCGCGTTCTAAGAGTCAGTGCAGGGCACTGAGCAGCAAGACAAGCCCGGGAGAGAAAAGCCTTTTCTGTTTGTTTTGGGCTTCAGAATTAAGAACAAAAGGCTTTTCCTCTCATCTTGAATGTGCTCAGCTGCAGGCCATGGGCTGGATGAGTGGTGTGGCCTGACGGGGAGTTGGGAGGCTGCGTGGAGAGGACACTGTGGATGAGACTTGGGGGCGCCCAGTGCCACAGGGCGAGGTCTACACCGGCTCTCCAAGCGTGTAAGTAAGAGTAGTTCAATAATAAAGTTGAAGAGCGGGCTGGCAAGCTAAGAAATGACGAGGGACACCACAGAGCCTGCGGTAATTCCTGGTGCGCAGGACAAAGACAGCACTGGCCCTCCAGGAGCCATCATTTCCTGGCTCTGGGTTGCTGGGCTCAAGTTTTGATGTTATGATAAAAGAACGTGATGTGTGCAGCCACGCAGACCCCGGAAGAGCCCGGGAGAGGAGGAAGGCGGGGTCTGAGGCACCAGGCTGGAAGCTTTTTTCCAAGTCCAGGTTTCCCTCTCTCTTCTTTGTTTTTCCCACTTAACGTGCTCTCTATCTGGGGTTTAATGTCAGGGCAGCTTGGTAGCTGTCAGGCTGGCGTCTGTGGCACGCCAAGATCATGTGACACACAGCAGCCAGCGGGGTCATTGTGAGTGCAGGCGCTGGGCGCAGCCGAAGGGCCACATCCTTTCCTCTGTGCTGCGTTCCTGGTGTTCTGTAGGTCGCACCTAGCCGTGGAAGGCCCAGGCGGGCACGGGGCTCTGAGGTGACCTTCAGCCCAAACAGGAGCAAGTCACATCTCCCAGACCAGAGGTAGGGGCGGACGAAGGGGTGCAGGCTGCTGGAAAATGCCCCCAACCGTGGGTGGAACACGCTGCTTTGTCCACAAAGGACCACACATCTTTCCAGCCTGGAATAGTGGCTGCCCCTACCCACTGTGGCTCAGAGCAGAACTTCCTGGGCAGAGAGCAGGGCGTGGGGCCCTCAGAGAAGGCCTCTGCAGACGGCTACCCAGGGGCCCTGTGAGAAGACCCAGAGGGATTCTGACCCTCAGCCTTTGAACGTGGCAGACACAGGAGGGCAGGGCCCCTGTGAGCTAGGACACTGCATGTGTGCTCAGACTTGTCTCTGAGGAAAAGCTGGCTCATGATTTAGACTTTGGCACGATCTCTTCCACTAGATGATGCTGGCGTGACCCCTTGTCGCCCTGTTTTCCTTCCCCAAGAGCTGTCCTGAGACTTTGAATGCCTGCGGGTGCCATGTGCACTAACCCCTCCCTGTCCCATTGGATGCGTCTCAGTGTCGCCTCAGCTCTTGCCTTTACTGTCTGAGGATGGCACACGCTCAGTGACCACCCCCTCCCCGCCCCCAAGGTGTCCATGTCCTCCTCTCTGGAAGCTGAGGTGTCACCTTACCCAGAAACGAGGAGTTCACAGGTTTGACTCAGGCTGCAGACACAGGGCAGCGATGGATTATCTAGGTGGGGGGTGGATGGGTAACCACAGAGTCCTTATAAAAAGGGAACAGAAAGGAAGAAAGCCCAGCCCAGGGCCATCAGCCACCACAGAAGGCGAGGACAGAGGCCCCAGGGGAGGCAGCCCCGTTGGCGAACACGAGTTTAGCTTCTTCAAGACTCACTGTGCATGTCTGATCTTCAGATCTGTGTGTGGTGTTTACAGCCTTTTCTCACATCCTGGTTCTCGGTGAGCGAGCGGTTTTCAAGGAGGCAGCACATGGTGAGGAACCTCAGCTACCACTGCAGGCATGGCATGGGGCTCTGTGGCCCTTCACCCTGTGACTGACAGCACTCAGTCCCCCCTCCGTTGACCGCTGCGCTCTTTGCTCCTAAGAGGTCAGCCTTCTTAGATAAGCGAGTTCACGCCAGGCTTGTCTTCTGTGTCCAGCTTATCGTTCTTAATAGAATGTCCTCCAGGCTCAGCCATGTTGCCACAAATGAAGGATTTCTTCCCTCTCAGGATTGAACAGTATTCCATGGCGTATATGTACCACACTTTCTTCTTTATTCACTTTCCTGGTGAGAGGCAGTTAGGTTTCTTTTTTTTCGTTCTTTCTTTCTTTCCCTTCCTTCCTTCCTTCCTTCCTCCCTCCCTCCTTCTCTCTCTCTCTCTCTCTTTCTTTCTTTCTTTTGTCTGTTGTAGGGCTTGAACTCTGGGCCTGGGCACTGTTCCTGAGCTCTTCAGCTCAAATGAGCACTCTACCACTTGAGCCACAGCACCACTTGCAGTTTTCTGATGGTTAATTGGAGATAAGAGTCTCACAGAGCCGGGCACCGGCAATCTCTGATCTCAGCCTCCTGAGTAGCTAGGATTACAGGCGTGAGCCACCAGCACCCAGCTAGGTTTCTTTACTGTCTTGGCCATTGTATATGCTAGCTACAATAAACATGGTATGCAGACATCCCTTTGCTGTAATTTTTTTGTTTCCTTTGCATATACAACCAGAAGCTGATTTTCTGGATCACATGGTAATTATATGTTTAATATTTTGAGGAAACTTCACACTATTGTTGGTAATGATTACATATCCAGCTTCTGCATAGCAAAGTTAAAACTCAACAGGATGAAGAGACCATCTACAAAATGGGAGAAAATGTGTGCAAACTCTAGATTTGGTAAAGGGTTAATATCCAAAAATATTCAAGGAACTATAGAAAATATAAAATAATAGCTCAGCTAAAAAGTGGTCCAAAGGCTTGAATAATACTTTTTAAAGAAGAGATGTAAACTCATTCTATAAAGTCAGTACCACTCTGATCCCCAAACCTGATCAAGATACAACAGCAGCAACAACCAAAATAGGGTTGCTTCCTTTGATGAACATAGATGCAGACAAACACACACACACACACACACAACTTCTCACTAAAATGCCTGCAACCAAACAAAAAGATGCCAAACAAAAAACATGATTAAGCTGGCTTTATTTCAGGAATGCAAGGATGGTTCAACATACACAAGTCAATAAATATAACACAGCCCATGAACAGAAGCAAGACAACAGTCACATTTCTGACAAAATCCAATATCCCTTCATGTAAAGATTCCTTAAGGAAATCAGGAATAGATAGTTCATTCCTCAAAGTAATAAAGCTGTATATGACAGATCTGCAGCCAACAATATGCTGAATGGAGAAAAACTGGAAGCATTTCCTCTAAAATCAGAAATGAGCAAGAATACCCACTACCACCACTCTTATTCAATATAGTGCTTGGAATATTAGCCAGAATAATAAGGCAAGGAAAAAGAAATGAAAGAGGTAACTAGTAAAAGAAGAAATTAAACTACCTCTGTTTGCAGGTTATATAATCCTATACATAAGACTTTAAAACTACACCAGAAGACTCCTACATCTGATAAACACTTTCAGGAAAGGAGCAGGATATCAAATCAGTATATAAAAATCCATCACTTTTGTATACACTAAAACTCACAGAAAAAGGAAGTCAAGAACACAACCCATTCTCAACAGACTAAAAAAATAAGGAGGCAAAAATATAACCATTACAGATGTTAAAAACATATGCCATTGGGCTGGGATGTAGCTCAGTGGCAAAGCGCTTGCCTAGCAAGCGCAGTGTCCTGGGTTCGATCCCCAGTACCAAAAAAGAAAAGACAAAAAAAATACAGTTAAAAAAAAAACCCAAACAAAAACATATGCCGTTTATAAGATGGAAAGACCTCCTTGGTCATGGGCTGGCAGAATCACGATGGTTAAAGTGGCCATTCTAACAAAATCAGTATACACCTTCAGTGCAATCTACATCAAAACCCCAGTGTCACTCTACTGAACTGAAAACTCAGTCCTGAAATTCATATGGAAATACAAAATAATCCAAAAGCAATCCTGAGCAAAAAGAGCAATGCTGAAGCTTTTACAGTATGAACTATAAAAATTACACTAAGCTGGGTGCCGGTGGCTCACTCCTGTAATCCTAGCTATTCAGGAGGCTGAGATCTAAGGATCGCTGTTCAAAGCCAGCCTAGGCAAGAAAGTCCGTGAGACTCTTATCTCCAATAACCACGAGAAAACTGGAAGTGGCACTATGGCTCAAGCAGTAGAGCGCTTGCCTTGAGCTGAAGAGCACAGGGACAATACCCAAGCCGAGTTCAAGCCCCACGACCAACCAAAAAACATTAATTAATAAAAAATAAAAATTATACTACATGTATGCCCTTCCACCACAGTATAACCCGTTTTCACTGTATTTGATGTTGGTATAATTTGGGGAGGGGAAGGGAAAAAAACAAATCATTTAAATAGGGATACAGGTGGACCCTTTGCAACAATGAGATGTTCAAGACTGTATGCTGAAAAACAAACTTTACAACTTTGGGGGTGGGATGAGAGGGCAGGGATGGGAAGGGGAAACAAAGGAGGAGCAACAATGCTTGATAAGAAATGTACTCATGGGGCTGGGAAGGTGGCTCAGTGGTAGAGCGCTTG
The DNA here is from genome assembly GCF_000151885.1 of Dipodomys ordii. Lineage (NCBI taxonomy): Eukaryota > Metazoa > Chordata > Mammalia > Rodentia > Heteromyidae > Dipodomys > Dipodomys ordii. The sequence goes on from NW_012267319.1 coordinate 1,645,331, forward strand.
CCTTGCATGCATGAGGCCCTGGGTTCGATTTCTCAGCACCACATTAGAAAAAATAAAAAAGCTGGAAGTGGCGCTGTGGCTCAAGTGGTAAAGTGCTAGCCTTGAGCTGAAGAGCTGAGGGACAGTGCCCAGGCCCAGAGTTCAGGCCCCATAACCGGACCCAAAAAAAAAATAAAAAGAAATGTACTCATTACCTTGCTCATGTAATTGTAACCCCTCTGTATGGTATTTTCACAATAAAAAAAACTTATTAATAAAAAAATTATACTACAGACCCATAGTAACAAAAATAGCATGGTACTGGTACAAAAACAAATATGAAGACCAATTGGATGTGATTGAATAGAAGATCCAGAAATAAGCTCAGATCCACCCATCTGATTCTTGGCAAAGTTACCAAAACAAACATTAGAGAAATGGTAGCCTCTAACAAAAAATAGGACTGAAAATAAAAAGGAATCTACATGAAGGCTGGACACTTGCCCCTCCGTCTCTCATTCAGTATAAAACCAAGTCAGAATGGATCAAAGACCTTTAACAGAAGACTTGAAACTCTGAAACTTCAAAAACAGAAAAATAGGGCTGGGAAGGTGGCTCAGTGGTAGAGTGCTTGCCTTGCATGCATGAGGCCCTGGGTTCGATTCCTCAGCCCCCAAAACGCAAAAAAAAAAAAAAAAAAAAAGCCGGAAGTGGCGCTGTGGCTCAAGTGGTAGAGTGCTAGCCTTGAGCTGAAGAGCTGAGGGACAGCACCCAGGCCCAGAGTTCAGGCCCCACGACTGGACCCAAAAAAACAAACAAACAAAAAAACAGAAAAATACTGGAGGATAGCGGCAAAGGCCCTGACTTTCTGGATCCGACTCCAACAACTCTGGAAGTAAGAGCAAGTGTTCACAAATTCGATTGCATCAAACTAAAAAGCTGCAGAGCAGGGAGGCATGGATTAAGTAGAACACTTGCCTAGCGAGCAGGAAGCCCTAAGTTCAAACCGCAGTACCACAATAATCAATCAATCAATCAATAGCTTCTGCAGAACAAAAAGAAACCACCAACAAGCCTGGAAGTATGACTTAATGGTAGAGCGATTGCCTAGCAAGTACCAGAGCCTTGTGCCATGTAAAACAAATGAACAAAGGTAAGCAACAAAGTTGTCATGTCCAAAACGAGCTTTACAACGTCGGTGGGGGGGGGGGGAAGGAGAAGGATTGGGATGGGGGGGGAGGGGGGAGGCTGGGAAGGGATGTGAAGGGTAAACAAAGGAGGAGGCTGCAATGCTTGGTAAGAAATGTACGCATTATCCTGCCCATGTAATTGTAACCCCTCTGTACAGTATGTTCACAAATAAATTAAATAAAAAAAAAAGAAATGTTCTCATTACCTTGCTCGTGTAACTGTAACCCCTCCTCTGTACAGTATTCTCACAATAAAAAACTCATTAAAAAAGAAAAAAAAAAGGTAAGCAACAAATACAGTTACCAGAAAGCCTACAGATGTTTGCCAGATGTTTATTTGACAGGAGATTATGTAAATGAAAATGTAAATGCCTCAACAACCAAAAATCTAATGAATAATTGGGGGAGAATGAACTAAACAAACACTGCGCAAATGAGGAAGTAGAAATAAATGGTCAACAAACACAAGGAGACGGCTCAACAGCCTTAGTCAGCGGGAATGCAAATGGAAAGTTCACCGAGATTCTATCTCATGCCTCACAATAGCTATCATCAAGAAAACAAACACCTTGGCTAGGCTGGTGGTGTACACCTGTAATCCCAGTTTGGCAGAAGTGAAGGTAGGAGGACGGGTAAGAGGATCACACTATCTGAGCCTGTCCCAGGCCAAAAAAAAAATGTGAGAACATACCAGAAAAGTTAACGAAAACAAAAAAGGCTGGGGTGTGGCCCAGGTAGAGCAACTGCCTGGCAAGCACAAGGTTCTGAGTTCAAGCCTAGTACTGGGCAGGCAGGCAGGCAGGCAGGCAGGGAGACAGGGAGGAAGGGAGGGAGAGAGGGAGGGAGGGAAGGAGAGAGGGAGGGAGAGAGGGAGGGAGGGAAATAATAAGGAACAAGGGAACTCTATTTATAGACTGTCAGAGGGAATATAAATTAGTGCAGCCACTGTGGAAATCAGTATAGAGGTTCCCAAGAATTAGAATTTCCATGATCCAGCCATATCACTTCTGGTATAAAGCCAAAATAAGCAAAGTCGCTGACTATAAAGACACCTGCGCACACCTGTGTGCGGTTGTGTTCACAGCAGCCAAGTCGCAGAATTAGCCATCAAACATGAATGGATAAAGGAAATGAGGTCTATATACACCCTGGAATGTCATTAAAAAGAATATTCACAGGCTGGGAAGGTAGCTCAGTGGTAGAGTGCTTGCCTCACATGCATAAGACTCTGGGTTGGATTCCTCAGCACCACATAAACAGAAAAAGCCGGAAGTGGTGCAGTGGCTCAAGTAGTAGAGCGCTATCCTTGAGCTGAAGAACTCAGGGATAGCGCCCAGGCCCAGATGACCAACAAAAATCAATCAATCAATCAATAGAATATTTGCTAGGAAATGATTGGAACTGAGACCCCCCACGTTAAGCACAATGAACGTCCCCATAAAAGACAAGAATCACAGGTTTTTCTCTCGTGTTGAAAACTAGGGGAAAATAAACAATCCAACAAAATAAGGTCCTGAAAGTAAAGGAGGGAAGAGGAAAGTGGAAGCAAGAAGGGAGAGAGGGCAGCAGGGTGAGCAGGGTCAGGGGCGATGAGTCTGAAAGGCTGTTGTGGAAAAGAGGAAGGAGGAAGACTGGAGACGGAGACGTGGACAAGAACACAAATAGCCAGGACCCCACCTCCTCTGACAGTGCGGGGCTCCGTTCTGGAAACCTGGCAGGGAGGGAGGGAGGGAGGGAGGGAGGGGATGGGTGTGTTCACATACATTATCCACCTGGCTTAGAAAGTCACTCTGAGCCTTGAAGAGCCTTCAGAGTGTTCTTACTCTGAGAGACTCTGCTCCATCGCTCCATCACAAGGAAACAGAAATGTCACCCAAAATCATGAACAAGAAGGTCTGTTACCTCGTTATTTATGGTAGTGAGCGCTGGGGACAGCCCCGGGCGCCCTGGAGCCAAAGCTGGCTGCAGTGACTCCCACCTGTCCACACGGGGACCAGCACGTCTAGTAAAAAACACATCTCTCCAAACGGTGGGCACTGATGACATCTTGACAGTCAGCAAACTGCTGAGAAAGAAAGTAAGGAGTAAGGGGGCATTTCTGGGCAGGAAGAAGAGGGAGCAGTTCCTCCTGCCCACCAGGGACCCCAGGAATGAGGGTGCGAGAGGCAGCCTCAGCCCTTGAGGGTCAAGAGGCGCGCCACTGGACAACAGGGCACAGAATTGCTCTCCTGAGCTCGGGGGCAGCGCTGTTACCTGGGCCAGGGCACGGGTGTGCGCGCACACGCACGCGTGCACACACACACACACACACACCAAGCCCGCAATGAGAGTCACCTGTCACCTCGGAATCCATCGCCTGCCTGGGGAAGGCCCCAGCGTGGGAAGAGCATGTGGAAAGTGTTGTGTGGAAGGCGTGTGTGTGTGCCAGGAGGGAGGATCAGTAGCTGATCTGCCCGAGCTGGAGGAGGAAGGCGGTGCCAGGCTGCAGGGCAGAGATAAGGACAGAGGCCCGGAAGGGGACCTGGAAAGCTGAGATGCAGGGGTGGAGCGTGGTGTACACCTGGATGTGGGGGGAGGAGGGCCTGGCCACAGTCCCCGGGGAAGGGAACAGCCCCCACCTTCTCCCAGCCTGGCCCTGGAGAGCCGGGGTTCTGCGTGGTGGCGGGGTGCAGCGTGTGGATCTCACCTTCCCTAGGAAGGACAGGTGACCCCCTGCCTCCCTCCCAGGACACAGCCAGCGAGACCCCATCTTCATCAATAACCGGGCGGAGGGGTCCACACCAGCTGTCCCAGCTCAGGGAGAATCACGGTCTAGTGCTGGCACTGGGGCAAAAGTGTGAAACCCTACCTGAAAAATAAACAAAGCATCAGAGAGGTGAAGATGTGGTTCAAGCACAGAGCACCTGCCTAGCCAGCAGAGTCCAAATCTCACACTGCTGGGTTGTGGGGAGGGGGAGGCGTGGCTGTGTCTCATGCATAATCAACCATCAGCACGAAGAGACAGGCTAGAGACCAGGGCTGGAGTCAACAACCATCAGCGCAAAGATACAGACTAGAGACCAGGGCTGTACAGGGCGCTGCAGCCCGGCCCAGCCATGGCTCCTGTAGCTAGGTGCAGAGTGACTGAGAGGTGATCGCTTGTGGCTTTCCTGAGTGACTCTTGGTTCTGCCCTCAGCCCAGCCCTTGTGTGGGTCAAGTTCTATGTCAGGAAGATGATATATAGGAATTAATGAGCCTCTAGGCCCAGGCTTGTGGAGGCCCTGTGCATAGAGACCAGGCCAGCTGCGGGCTGGACTGCAGCCCTACCTAGTGCGGATGGCTGAGCTCTGGCACCCAGGGTCCCTGCGCCTCTCGGGGGTTGGGCAGCACCCCACCTTCTCCTGCTTACAAGCACCTGCCAAGACAGATGCTGAGCATTGGACTCTCTGATGTTAGAAACTTTAATCATTCCAAGCTGGGCACTGGCGGCTCATGCCTGTCATCCTAACTACTCAGGAGGCTGAGATCTGAGGATCATGGCTTGACTCTTATCTCTAACCAGCAAAAAGCTAGAAGTAGAGCTGCAGCTCACGTGGTAGAGTATCATCCTTGAGTGGAAAAGGCTAAGGGACAGTGAGAGGCCCTGAGCACAAGCCCCTGTACACACACACACACACACACACACACACACACACACACACACACACACACACACGTCAGTCAGTCTATGGAGGAAATACTCTTTGGAGTCCATTTGTTCAAGAGCTGCCAGGATTGGTAGAGGTCTCAGCTCACAGCTGGCGCACACTCCACCCCAGGTCAGAAATGAGGACCGCAGAGCCTCAAAGCAGGAGCCTCCCTGGCCTCTTCCCCCAATGAGCCTCCACTTCCAGGATGGCCTGGTCTCTCCTGGCTGTGTGTATCTCTGGATCTCTTCAGGATGCCTCCTGCTGCAGTCAACTCCCTGGCTGTCCTGGGAGGCCCAGCTCTGGTCAGCCTCCAGGCTGGAACCACTCTCTGCCCCCCCCCCTTCCCTCCGCTGCCCTTGACCCTTCACGCAGCCTTCTGCTGGCCTTGGAACTCCACTCATGGCCTCCCCTGAATAGAGGGTGGACTGGGAGGAGGAGGAGCCATTAACAAAAGCAAAGCAGATACGCAGGCCTGGGCACACCCTCCAGGGAGCCACCTGCCTTCCTCTCCCTGGTGTCTGCTCTTTTTTTTCCGTCATGGGGCTTGAACTCTGGGCCTGGGTGCTGTCCCTCAGCTCCTCAGCTCAAGGCAAGCGCTCTACCACTTGAGCCACAGCGCCACTTCCGGTTTTCTGGTAGTTTATTGGAGATAAGAGTCTCACGGACTTTCCTGCCCAGGCTGGCTTTGAACCATGATCCTCAGATCTCAGCCTCCTGAGTAGCTAGGATGACAGGCGTGAGCCAAGGCGCCCGGCTTGCTCTGTCTTCTTTTGGGTACTTTATCCACCGCTGGAGGGGTGGCTCAAGTGGTGGAGCACCAATTTAGCAAGCAGGGGGTCATGAGCTCCCACACTAGTCCCACCCCAACACCAACGGGAAGCCGCGCGTGCGGGGGTGCACTTGTCCAGGAGTGTTCACGCGCCGGACTCCGGCTGAGGAAGGGGCAGTGAAGTCAGGCACAGCCGCTGGCTGAGACAGCGCTGGGTGAGGAGGGGGCTGGAGAGAGACCCGCTGTGCTCACCCAGCTTCTGCTGCTGCCGCTGCCGCCGCCGCCACCGCCGCTTGCTTCCGAGCTTCCACTGGGATGCGCGACCCCTGGAGCCTCTGAAGCCATTTTGACCCTTCAAGGAAAGCCAAGAGAAATCGCACCAACCCCAAGGCATCCCTTCGGCCTCTGAGCCTTAGATGCTGGTGCTTTGTGGCCCCAAACATCCTCATGCAGCGATCGGAGAGCCGTGCGGCCGTGGGGCTCAGGGCCAGGAGGCCAGTGTGTGTTGTCTGCTCCCTCACTGAGTCATTCTGCTAGAATCTTGGCTCCGAGACCCGCCCGACACCTTCATTCCGAGGGGTTGTAAATGAAAACTTTGCTCCTTGAGATTTCCTCCTCGCTGCATTCCCACGGAGCGGTAATCTTGTGTTTGTGAGCTGACTTGCGGTTGTCCTGGAGACCAGACACCTGCCGTGGAGGAGGAATGTCAGGCGGGTCCAGGGTGCTGTCCCCAGGGAAGGGAGTGGGGGGGCACATTCTCCCCCCCCTCCAAGGCCCGCAGTATGATCTTTCCCGCTCCAGAGTCTAGTTAGTAATGGCTACCCTGAGGGCAGGAGCAGACCTGCCTGGGGCGGGCTCCTGTCTGCAAGTCCTGCCCTTCCCCCCCCCTCGGCCCAGCCCTGGGAACCTCCGAACATCCGAACAGCTTGTCCCAGGGCAGGGGTGGGGCGCTGGCACCTGCCCCACCCAGCCTTGCCCTCCGGGTACTGGGACCAGAGCCCAAGTTCTGTTTCTAGAACAGACCTGCAGCAGCAGGCTGTGGGACCAAGGCTAGTGCAGTTCCGTTACAGACTGGAAACGCGGGGTCACCCTGGGGTGTCTGGGGGGCTGGAGTGATCATGGGGTTCCCCAGAGAGGGAGACGCAGAAGCAATGGGCTAAAGGATGGAGTCCATGTGGCCTCTGGAAGTTGAAAAAGGCAGGAGAGCAGGCTGTCTGTGTGTCCGTCCATCCCTCCAGAAGGGAGCAGCTGACCTGCAGCACCCACTGGATGCTGCCCTCCCCTCCCCCTAGTCTCCCCTCCCCCTCTCCCCCTCCCCTCCTTGCTCAGGAAGCTGTGGACAGGATCTCACAGGGCGCCATGCAGCCCTCCCAGGCCTACACCAACCTGTCAGAAGCCAAGGCCAGCCGGCCCTTCCCCGGCGCCTCTCCCACGTTTAAATACACTTTGCCTCTGCTCGCACTTTTCCTGCCTCTTAATTGTTCATTTGATGGAGAACAAGGAGCGGGGAAGACCCCCAGCCAACGCCATCTTGTGTGTTCTGGGACAGCCCGTGTCTAACGCATGCCTGGCTGGATGACAAGGCCACGCCACTCTGTTGAGATGGGGTCTTGTAAACTCTTTACCTTGAACCACAGTGCTCTTAATCTCTACCTCCCAAGTTGCTGGGATGAGAGGCACGGGCCACCATGCTGACAGGAAGGCTTCTCGGGACAAATGAGGAGGACAGGAGAGCCATGCATGCCGACACAATAACGCTCGGCCACGGGGTCAGTAATAAGGGTGGACACGGCCTAAACACCGCGTGTTCTCCATCAGGCCATCACAGGGCTTGGTGCTGGGCTGAGTGCCCATGGGTTTTGGCTTGTTACTGAGCACCAGAGCCCTGCCCTCCACCCCCCCCCCCACTCACACAGCGGTCTGGTTGATGCTTTGCACACAGGCCCCTCCTCAGATCTCCACTCCCTGCAGTCCACAGTGGCAATCGAGGGCTCCCGCTCTAAGCCAGACCCCCGCACTATGTCCTCCTCTTCAGAGCAATGGATTTAATCACCTCTGCAAAACACCTACAGGAGCTGGGCACCAGTGGCCACACCTGTAATCCTAGATTCTCAGGAGCCTGAGATCCTAAGCTCCACAATTCAAGGCCAGCCCAGGCAGAAAATTCCAAAAAACTCCCACATAAACAGCAAAAAGCTGGGCTGGAAGGGTGGCTCAAGTTGTAGATTACCAGCTGGCTCAAACTGTACGTGGCGGGGGGAGAGAGAGAGAGAGAAAGAGAGAGAGGAAAGAAAGAGAGAGAGAGAGAGAGAGAGAGAGAGAGAGGAGAGAGAGAGAGGAGAGAGAGAGAGAGAGAGAGAGAGGGAGAAACAAGTCCTTCTAGGGCATGTGGATGGTTCTCAGCGGCGCAGCTTGAGAGAGCATGCGCACAAAATGCCACACGTGTTAGGAGTTGTTAGGTAAATTAAATCGCAGCCGAGGAAAGAGAGCAGCACGTGGTATTCAGGCAAAGGAGAGGTTTCTTTGCGGGCCGCCACTGGTCAAGTTGGAAGCCTAGGCAGCAGGAATAAAAAAGGGTTGAGCCATAGCCAGGCCACGATTTATCAAGGTCAGGGCGGAAGGTGTGGCCACATCGGACGCGAATATGACCTGAGGGGGGGGGAGGTGATGCCTCCCAGTGTGCCAGTTGCCTAGGTGACGCGGGTACTGGGCAGAGACTTAACCAAGAGGAGGGAGGAGTCTGCTCTGCCTTCCCAGGATGGACCTTACAGGAGTCATCTCAGAACTGTGTGGTAACAGCCGGGCCTCGTTTGAGGCCTGGGGACACAGGAGGGGGAAAGACAGCCTCCCCCCTTCTATCCCCCCCACTTCCACCTCACTCAGCCTCCATCCTGGAAGCAGAAAGGTCTGGGTGAAGACCAGCAGAAAGGTGCTGGTGTTTCTGATTTCCATGGGCTTTGAGAGGAAGTAGACACACACACACACATGCACACACTCACGCACACACACAGTTCACACATGCACATTCACACATGCACACATACTCACATGTGCACACACACGCAAGCACACACACTCACATGCACATGCAAGCACACACACACACACACACACACACACTATGCTATCTAGATCCTTCATTCATTTTCTACTTCTCCTTTTCCTCCAAGATGCCCCCAATTCTCCATCTGCTGGCACAGATGGTCCCTCTGGGGACTGGGGACTTGTCTGGGAGGCCATCCTGGGCTCTTCAGTGCAGACACACAGCAAAGCAGCCTTCCATGGCTCCCAGGAGAGGATGTGCACAGCAAGGAGGCCCAGAGGCTTCCTGGAGAAAGTGAGCAGGAGGCCATGCTGTACCCCAGGAGGAGCCCCTGCAAGCTTGGGGCTGGGGAAGGCCTGCAGGGACTGACTGAAGGGGGCGCTGTGACAGGCCAAGGCCGGGACCTCTGGCACTTGGACAGTGACCAAGGCAGGGCCTGGGCAGCCATCTCCAGGGGCTGCTGCGGGCAGAAAGTGAAGGAGGCTGGGGAGGGGTTGGTAGGGACCAATGTAGGAGGGGGCTGGGTTTGAAGACATTTGGTTGAACAGGGGTAGGTGAAATTAAGGCAGGTGGAGGCTGGAGGCCGCCTGGAGGTTGGAGCCTCACTCTGTCAAGGACAGCTTCCTCCCCATCCTGCCTATTGCACCTGAGGCCCTGAGGTCTGCAGGACAGACAGACAGGGCTCTACACTCTAGTTCAAGGGTAGAGGGGTAACCAAACCCTAGAGCATCAATCAGCAACATGCTAGATTTTTGAAAAGGGGCAAAATAGTCTAGTGCAAAAAGGCCCACTCGGGTGATCCCAGTTATGCGGAAGGAGTGCTGCTCTGATAAGGCCAGCCAGAGGGCAAAGCAAGCAAGACCCTCCCCCCACACCTCCCCAACCCCCGCCTGCCTGGCCCAACTTCAACAATCAAGCTGGATGTGGTGGTGCATAGCTTTCCTCAGAGACTGTGGATAGAAGGATTGATATCTAAGGCCAGACCCAGGAAAAATGTGGCATCCTATTGAAAAAGTAACTAAGAATAAAAAAGGGGTGGAGGTGTAGCTCAAGTAATGGAGCAACTGTGTAGCAAGTAGGAAGTCCTGAGGTAAAATCCCATCACCACCAGAAACAGATGATAGATAGATAGACAGACAGATCTACACTGATGCTGGGTAGATGATAGATATGTAGGTCTAGACGATAGACACATGGGTAGTTCATAGATGCATAGACACATGATGGATAGATGACAAGTAAATGACAACCAGCTCCTTCCCATTCATACCGTCTTAATAGAACGAGCTCAAGTTAGGAGCCAAAGTCTGTAAGATCCAACCTGTGATCTGTACAATAGAAGCATTGTCAGGCCCAGAGGTCAGAACCCCCAGGGTTAGTGGGCCTCTGCCCAGCCTGTAGCTCTGAGGATGGTGAACTGGCCTCCTCCTGGCCCAAGCTCCTCCTTCCACATCCGGACCTGCTTTCTTTGAGTGGGAGTGGCACTGTCTATCAGATCTCCCAGATCAGGCTTAGCAGAGGGCCTGTGCGAAATCCAGTGTGTCAAGGAGCTAGCTGCCCACACACCCGGTCCACCTTCTGCTTGGCCATTATCAGGCCCCGCCCACGCCACCAGGCCCCGCCCACACCATCAGCAACCTGCCCACTGCCAGACCCCACCCACACTGCCCCACCACACCCACACTGTCAGGCCCCGCCCACACTGTCAGCCCCTGCCCACACCATCAGGCCCCGCCCACCCCACCTCACAGGCCCACCCGCTTTCAGGCCCCGCCCACATTGCCGGGGCCTCCTCTCATCACGGGGCCCGCCCATACCACCGGCCCCGCCCACACCGCCGGCCCCGCCCACAGACGCTGGCTGGCTCCCCTTGCGTCCCCAGCGCCTTGCCCACAGGCCTGGCACCGGAAGAACGGGCTTCCTCCCCTGGTGCCCGATGCCCCGCCCCCATGTTTCCTCCACCCTCGGGAAATCCCCACACCCACCACGCCCGTGGGACCCGGCTGGCACCCGTCTCACCCGTTCATCTGGACTCATCGGACCAGGCTGATGACTAGGTAATGGCCCTGCCGCTACCGGGAGAGGCCCGGGCCCCGCGTGCAGGATCGCAGCTTCCCCCTGGGCCCAGCCCTCAAATCCCGACCCCCTCCCGGGTGGGCACCCCCGGGCCGGGCCCAGCCCTCGCATCCGGACCCCCTCCCGGGTGGGCACCCCCGGGCCGGGCCCAGC
>NW_012267319.1:1656374-1687601 GCF_000151885.1 Dipodomys ordii
CCGGACCCCCTCCCGGGTGGGCACCCCCGGGCCGGGCCCAGCCCTCGAATCCCGACCCCCTCCCGGGTGGGCACCCCCGGGCCGGGCCCAGCCCTTGCATCCGGACCCCCTCCCGGGTGGGCACCCCTGGGCTGGGCCCAGCCCTCGCATCCGGACCCTCCCAGGTGGGCACCCCTGGGCTGCCGAGGGAGCCAGAGGCTGCCGAGGTTTGGCTTCCTGGCCTGTGGCTGTGGCCTGGCTTTGCCTGGGCTAGCTCCACTTCTCGAAGCCCCAGGACCCTGCTCAGAGACACCACTTTCCCTTCCTGTCAGGGCTGGCCTTGCAGGGCCAGCACGTCTGTGCCCCTCAGCCCTGGCACGAGCCTCAGGGTGGCATGATGGCACAATAAACTTAGGTGGGAGAAATTCAAATTCATCAACGTTTAAAAATAAGACTTGTTTCCAAGTAAAAACACAGGAAAATCTCACATAAGTAGAATTGCAGATAAACACCTGGTGCTGTGTGAAATCTGAACTTCAAGCACAACAAACAATTGCTTTTTCAGCCAGGCACCGGTGGCTCACACCTGTTACCCTAGCTTCTCGAAAGGTTGAGATCTGAAGATTGTGGTTCAAAGCCAGCCCAGGCAGTAAACTCTGCGAGACTTATCTCCAATTAACCAGCAAAAAGACAAATATGGAGCTGTGGCTCAAGTAGTAGAGTGCCAGCCTTTGGCAATAAAAATCAGGAACAGTGCCCAGGTACTGAGTTCAAGCCCAGGACTGGCCCCAGGACACACACACAAAATCATTGATAAGGGCTGGGAAGGTGGCTCAGTGGTAGAGTGCTTGCCTTGCATGCCTGAGGCCCTGGGTTCGATTCCTCAGCACCACATAAGCAAAACAAAAAAGCTGGAAGTGGCGCTGTGGCTCAAGTGGTAGAGCACTAGCCTTGAGCTGAAATGCTGAGGGACAGTGCGCAGGCCCAGAGTTCAAGCCCCGCAACCAGACCCCCCCCCCAAAAAAAAAATCATTGATAAGAAGGTCTGGCCAGTCATTGGTGGCTGATGCTTGTCATTCTAGCTACTAAAGAGGCTGAGATCTGAGAATCACAGTTCAAAGCCAGCCTGGGCAGGAAAGTCCATGAGACTCTTATCTCTGATTAACCACCAGAAAACCAGAAGTGGTGCTGTGGCTCAAGCGGTAGCACACTCGCTTTGAGCTGAAGAGCTCAGGGACAGTGCCCAGGGCCCAGAGTTCAAGCCCCACTGACCAAAAAAAAAAAAGGAAAAAAGAAGGTTTGAAGTCTGCCATGCTGTCTGTTCAGCTCCAGCTGACTTCTGTATGTGGCCCCACAGCCTCAACCTTGATGTAGCATCTTGTGGTGTGTGATGAGCTATTGATGTCTATAGTGTCCCTGCACGCAAAAGCTTTCCCTCCCCAGACTAGGCCATTCCTGACCCAGATCAGGAAGGCAGCGGCTTCACTAAAACGACTCTGACATTGATCTTATGCCTGGGCTTCCAGCCCCACCGGGGTCCCACCCAGAAAAGAATGACGGTGACCACAGAGCTGAGAGCACTGAGTTTGGCTCTGACGTGTGTCAAATGCAGGGCCTGGCAGCGCGGCTCGCGCGGCCTCTCCTCCGCCGAAGGTGAACTAAGATCAATCCAGCAAATATTTGGGTAGTCTGAAGTCCTCCCTCTTCTTCCATCCCTCTTCCCTTCCTCCCTCCTCCTTCCTCTTCTCTCTCCCTCTCTCCTCCCCTCCATCCTGCCACCTTCTCTTTCTTTCTTTGTGGTCCGAGGTAATCCTATCGCAAAGCAAAAAGAAATTGCTAGCGTGGAGCCGCGTGCTGGGAGGGGCGCTGCTCCGGCTACGAGGGTAAAGAAGCCTCCAGAGCCAGAGCCCACGCAGGGTGCATCAGGAGGAAAGGAAAGCGCAGGCTCTTCTGACCGAGGGAGGGCTGTGGGGCGTGGGGCCTGCGAGAGGCCTGGGCGGGCAGCGCGAGGCATGGCACTGTCGTGGGACAGAGGCAGCGCTGGCTGAGATGGAGGAAGGACTGTGAATGGAGGACACCTTCTAGAAGGAGGCGTGGGGATGGAAGCCTGGCTGCACAAGGCTAGAGAGAAGCAAGGAGACCCAGGTCCCGGTGGGAGCCACACGCAGAGCGGGCAGGCCTGGGCCCCCCGCACAGCTGAAGTGAGAGAAAGCTCAGTGCCGGAGCCCAGAGGCGTGCTGTCCCCTCAGCCTCCAGGGCTCCGTCTCACACAGCCTTCGCGGTGGGGCCGCAGGCCTTCAGTCCCGGGCCGGGAGAAGGGTGTCCCTGCTCAGGCCTGGCTCCCCAGGCCGTGCCTGATTCCTGGGCAGGATGGCCTGTGTCCCCTGAGGGGGACACTAGCTGTTGTGCCAAAGGAGTCCCGCGCAGGTCCCCTCCTGGCCGCCCTCCCGGTGCTCTCTCCAGAGCCCTGGGTAGAGGAAGCGAGCTCCTGACCGACCAGGGGACCAGGGTTGTGCCTCAGAGCACACACCCACCGTCCAGGAAGGTTGAGTTCGGGCGGGCCAGGGGATGACTTCCAGTGACAGGTCCCAACAGGCCACTGCTGCTGGCCTTGCGAAATGAAGGGGGAACGTGGCCAGGGGAGGGGAAGCGCTTTCCGCTGCCTGTTCACCTCTTCCCTCCCGGGCACAGCCCAGCCCATCGCCGCGGTGCCCCGAGTCCCCCAGGTCACCTCCATGCTGAGCGGGGATCAGGAGGCTCATCCAAATAAAAGGGGGGTCGCCCATGCCCAGCACCGACAGCCAAAGGAAGCGGAGGGGGCATCCTGGTTAAGAGTCGGCCTGGGCACTCCCGTCCCTGAGCTCTTCAGCTCAAGGCTGGTGCTCTACCACGTGAGCCACAGCTCTACTTCTGGCTTTCTTGGGTAGTTAATTGGAGACAGGACTTTCAGAGACTTTTCTGCCTGGCTGACTTCCAACCCTGATCCTCAGATCTCAGCCTCCTGACAAGCTAGGGTGTCCTGATAAAAGAGGTTAGGCAACATCCGCTGGGCTGGTCCTGGGCGGTGCTGTCCAGGGCAGGGCCCGGCCAGCTTCCAGAGCGCAGCTTGGGGCAGTCAGAGGGCACCTGGTTAGGACCCCTCGGGAGAGCAAGGTTGGAACTGCCCCGGGGGTCAAAGGCAGAAGGCCCCAGCCTTTGCTTCCTTCGGAGCTAGTCAGTGGCTGGGCGGGGGGAGAGGAGCTGGAGGAACGGGCTGCTATAGAAGCCCCACCTGCTTCCCCAATGGAAGAACACCAGTTCTTCCCACCGGGGGCCAAGGGAAGGGAAGAGGTCCTCAGTGCACCGGCACCTCTCGGCACCTTGGAGAGATTCTGGTTCCTTGCAGCGCCAGCTGCCCCGCTGCACGTCAATGCAGCTGCTAGGGAGTCTGCCCGGCTCCACGTCCAAGGAGGTTTGACTTCCTGTCCTCCCTCAGTAGGGCTGTGCGAGTCTCCACATCTGGCCAGCCAGGCGGACCTAAGACCAGAGAAGAGATGGTGGTGCTGGTGAGACCGGACGTGGACACTCAAGACAGTCGCCAGAAAAAGTGAGCACAGAGCCAGGCACTGGTGGCTCACGCCTGTCACCCTCTCTTCTCTCCGGAGGTCGAGATCTGAGGATCGAGATTTGAAGCCAGCCGAGCAGAAAAGTCCGTGAGACTCTCCCTGGTCTCTGATTAACCACAAAACCGGAGGTGAAGGTGAAAGCAGACTTTGAACTGTGGTCAAAGCGATGTCTGGGAGGAGGACCCCTCATCCATCTATCCATCACTCCAGATCCTCATGAGCCCCACCGCCTGCACACAATTCACTATCCCGAGCACCTTCAGTTCCTCCGTGACACCTTGTTTGTTGTTGTTACTGTTTTTCTGGATTAACAGAAGTACACCGAGTAAATGCAGGACTTTCAAGGAGGAAGCAATCCAGCAAGTCCGGAGCTGGAACCTTGTGGCTCTCACCTGCGGGAGGCCGGCCTTCACTGCTAAAGTCCACCCGTCACGTGGTCACTGCTCTGCATTCGCCTGCTGGGTTTAAGACTCTGGGTATGGAAGATAAAGCCTTACTTCTTTTTTGTTCCTTTTTCTCAGTCGTGAGGCTTGAATGCAGGGCCTGGATGCTATCCCTGTGCTTCTGCTCAAGCCTGGAGCTTTACCATGTTGAGCCACAGCTCCATTTCTGGCTTCCTGGTGGTTCATTGCAGATAAGAGTGTCAGACTTTCCTGCCCTGGCTAGCTTTGAACCTCGATCCTCAGATCTCAGCCTCCTTGAGTAGCTTGGATGACAGGCTTGAGCCGGGGTGACTGGTAAGGCATTTGTTCACAGCGGCCACACCCACACCCACGGTCTGATTGTGTCACCGTTGACAATGAAATCCAAATTCATTGCTTACACATCATTATGACTAGGGTAATGTCATTACGGCCACCCTTGCCTGATCATTTGGTGGGATGCTGAGCACTAGCTTGGAGAAGGCATTTTTTTCTTCCTCGGGTGTGTGTGCACGTGCACGTGCACATGCGTGCATGTGTGTGTGCGAGCCAGTCCTGGGCCTTGAACTCAGGGCTTGGGTGCTGTTCCGGAGCTTTCAGGCTCAAGGTAGCACTTGACCACATGAGACACACCGTCACTTGTGACTTTTTGGTGGTTAATTGGAGATAAGAGTTCTCATGGACATGGCTGCAGACCTTAGCCTCCTGAGTAGGACTATGGGCATGTGTCATGTGTGCCTGGTGAGAACACATTCTTTACCAGTAACTGAAAATATTCCTAGTGAAGGGATCAGAACGTTGGCTACAGTGTGAGAATCATTGTGTGTGTGTGCCAGTTACAAGGGGCTAAACTCAGGCCTGGGCACTGTCCCCAAACTTTTTTACTCAAGATTGGCACTCTACCACTTGAGCCACAGCTCTACTTCTGGGGGTTTTTGGGGCAGTTAGTTCAAGGCAACAGTCTCACAGACTCTCCTGCCTAGGCTAGCTTTGATCCTTGATCCTCAAATCTCAGCCTCCTGAGTAGCTCGCTTACAGATGAGAGCCACTGCCCCCCTGGGCTGGAGAGTCCTTTTAAAGAACCAGCTCAACACAGGGCAGGACAGGGATGGAGTCTCCAGGGGCAAAAGAAAAACCGATTCTCCTGGTCCTAGAGTGGTGTGCTGGACTGTGCTGGGCTCTGTACCCGAGAGCCCAAGAGGAACGTTCCAGAGACGAGTGGAAGGGAAGGCCCAGTGTCCAGACAGGCTGGGTATTGCACAGGAAGTGCTTGAAGGGCCACCGCGACAGAGAAACATCCACCAGCACAGGAGCTGAGCAAAGCCTATCTATCTCAGCCTGAGCATGGGGGGCGGGGGGGGGGGGAGTGCAGGAATCCCTTCGAGGAACTGTGATGGTGTCTGTTCCTTAGCTTTGTGGATTCTAGCTTTTGAATCTGGATCTCACTGTGGTGCCTAGGCTGACTCGTGATCTTCCCGAGTGCTGGGATGATGACAATGCCTGTCGGTGGGTTTGGACTTTGGATTTGTCCAGCGCCCACAGAGCTGGGAAGACAGCACGGAGATGACCCATTTGGCAGTACAACTGGGAGTCTGGCAAACACAAAATGTCAGGCTCAATGATCACCACAGGTCGTGTGAGCTCAGCGCTAGAAGTGAATTTACAAGCCAGCTTGATAACAAGCGCAAGGAAACAGCTTGATCAGAGCAATTTGTTCCCAAAGACCCTCAGGTGGTGAAATAATCAGGTGAAGGCTTCCCAGCCCGCGTGGATGCTTGAGGGGAATCAATAGGAGCTCCAGCTGGGTGCTCCCTTGCCTTTCAGCTTTTTTGTTGTCTAGAATTAGGGTGCGTCGATTCCTGACAGTGCCTGACCCCTCCTGTCCTGGAGGTACTCGGGTCGCCGTCCATCCCCACCCCAGGCCCTGGGCTAGGTGGGTGTCCTGCCAGTCACTCCCAGACATCAGAGGAGCTGCTTTCTTTGGTTTGGTAACATGCTCTTCCTTATCTTTTTCTGTAACTCCTGTTGTTGAGTTTTTGTTGTTGTTGTTGTTGTTGGTTTACTTGACAGTCCTGGGGCTTGAACTCAGGGCCTGGGCGCTGCCCCTGAGCTTCTTTTGCTCCAGATTATTAGCACTCTACCCCTTGAGCCACAGCACCACTTCTGGCTTTTTCTGTGTATATGTTCACTGAGGAATCAAACCCAGGGCTTCATGCATGCTAGGCAACACCACCACCAAGCCACCTTCTCAGCCCTGCTGTTGAGTTTCTTTTGGAATAATTTTCTATATCCTGCTTCTTCCACGTTTCCCTCTTTTTGCGCATTTGCATTTCCTGTGAAGATTTCTTGTCTTTGATTTCCAGACCTTATCTTCTTCCCTGGAATGTTTTTTCTCTCATCACATTTAAAATGTGTGTTCAACGTTTGTCTCTTAAGTGCTCTCTTTCTCTCTCACACACACCTATGCTGGTTTTCATTTACTGAAAGTATGAGACAATTGTAGCTTTCTCGGTTTTCCCTGGCTTCTTACACCCACCCGCTGGCTTGTTGGGAGTCTTGGGTTGGTTGTCTTTGTCCTCATTCATGTTGAAGGCATGCCCTGTGCCCAGCGGGCTCCGTTCCTTCTGTTCCACTCTGCCCTGTGTCTGGCGCCCTCACTCTTGAAGATTTACATAGTTAAGGTTACATTCAATAGGCATAAAATTATCCTGCAGCTGCTTTCTCTATGTGCGTCCTCGTGTCTGCATTGGCTTACTGAGGACTGGGGACAGAGCCCAGAGCCTGGGTGACAGCCCAGTGACACCCGCTAACCACAGTCCATACCAGGCCCGTGGCTGGTCCACCGGGGGACAATACCCAGATGTGGCCACCCTGTCCGGGGCAACAGTGGGCCTGTCAGACGATCTAGCTCTGCCAGTCGCCAGGCCAAGGAAGCCTCCAGAAAGCAGCCAAGGCCTCTCCCAGCTCCTCCCCAGGATGCAGCCTCCGCGTCTTATTCAACTCCCTTCGGGACCCTTTCCTGAGCCGTTGCTCCTCCATCCACCTTTCCTGTCCCCCTGGGGGGACCCATGAGGCCACCCCTCAGGAGACCCTCCTCAGGGCCTGTCTCTGAGCGGAGATGGGGTGCTCCTTCCTTGGTGGCGTAGGCATGACCCATGTGGTGCCCTGGAGGCCAGCTGTGCGTGTCTGTGGCTGGGTCTCCTTCCAGTGCCACCACACAGGGAGACAGAAAGAGGGACAGCGGAGCCCGGAGCGCAGAGCCCACACCTGTCCCCTGGATTCCCAGTGGCCCAGCGGTCCAGTCGTGTCTGGAGAGGGGAGGATGCGAAGGGGGAGGAGCCACCAGCGCGGCCTCGTTCTCCAGGCTCCCAGAAAAGGTGGCCGCACCAACATCCAGCCCAGAGGTGACAACATAAACGGGGGTTCCCCCAGCACCCCAAGCCCCACTCTGGGGCTCACGCTCTCAAGTTTGGGGGATCATCTTTCTGAAGGGCCACACAAGGTTGGAAGGGATGCTGGGGCGCCGCCCCCCCCCAGCCCCTCCACTTGCTCTGCCACCTCTTCCTCACCCAACACCCAGCAGCGCTGGCTTGCCTCCCGTTCCAGCACAGACGCCTCTAACGTTAAACCAGCTCTGCCGCTGGCTACCGGCACTTACTCCGCCTTGTGCCTTCATCGCAGCCTGTGGAAGTGACCGGGAGGCTCTGGAAGGTTCTCTCGTTCTCAGGGTAAGACTGACTGATGTTCGTGCCAGCCTTTGCCATCTTCAGTGGCTGTCCGGGAGCTCAGGAGCATTCGTCCCCAGCAGCTTTCCACAGATGCCGCCTCCACCGAGCCGCAGGGGAGCGGCGAGGCTCCGGACGAGGCTCCTTCCCCACCAGAGCAGACCCCTGCCTTCTTGCTACCCGCCCTGTGTCTACCTGTGTCTGCACTGCACGCTGATGAGCTGGCTGGACCAAGGTGGATGGAGGCTGGGTGGAAAGTGAGCAGAGGAGCAGGCAAGAGGGTGGGCAGGTGGGTGGAGAGGCCGAGGGTGGATGGACGGGTGGGTGGAGAGCCCGAGGGTGGATGGAGAGCCCGAGGGTGGATGGAGAGCCCGAGGGTGGATGGACGGGTGGGTGGAGAGCCCGAGGGTGGATGGATGGGTGGGTGGAGAGCCCGAGGGTGGATGGACGGGTGGGTGGCCCGTGGATGTATTCCACATACAAAGAGACAAAAATAAGAGCCGATAAGCAGTCAACAAGAAGCAAGCTTTGGTGCTGAGGCTTGAAGCGGGGCAGGCCCGTGCAGGGCTCTGCGTGGGGCAGACATGGCGAGGGATGGCGGGCCCCACCTGCCTTCGGTTTCTGGCACTGCTGGGTTCATTCAGGCCGCAACAGCCTTCAGAAAGGCATCTCCAAGCCGCGCAGCCCTCCCCGACACCTCTGATGTTCAAGAAGCAGACACTCGCCGCTTGCTTACAATAAAAGGTCCTCTCACTGACTTCCGAAGGGTAGGTGCGCGTTTGCTTTATTGGTAGACAGACGCGGCCGCCCCTGCGGTGACGCAGCCCGGCACGGCACGCGGAGGCCTATTAAAACATAGCCACTTCTACGGGTTGCTATTTTCTGTCATAGAAAAGAAGTCCTTGCCCTTAGATTCACATCCACGTACATGGTACGTTAACACCAATCTGTTTCGCACACGGGGCCACACACACATTTTACACAGGAGATCTTCTACAACAAATTTATACAACAGGAGGAAGGCACCGCGCGGGGCTGACAGCGAAGCCACGCGGCCCCCAGGACCGCAGCCGACGCCCCGCGGACACCACCCCGACTCCGCAGCTCACATGCCCAGGGGGGTGATCAGGGATCAGGTCGGCAAACCCCAGGACGCCAAGTGAGTGCCCCCAACGCAACAACCACCTCACCCACGTCAGAGATGCCAGGTGAGTGCAGAGTCGGCAGCACTCTGTGAATCCAAACTGGAGTAATCAGGAGTTCGTAAATGACTTCTACCTGCATCGCTCTTGCTCTGGCGTTCCAAGCCTTTCACACGAGGAAGGAGAACCAGACACAAGCGAGCCTAGCAGGGGCGGTGCTGGGCCCTGGGTGTGGCTGTCAGGGTGGGACACAGCCAGGTGGAAATGCTGCTGACATTCCCTTCCGGAGCCAGCGCTTCCATTCACCCCTCAGTGTAGGCTGCTCAGTGCAGGGACGTTTAACCGGCCTGCCTCAAGCGAAGTCCATCACACCAGCTGTTTCCAACACGAGAGCCGACAGGACACTTGGGGCTCCGGGTCCCTCCGTCCGCCGTCACTGTGGAGGCGAAGCACACGCGCTTGCACACCGCTGGCTGAGACCCGGTGGCTCGATCTCCAGGGGAGGGGACATCCTTCCCCAGGCTTTGTCACAAGGACCGGAGTGGACGGCCTTTTGATCTTCCCCTGGGATGGCGAGCGCCTGGCTGGTGGGTGGGGCAGCTGCCGGGTGCCTTCGGGACAACCTGGCATGAAGCGGGCGGTGCCTGCGGACAGCCCCTGCCCTGACCGACTGCGTCTCCCATCGCCAGCCTCCGCTCCGTGCCTCGGCCCCCGACAGAGCGAGCCGAGTGTGAGCACAGCATCCGTGGTTCTGTCCACACACGGACCACGGCACGGCGGTGGACCGAGGCCCACACGGAGCCCCGGCTCCGTGGGAGCTCACTAGGTCTTGCTGCGCCGCAGGAGCGTGGCCGTGGCGCCCGGGCTGCCTTGGAACTTGAGGCTCTGGAGGTTGATGTGGGCCCCGTGCTTGAGCAGGGTCTCCACAGTGTGCGCGTGCCGGCCCCGGGCCGCCAGGTGCAGGGCGCTGAAGCCCTGCTCATCGGACAGGTCGATAAGGTCGGCGCTGACCAGCTCCTCCACCACCTCTGAGTGCCCGTGGGCCGCGGCCAGGTGCAGGGCCGTCTGGTTCAGGGGTCCCCGGGCCAGCACGTTGGCCTTCTCCTCCAGGAGCAGCTTCACAGTGGCCAGGTGTCCGTGGCGGGCCGCCAGGTGCAAGGCAGTGCAGCCCTCCGCAGTCACGGCCTCCTTGCCCGCGCCGCGGTGCAAGAGCAGCCTGGCGGTGCTGGTGTGCCCCGTTTCCGCGGCCACGTGCAGGGGTGTCTGCGCCAGCAGGCTGCAGATGTTGACGTCGGAGCACAGGTCCGTGAGGATGCGGGCCACGCGGTAGTGCCCCCGCTGGGCGGCCAGGTGCAGGGGCGTCTTCCCGTCCAGCGTCTGGGCGTTCACGCTCACGCCAGGCTGCCTGGCCAGCAGCTTGACGATGGAGAGGTGGCCCTGCCAGGCAGCGTAGTGTAGGGGCAGCCAGGCGTCCTTCCCCTGCAGACCCACGTCCACGCCCCGGCGCAGCAGGAGCCGCACGATGTTCTCCTGCCCGTGCTGGCACGCCACATGCATGGGCGTCCGGCCCTCGAAGTCCACCTCGTTGATGGACGCGTTCTTCTCCAGCAGCTGACGCGTACTGGACTCGTCCCCATTCTGGGCCGCAAAGTGCAGGGCCGTCCACTGGTCCTCATCTTTGGCGTTGACGCTGATCTTGCGGGACAGCAGGAGCTCCGCCACGCCCCGTGCCCGCCGCTCCACGGCCACGTGCAGCGGGGTGGAGCCCTTCCTGTTGGTGAGGTTGGGGTTGGCGTTGTTGAGCAGCAGCCACTTGACGCACTCCTCCTGCCCGGCCTCCACCGCCAGGTGCAGCAGGCTGGCGCCGCCGTCCAATGCCAGGTCCACGTCCTGGGGCTGCAGGATCTTCATGAGCCTGCTCGTGTCCCCGGACACGATGGCGTCCACCAGCTTCCTCTTCTGGATGTCCGCGGTGCCCAGATCTATGGGGATAGGAGAAGGGTGGTCAGGGCGCGGCTGGTCCCCCCTTGGCCTTTCCAGGCCTGGCTGCTGGCAGGGGAAGCTCCGCCCCGGGGGGCTTTCGGGGGAAGGGAGTAGCAGCCCACACCCCACCACCTTGTTTATTTTACATGGGCCCAAGGAACGGATGAGGTAGCGGAGGTGATCTTGTCACACTGGAAGGTAAACAGCCCTTTAGCCACCTCATGAGGTGGAGACTGGGTGAAGATGTGAACCTGGAGCACCCTGGTCCCACAAAACTGCGGACGGCTGACATGCCTTCACTGGAGAGAACGGCGGCCCGGGAAGCCGCGGCGGGACCTGGTCTTTGGAAACCTTGGCCTGCCCCTCACCTGCCTCTCCACGGCCCACTAAGTCCTGGAGCCAGGGGGTCAGCCAGCCCCCAGCACGGTCCCCCTCGCACGGGCCTCTTGTCCTGGGGGACATCACAGAATAATCCTCAAAGGATGAGGCCTCTCATCTCAGGACCCAAACCCAACTCTATTCCTTAAGAGTCCTGCCACAGAGCAGCTCTCCGCCCTGGCAGGCCACGGCCCTGGGCCGCAGGGAGGGCTGCCATTTTCCTCCCTCTCTTCTACCGAAACCCTCTCCTGCAGCTGTCCCCACCCCAACACCTCCCTCCTTCCAGGACCACAGCCTCGCTGGCCCGGCTGCCCACGGGCTCTGCGTCCTGGGTGGAAAGCCCCCGCCCGAGACAGGGCAGGGCCAAGCTCACCCCCAGACTGGCAACAGGGAGCCAGATACACACCTGGGGTCAGGGACAGGTAAAGAAAGAAAAGAAAAGCCATCAAAATTACCTTAGGAAGATAGGACAGGCTGCCTGGAGAAAGCTTTACGTTTTTGAACAGACGCTGCACACGGGCATGCGTGGGGCACGCGTGGGATGGGGCACCAAAGCGTGTGGGGAGGGGAAGCTGGGCACGCGTGGGACGGGGCACCAAGGCGTGTGGGGAGGGAAGCTGGGCACGCGTGGGACGGGGCACCAAGGCGTGTGGGGAGGGAAGCTGGGCACGCGTGGGACGGGGCACCAAAGCGTGTGGGAGGGGAAGCTGGGCACGCGTGGGACGGGGCACCAAGGCGTGTGGGGAGGGGAAGCTGGGCACGGCGTGGGAACCCACTTCCACAAGGGGAAGAGCTCGTGCGGGACACAGTGCAATCCTGGCTACTCAGGGGCCGGGACCCGAGGAGCACAGTCCAAAGCCAGCCGAGCAGGACAGCCTGCGAGACGACCATCTCAGCCACCAAACAGCTGGAAGTAAGGTGCAGCTGAAGTGGTGGAAAGCCAGCCTTGAGAGAGCAGCTGAGGGACAGTGCCCAGGCCCTGTCCAAGCCCTATTGCCAGCACGCACGCATGCTTAATTCAGTAGTTAGGGGGCAGCAAAAACCAGGATTGATTGTGGGTGACGCGACGTCCCTCTTCCTGCTCACTGACTGGCCACACGCTGCCCACCAGCCCAGAGAAACAGGCGTCACTCACTCACCGCCTGTGGAAGGCTCTCGATCGAAGGACAGCGACAGCGACCCCCTGGAGGAGAAGGCGGAGTCCACCGAGGACACCCCCGAGAGCCTCTTGCCGCTGCTGCTGGAGGACGGGCGCTTGCACTCGGAGGAGCCTGGGCTGAGCGCCTCGGGGCCCTCCAGGGCCTGGGAGATGCCGGAGTCCAGCTGGGATAGCAGCTCGGAGAGGCTGCAGTCGTTACCCAAGGGCGGGGCGGAGGCCGGCGGGAGGCGGGAGGACCCTGGCTCAGCCTGTGACACAGAGAAGGGGCAGCTGGTGAGGGCTCTGCCTCCACCAGGCTTCCCACCACAAAGCCGTTGCGAGAGGAGAGCGTGCTCCTCAACACGTCTGCCTGCCCCCCCTTCCCCCGGCACCGTCCAGACAACAGGCCAGTGGCTTGGGACCGGCCTAGACAGAACTCAAAGGAAGGAGAGGAAATTGAGCTGTGTTAAGCCCAGCTTGGGGTCTGCGCAGGAGTAAGGAGCAGGGTGAGGCCAGGCTACGGCCAACAAGCCATCAGAAACCAACGCTAGGCTACTGGGTGGCTCAAAGAGGTGTGGCTTGTGCCCGGTAACCTGACTGAACACCACATCCACTACTCTATTTACTCCACTCGGTGGCCTGGCACACTGAGCTCCGTCTACCTGCTACGTGCTATGCCTGGCTGCCTTCGTGGGCCTTATCAAGGGCCAGGTCCACCTGTACCAGCCCCTACCAGCACCTTTGTCCTGACTCTCACCTGAGCCTTCCATGTTTACCCATCTCCCTGGAGAAACTGCCCGACGCCAGATAAGGCTCAGCTGTAGAGCTGGCTTATCAGACCTCACGCTGCACACCTGCTCAGCCTTGGTACCTGGAGGGCGCTCGGCTAGCCTGGCATTTGGAACCTCTTATCATCTCTGAAGTGACCTCAGTGACACTCGGCGAGTAAACCATTTATGAGCAGCTTCTCATTTATGACCGGCTTCTCAGGCTGGTTCAGGTGCAGAGGACGCGGGCGCCCGGGAGAGGGGCCTCGCGTCTGTGGCTCGCACAGCACAGGCACCGGGCGGGACGGGCCGCCCGTGGGATCCGCTCGCGTGAACGGATGGGCGCAGGCCGGGCTCAGGAGAAGGAGGTTTGGAAAACTCTACTGTGGAGAACCCCCTACCTCACTCCTGGGCTCCGGGGAGCCTTTCCCGCCCAGCTCGGGAGTGGCTTCCTTCACCTCCTCCTCAGGCTTTTCACACAGGTCCTCCGTTTCAGAAGTAATCTCTTCAGGGGGAGAAAACAAGAAGCACATGATTTTTTTCCCCCCTAGTTGGTGGTTTAAACTCTGGGCCTGGGCGCTCTTCCTGATACTTCAGCTCAAGGCGCATGCTCTACCACTTGAGCCTCAGCGCCACTTCTGGTTTTCTGGTGGTTTACTGAAGAGTTTCACAGACTTTCCTGCCCAGGCTGGCTTTGAACCATGATCCTCCGATCTCTGCCTGAGTAGCTAGGATGACAGGCGCGAGCCACCGCGCCCGGCTTCACGTGTGATTTAGATAATGGTATCTGTGGGATGCTGAGGTGACAGGGGATGCCAGACCCTGAGACCTGTTGGCAGCAAGCCAAACACTGCCACTTCCCAGGCAGGCTGCAAGCAGGGCCAGGAGCAAGTGCCATGGGCACCCATCTGCAGGGGCTCCCCGGGCTCTGTGGGTGCCTTCCCCAGTCACCCGCTGCCCCCACCAGTGCCCTCATGTTGAATGTCCGCAGGGACAGTCCCTCACGGGAGGACTAGACCCAGGAGAAGTGAAAGGAAGGCGGCAGGTCGCCTGGCAGGTCAGAGGTCGTCTCCGGAACAACGTGCTGCCCTATCAGAACTTGAACTTGGGCATTTTGATCTCCCTGGGCTCCACTGGGCAGCAAATGCGGCTCAGGCTGGGAACCAGGGGCAGGGAGGGATGGAGCTGAGCACTGGCTTCCCACAGCCCCGGCCCAGCATGGAGGGCTGAACCACCAAGGCCAGGCCTGAGCCAAGCCACGTGTGCAGCGTCCACACGACCCGCCGTTCCCCACCGCACCTGAGCTGGCCCCCGCGCCTGCCCAGGTCACGTGACCAACTCACCCTGGAAGGCGGGCCGCTCGTGAGGGTCCTCGTGCCAGCACCTCTGCATGAGCTGGATCAGGTTGCTGCAAGCCCGGGGCCGGGGCCTGCAGATGGGCGGGAGTTCGGGGCGGAGGCCCTTCACCACCTTGACCATGATGTGTAGGATGTTTTTCTCATCTGCAAAGGAGAGAAGGACACATGAAGGCACCACTGCCCCATCTTCCAGGTTTCGCAAACAGCCTGTCGCATCCAACTACCCAGCAGCTCTGGGTTGTGGTGGGGAACCAACCCAGGCAGGAATCACAAAAAAATGAATCACCCATTAATCATAAAAAAGCCAGAAGCAGGGGCTGGGAAGGTGGTTCAGTGGTAGAGCACTTGCCTTGCATGTATGAGACCCTGGGTTCAATTCCTCGGTACCACATATGCAGAAAAAGCCAGAAGTGGCGCTGTGGCTCAAGTGGTAGAGCGCTAGCCTTGAGCTGAAGAGCTGAGAGACAGTGTCCAGGCCCAGAGTTCAGTACCCACAACCAAAAAAAAAAAAAACAGAAGTAGAGATCTGGCTCAAGTAACAGCTAGCCTTGAATGAAAAGGCTAAGGGGCAGTGCCCAGGCCCCGAGCGCAGGTCCCATTCCAGCTCACAAAAATAAATAGTGCAGCCGGGTTCCGGTGGCTCACACCTGTAATCCTAGCTATTGAAGAGGCTGAGATCTGAGGATCACAGTTCAAAGCCAGCCCAAGCAGAAAAGTCCGTGAGACCCTTATCTCCAATAAACCACTAGAAAACCATTAGTGGTGCTGTGGCTCAAGCAGTAGAGCGCTCACCTTGAGCTCAAGAGCTGAGAGACAGCACCCAAGCCCAGAGTTCAAACCCCACAACTGACCAAAAAAAACCCCAAAGAAACAAAAAACCAAATAGGGCCTGTCTCTGGAGGACACAATGTACCCAGGACACAGAGCAGCAGGGCTCCGCCGTCATCACCATTCCTGTCCCGGCTCGCCCGCCATTGCTGTTATTTTGGCTCAGCTTCTGCAGGAAGGAGCCAGGTGACCCCAAGGAAGCCAGATTTGTTTTCTGTCCCACTTAAACCGCGCGGCCCATGCATGAAGCCGCCCAACTCTCCCATTCCCACAGCCCTCGCCGCCCCTACATTTCCAAACACGCCCTCTGCAGAGGCAGGGTGGAAAGTTGGCCCAGCATCACGGGCCGCTGGCGGGGATCCGTCCCGACTCCGCTCCACTTTCCCGTTAAGTCTTGTGCAACAGCTGTGTTCCGTCCCTGCAGGTTATTTCCAGCACCTTGCAGACTTTTCCAACCCCGACAGGCTCGCGAACCGAATGAAAGTGAAGGCAACACCCCGGAGCAAGTATGGGCTGAAGAGGCCTGCAGGACGCCCGGCGCCCGCACCCTGAGCCCCAGATCCAGACAGGAGGCAACAGAACACCAGGACCGCGGTGGGCAATGCGGACACCACGCAGCTGGCTCCCGGTGTCACTTCTACTGGACAACTGAATACCCAACTGGCAGGCCGGCACAGAGGAACCCAGAGCACGGGGTTCCACGGGGGCCCACCGGGATGAAAGGGCCACGCGCACGGAGACAGCACGGACGCCAACTCTCAGAAAAGAGATGCCGGGTGACTGTTTGGATTTTAACAAGTCCCCAAGACGCGCAATCTCACTTGTCCCTCGTCTGTACTGGAGCCAGCATGGGCTCCCAGGCCTCTGCGTGTAAGCGGGAGCTTTACTTCCGAACCTCTTTGGCCGCGCCACACAATAGGAGTGCCAGCCAAGGAAGGAAGGAAAGATCACTTCCCAATGCAGCCAGAAGCCACTCAAGGGTCACAGTAATCCCAGTCAAGGTATTCAAATCGCAAGGGCGGAAGTGGGAGCAGGGGGTGCCCGAGAGACGCGGGGCCCTCGGCTACACCAGAATCCGCTGGGGAGTGGGGCGATCCACCCGCCCGCCACTGCAGACGCCCTCGCGGAGGGTGCGAGCATCTCTGCTGCACAGCTGTACCCTCGCAGTCAACACGGCGTCTTCACCACGACTCTTCCTTGCTTTGCTTTTTATGTTTTTGTTTTTCATGGGCCTGGGTCTCACGTAGCAGCCAAGCCATCCACCAACTCCTGGGCTCCCTGCCTCAGTCTCCCAAGGGCTGGGATGTCAGATCGGCACCACATCAGTTTAGGTCCTTTTTTACAATTAAAGCTATGTATGTATTTATTTATTGTGCTGGTCCTGGGACATGAACCCGGGGCCTGAGCACTCCATCACTTGAGCCACAGCTCTACTTCCAGCTTTTTTTTCCTCCCTGGTTAACAGGGCATAAGAGTCTTACGGACTTTCCTGCCTGGCTGGCTGCTAACAGGGAGCTCCAGCTCTCAGCCTCCTGAGTAGCTAGGATTGCAGGTGTGAGCCACCGATGCCTGGATTGCTTGTTTGTAAACGAAAAGGAAAAGGCGTTATCTGGAAACGTCCAGCAGAGGCAAATCCATAGAGACAGAGAGCGAGGCCACCAGGAGCTGCGAGGAGCAGGAATGAGGACAGACATCTGGAGAGATGAGAATCTTCCAGAATCAGAGAGTGGTGCTGCTTGGGCATACTGAATGTCACAGCATTATACATTTAAATGGTAAAACTAAGAAAATTCTAGGTGTATTTTCCCACCACCACTGGAAAAAAAAAACTGATTAGCACAAACAAAGAGACACCTTCAGGCCTGCCTTGTCCCACATGTAAATAAGACGGCGCCAGTGCTTTGTCAGAGGCAGAATTCTCAGCCTGCAATGAGGCTCCACGCCCCGTGACAGGACAGGGCAGGCCCCGCCCTGAGCCCGGCTTGGGTGGCATGGCCCAGAGCGGGGGCCACCGCAGAGCTGAGAAGACACTGGAAGTACACCCCCCAACATCGCCAGCAGGGCCACTCACCTGAAAATGGCTTCTTTTGTGTCAGCACACCCCAGATCACGATGGCAAAGCTGAAAGGGACACAGGGATGTGAGTCATCTGTGAGCTGGAGCCTCCAAAAAGACCCAGGGCACTGGCATACCACCCCAGGGCCGGAGAAGCAGAGGAGACCTGCTCCTGCACTTCCAGAGGGCCCGGGGGGGGGGCAGTGGAGGAAGCCCATGGTTTGTAGCTGAGATGCTCAGCAGCTGCGACTCTGCCAGCTGAGCTAGGCCTCAGACAGCAGCGAGGTCCCCAGAGCAGCTCTGCAGCTGGGCCCGGGGCTCCCAGGAAGAGTGGCCCAGCACAGGCAGGTGCTCAGCACTGCAGAATAAGGGCAACAATGTGCTTATGGCACCGATCTCTTCTCTGTTGTGGCTTCAACCCTCGGAGACACAAATTCAGGTTCTAACCAAAACCCTGGCAGCCCACAAGGGCTGTTGAAGAGTGCACAGATGCCGGCTACTCGGGAGACTGAGACCGCAGAGCACCGTTCACTAGCTCTGGCAGCAGGAAATAAATGGAAGGTAGTAGTTTAGGCTGTCTGGGGCAAAAAGGGAAACTGTATGTCCAAAATAAGCAGGGGAAAAACTGGCTAGGAACACGGTTCAAACACAAAGCCCTGCGTCCAAACCCTATTCCACCAAAAACGCAGAAAGTAATATCAGGAGACAAGTAGCTGAGCTCGAGTCTGTCTGTATTTCTTTCTCTCTCTCTATATACATGTAAATTATATACATACTATACATACTCTGAATAGATATATGTAGATATCCCGAATAACCTTATATATATATATATACATTATATGTATATATGTGTGTATATATGTATATATATGTGTGTGTATATATGTATATATATACACATACATATACATATATATATATATAAAAAATAGGGGCTGGGAACATGGCTTAGTGGTTATACATGCTTGCCTAGCATGCATAAAGCCCCAGATATGATCCCTCAGTACCACATACACAGAAAAAGCCAGAAGGGGCATTGTGGTTCAAGAGGTAGAGTGCTAGCCTTGAGCAAAGAAGCTCAGGGAAAGTGTCCACCCTGAGGTTCAAGCCCTAAGACTGGCAAAAACATACACACACACACACACATACACATATGTAAAATTGGAAGAGTACAAAATAAATTACTCTGGATACACCAAAAGTGGGCTCACCCTGGCTCATTTTTAAAAACCAGAGACAAAAACATAAAAGCCTTGAATCCACGCGCTGAGCCTGCCCAGGGCCCGTGTGGAGAGCAGCTGTGTACAGACACCCAAGACTTGACTTCCCACTGAACATTAACTGCTTTTTGCAGGTTCAAAAGTTGAAACTCGATTCTCCAACAGGCAGCTCATGTCATCCCGCGCGATCGCGATGCGCACAAGCCGTGACTAGCCCCGCAGGGCCATCCCCAGGACGCTGAGGGCGGCACCCCGGCTTTGTCAAACCAGTCTGCCGGGAAGGCAGTGGCACCGGCAGGAGGTGGGGCCGGATGCCGGGGCCGCCCAGGCTTCAGCGCACACCTGCTCTCTCCCTCCTCCCTTCTCCAAGAAGAAAGGCTGTGCTGGAGCCCTGTGCCATCTGGAGAGGGCAGGGAGGGGCGCCTGGACGGGTCAGAGCGCTGGTGGAGTTGTGGCTGGTGACTCTGAGCACAGGCTTGGAGTGGGCCGCGGAAGCTGCTCACCCCAATGGACCCAAGGGCCACAGAAAGCAGCAGGCGCTTCCGACAGACAAGCCATAAAGCCCACATTCTGCACTAATGCCAAAGCGTGTACGGGGAGAACTGGCAGCTGCTCTGCCGCCTCCACCTGGCACCAGCAGATACCCTCCCCCTCAGCCAGCACTGCCCAAGGAAAGAAAGGTCTCCGGGTGCCCAGGTAACTGGATCCAACAGGCAAAACCGTGAGCCAGACAGGCATGTCCAGTCCCTTTGTGCATACAGCCAAGGACTGAGGGGCACCGGGCCATTCAGGAAGCTGTTGTTCTGGGCACACAAGCCAGCCTCGCTCCTCTCACCCCCCCCCCCGCCCCTGGGCACACAGGGATGGAGTCCAGCGCTCATACCTGTAGACATCGTGCTTGGTGTCAAAAAGCCGAGTCTTCTCCCGGATGCGCTCCGGGGGGAGGTAGGCAATGGTCCCAAACAGGCCGTCCATGCTGAGGTCGTGTGTGTGCGACAGCCCGTTGACCTTGGCCAGTCCAAAGTCAGAGATCTGCAACAGTGGTGGGAAGGAGACACTGGTCTTCAATGGAGCCGCACCAGGCCAGCGCCAGCATCTCCCCTCGGCCACGGCAGACTCCTGGCCCCCGGCCCCGCGATCCCACCCACAGTCAGGCCAGGCCTGCTCCTGGAGAGCTCCTGGCCTCTCCAGCGAGTCCTGCCTCCGGGCAGAAGCTGCAGCAGAGCCAAATCTGGGGGCATCATGAGCTGTGAGCTTGCCCTTGATGGGTGGGAAAAACATGGTGCTTTGAGGGAGGACATTGATTTTAAGGAACTCGAGAACAACAGCCCTTCTGTAAGAAGCATCGGTGTAGACTTGGAGAAATGCAGCCCTCAGTCTTCAGGCAAAGAGGACACGTGAGGAAGGCCGGGCATCCGGTTATGCAACCTGCCAGCTGGGAGCCACAAGTGGCAGCACGTCCTCTACAGCACAGCGTGCCCGCAGAGGCTTTAAAGAGCAACACACACCTGGCACCCTTCCTCACCAGGCGCCCGCTGACTCCCCCAGACACAGCGCCCCCTGCCACCCATGCCCAGCACCCTCAAAAGCAGCCACGCCTGCCCCCAAGTCTGTGGTTACAGGCAGGTCTCCGCTGGGCAGTGTCCAGACACCACGGGCAGGACTGGCAGGCCTCGGTCGGGAGGGCGGCCTCTCCTGGTGTAGACCAGACTTTGTGCTACTAGGTGGGATTAAAGGCTTGTAGACCTCCTGAAGGGCCCGCAACAGTCCCTTTCTCTTCCCCTTCAAGGCTGATGTATTTTTAAGCCTTTTAATTTGCTCCTGGGCTCCTCCTCAGACACACCCAGACAGCGAGAGGAAATGGCTGAGTCAGGGCTTCGCCTCTGCCAGGCTGGCCATGCCCACAGGGAGCCGTGGGCATCAGTCTCCACAGCTTCACAGCAGGAAGAACTCAAGCCAGTCGGTGAGCCGCTCTTCCAGTGATCCCTGAGCCCAGGGGAAGAAGGTGGGGTAAGGGGGAGAGGGCAATCCCCGGGACCGGCCCTGCAGTCAGGGACACAGACACCAATCCGGGGCCTGCTTGGTTCTGTTGGCTCCACAAGCCCCTAAGGCCTGGGGAGGGAACCCTAACCCCCCTTCCCCACAGCTCTGGGAAGGAATCTGCCAATTCCCTAGGTTAAAGCCACCACCCTGTTCGGCAGACTCCTTGCGAGGAGCAGGTTTAGAGCGAGAAGTACCCGCAACTGGCAAGATTTTAAACTCCAGAACGAAGGTACAATAGGACTTGACCCCAGTGCCAGGTGCTTTGCTTCTGTTCCTCCCCGTCACTGCCAGAGATCTTCAGAATGCTCTCGGTGATGAGAAAGTCACCGCATCGTGTAAGACCTGGCGTCACGTGCACGCCGGGGCAGAAGACGGCCTTTCCCACTCACCCTGAGCTCACGGCGACGGGCAGCAAACGCCTCGTGATTCACAAACCCGCTCTCCAGCTGGCACATGACTCAGTATCCCCAGGAGCTCAAGGCGCACAGGAGCACTCAGAGCATAATCCCTCCACTTCAAGTCTGGCTGGACGGGACCAACCCCGTGGCCCACCGGGGCCTCCAGGAGAGGCAGCGCAGATGCGCCAGGCCGCGCCCTCCCGCGCCAGGGCTCTGCAGAGCCTGGTGTGGACCAGCCGGTGCATGAGAACCAAACCATGGTATTCCACTGGCTACCCGACCCCAACACAGACACTCAGAATCCTGAATAGGATGCTAATACGGACAATATAATAACAGGAATAATGATGATAACAATGGGAAGTAAAAACTTGAAGTAGGGGCTGGTAAGATGGCTCAGTGGTAGAGTGCTCACCTAGCATTCATGAAGCCATGGGTTCGATTCCTCAGTACCACATACACAGAAAAAGCTGGAAGTGGCGCTGTGGCTCAAGTGGTAGAGCGCTAGCCTTGAGCTGAAGAGCTGAGGGACAGCGCCCAGGCCCAGAGTTCAGGCCCCACGACCGGACCCAAAAAAACCCAAAAAACAAAAAAAAACTTGAGGGCTGGGAAGGTGGCTCAGTGGTAGAGCGCTTGCCTTGCATGCTTGAGGCCCTGGGTTCGATTCCTCAGCACCACATAAGCAAAAAGAAAAAAGCCGGAAGTGGTGCTGTGGCTCAGGTGGTAGAGTGCTAGCCTTGAGCTGAAGAGCTGAGGGACAGCACCTAGGCCCAGAGTTCAGGGCCCACTACCGGACCCAAAAAAAAAAAAAAAAAAACTTGAAGTAGTGTTGTGGAATTTCAGCCCTACTCATTCACCTGCGGAATGGCAGTGTGGGCCTGGGGCACGAGGGGGCAGAGGGGATGGATGGCAGGAGAGGGGGCAGATGGCAGAAAGGTAGCTCCTACCTCAAGATTCCAGAACAGAAGCCTAGTAACAGTCCACTGAAAACTGCCCAGAAACCCGAGGCCGGGCGACACAAGGCACCGAAGCTGTGGCCAGGGCTCGAAAGCACAAACTCTTAGCAGCCAGGCACCATGTCACACCCTGGGAGAGGCCTTTCCAAGGGGGCTCGGCCCGCGCTGTCCTCACCTCTCTAGCTGACCGCCAGGACTCCTCACCAACCACCAGAGCAGCCCCGGCTCCTCAAAGCCAGCTGTGTCAGAGCGGAGGTGACACAAACCCAAGCCCTGGAGACGAAGGCACCATGACCCGCAGACTTGTCAGCAGTGAGTCCTCGCTTCCTCCACGGGCGGGCGTTCAGGGCCTGCTGGGCCCACGCCAGGCGTGCACCAGCACCTGGGGGCAAGGTAACCTACCCGTAACAAGAGCGCGGCACCCCCAGGGCGGGCCCGTGCTGCACCGCCAGTATGATCCCAGAAAGGGGACATCGCTGTCCTCTGAGCACAGCACCCCCAGGATGACCCCAGAAAGGGGACATCGCTGTCCTCTGAGCACGGCACCCCCAGGATGACCCCAGAAAGGGGACATCGCTGTCCTCTGAGCACGGCACCCCCAGGATGACCCCAGAAAGGGGACATCCCTGTCCTCTGAGCACGGCACCCCCAGGATGATCCCAGAAAGGGGACATCGCTGTCCTCTGAGCACGGCACCCCCAGGATGACCCCAGAAAGGGGACATCGCTGTCCTCTGAGCACGGCACCCCCAGGATGATCCCAGAAAGGGGACATCCCTGTCCTCTGAGCACGGCACCCCCAGGATGACCCCAGAAAGGGGACATCGCTGTCCTCTGAGGCGCGTCTCCTCCACTCACCCCAGCACTGTGTGCCAGCCACAAGAGGCGGAGGACAAGCACCCGCTGTGCTGAGGGTCTCTGCAGAGGCTCTGGGACCATAGCCGCAGGTGCCCCTGAGCAGCGACATTGGGAGTAGGCAGTCCCCACCTCACCGTCCTCAAATCCCCTCACCTGCACGCCCCACAGCCAGCCTGCCTGCCTGAAGGCCCAGCCCCAGGTTCGGCCATGGAATAGTCTGCAACCCTCTCCTCCCCTCCCCGCACCAACCGCCAGTGTCTGGTGGCGGATCACCAACCACTTTCCATGTACAAGCAGGAAGAGGAGGAGAGCACCAGGTTCTGGCTTCTGTTGCGTGACCCTGACCTCGAATCTACCCAGAGCCCTGCTGGCAAGTGACCACCATCCACTCTACAGGGAAGGGCATGGCTGCCCTGCCCTGGGAGAACTGAAGCGAGCCCTGCCAGCCAGCAGGAAACGGGAACCGGGGGCCGGGTGCGGGCACATGCTGAAGAGCGCGGGCACATGCCGGAGCTGAGGGCGGCTGCCTCGGCCCAAGCCAGGCGCTACCAGTCAGTCTCCACACTCTCCACTTCCTCTGGCCTCCGCCGGGGGCCAGGGCTGATCTCTCACTGCGTAAGGCCTGCGGAGCGCCTCCCGGTGACCGCTGTCAGAGGTCAACCAACTTCTCCACCTGCAGGGCCATGCAGGCCACGCGAGGAGCAGAGTGCATCCTGCGTTCAGGTCCCTAGCGGTCAGGCCCATGTGAGGAGGGGCGGACACAGAGTGCAGTGGGAGCGGGGGGAGCCAGGCCTGGGCTCGCGGGGTCCTCGGGGCCCTCTGCTTTTGTGGGGGTGCGGGCTATGTGCCCGCTGTGTACGCGTCACCTCCGGGATGGAAGGTGGGATACAGAGGCCCTTGGGGAAGATGCCAGATAGCCAAAGCAACACCACCTGAGACGAAGATGGCAACTGCACCCCGGCTTCTAAGTGCCAACTCAGCCACAGCAGCCTCCCACCGCAGTGCCCATCCACCCTCCAAGGCAACACAAAGCAAAGGAAAGGAAAGGCAGCGCCGCAGCAAAGCAGCACGGCACGCTCTGCCACTGGCAGGGCAAGGGCAGGCGCGGGGCAGGAGCCCGGGTCCCCGACGCTGCAGGGAGCCGGTGTCCTCATGGGGACCCGAGCCGCATGAGTGCGCAGCCGCTCCCTTAGCCCACGCAGACCTCGAGTCAATCTGGCTCTAAGTCCATACCCGGTCTCAAGGGTGCAGAGTTCAGTCACGCATCAGGACATGGGAAAGAGGCCTCAGTGTGCTTCCAGCAGTGAGGACAAGCTGGGCACCCTGAAATCTTTATCCCAAGAAAAGACCCTACCCTTGATCAAGTCTTTCCGTCCCAACTCCCAGCTCTATTCCTAATTCCCAGATGCCCTGGCCCAGAGCCCCCACTCCCCACCCCCAGGGGCACACGTGGTCCCCACCTTCACGTGGTAGTGGGCGTCCAGCAGGATGTTGGCGGGCTTCAGGTCCAGGTGCAGCAGGGGCGGGGACATGCAGTGCAGGAAGTTCATGCCCACAGCCGTCTCGTGCACGATGCGAAAGCGCAAGTCCCAGGGCAGCGGCTGGGCGGCCAGCAGTTTCTCCAGGGAGCCCGTCTCCATGTACTCCATGACCAGTCCCACCGGCTCCCGGCAAATGCCGTACACAGGCAGAACGTAGCGGAACTTGGCCATCTCCATCTTCTTGGCCTCTTCCAGAAGCTCCAGGCGCTCCCTGAAAAAGACGAAGCCGTGAGAAGCAGGCAGCAAGCAGTCACCAAGCAACGGACCCAGAGCTACTGGCCAGGACTTGGCCAGCTCCGCGTGTGAGCGAGCCTCCTGGGGGGGTCTCCAGCCTCAGCGGTCCAAACCCACCTCTGCCTCAGGTCATTGTAAGGCAGAGCAAGGGGCAGTGCTTGAGGCCCCGAATCTGGAGGCAGACGGGAGAGTTCAAGCAGGATGATGGAGGAGCCATTTACATTTGATGGACAGCTGCTATTTATCTAGTGGAAGAACCCCACTCAAGTCCTCTGCGCGAGCCCAACCATTTCTGGATCCACCCCCCCCTCCCCCTTGGCCAACAGAACCGCAGCAGCCCACGGCAGAGGGCTGAGGCCCCAG
This sequence comes from Dipodomys ordii, assembly GCF_000151885.1. Taxonomy (NCBI): domain Eukaryota; kingdom Metazoa; phylum Chordata; class Mammalia; order Rodentia; family Heteromyidae; genus Dipodomys; species Dipodomys ordii. Next base: position 1,681,370 of record NW_012267319.1, read on the forward strand.
GCAGGGGCCATATTTACCTTTACACTAAAATATAAACAACGATGTGCCCAGAACCTAGTGGCTCAGCCTGTAATCAATCCTAACTACTCAGGAGGCTGAGATCTGAGGATCATGATTATTAAAAGCCAACCCAGGAAGGGAAGTCCATGGTACTCATCTCCAATTAATCAGCTGGAAGTGGAGTTGTGGCTCAAGTGACAGAGTGCCAGCCGTCAGCAAAAAAAAAAAAAAATCTAAGGTACAGCATCTAGGCCCTGAGTTCAAGACCACAGACCAGCATGTACACAAGTTCATTTTCACGGCTGACTAATACTTCAGTGCGTGAGTATACCATGCTTCATTCATTAACTCATTCATTCATGTACAGTCACCAGCTTTTGTCAATGAATTCTTACCAGGGACATATCCCCTTTGTTGGTACATGGTCTGTGGAGGTAAGAAGCTGCCACCCGGGCCTGCAGCTTTCAGAGCCTTAACATTTGCCCTCCAGCCCTACAGAGAGAACACTGGTAACTCTCGGGCTGAGGTCATCTCCGTGGTATTTTTACAGAGGTTCCCGGTGCGGTGTTTTGGTTTTTGCTTTTGTCGGGGCAGGGGTCAGAAGCAGCATGTGAGGCGGGGAAAGGGCTGACGCCGGAGGCTGTGCTGGCCATCCAGGTACGTATCTCCCCAAAGCGGACACGAGAGTGCTCAGAGTGCTCGGGAGGCGGCCTTACCCAGGGATAATCCGCTCTCTAGGATAATCCACTCTTCCCAAGGGAAGCCACTGGAGCTGGGAACTGGACAGGCCCGGGCAGGATGCAGAGTCCGGCACAAGTCCCTGCGGGCAACCTCAGGCAGAGCTGGGCCCCTGCCCGCCACAGGGGCTCTCCTGGGCCCAGAGCACGGTTGGGAGCGTAACCCTACACCTGCTTCCAGCTCGGCCTGCTGGAGGGCATGACACCACACTAAAAGGATGTGGTGGGCAAGAGCCTCCTGGGACCCCGCGTTTCCTGACCACAGCATCAAGTCCTCGGGGCTGAGCATCTCCAGGGAGCACCCCCTAATGAGGGTGGAGGAGGGGAGCGGCGCAGGCTGCGGGCATACCCCGAGGTCTCAAGGAACAGACTCTCTCCTGGCCCAGGAACAAGTGGATCAGACGTCAGGAATGGACCACTGAAGGACTAGAAAACAGGGTCCAAGAGGGAGAGTTCTTTGCACTGTGGCCGAATGGCCAACGACTGAAAGGCGGGGCGCTCCCAGAGGCGCGGAGCCAGGCCTCGGGATGCCTGGCTGGGTGGCAGGGAGGCCCCTGGGCAAGGTTCCCATACCTACCTACTCTGCCCTCCCTCCAGAGCCTAGTGCCTGGCCCGGGACAACCAAACCTGCAGCCGCAGGGCTGGAGACCACCGGGAAACAGAGCGCCGGGGGCCACCTCTGGCTTGGCGACCGGCACAGTCCAGACGCCAACCACAGGCATTTGAAGAAAAGGCAAATCCAGGTTTGGATCCCAGTGTCAAGCATCACGTAAAGGAAGCTGCTCAAGGAGGAGGAGTAAAGGCCGGGCCGGGCCGGGCTGGGCTGGGCTCCGCGCTCCTCTGGGGCAGTTGGTTAAACCAGGCTCTGTGGGGCTATTGGCATGGCTCAAGGGTAGACGTAGCAAACGTGAGACCATGAGTTCAAGCCCAAGGATGGAAAAAATTTAAAAACAGTCCTTAGTTCAAGGACCATCTCTAACGACAGCCCTAACTCCACCTGCCTGTCGCAGTGGGACCTGCGACCCGCTGGTGTTTCTTTTTCTGTCTGGTTCAGAATGAAACCCATCGTGTCTTTTTCCTCCTGATTTTATTTTTCTTTTAAAAAGTGGCCAGAGAGGCCAGGCACCAGTGGTTCATGCCTGTCATCCTAGCGACTCAGGAGGCTGAGATCTGAGGATTGCAGTTCAAAGCCAGCCCAGGCAGGAAAGCCCATGAGACTCTTATCTCCAATGAACCACCAGAACACCAGAAGTGGCGCTGTGGCTCAACTGGTAAGAATGCTAGCCTTGAGCGGAAGAGCTGAGGGACAGCACGCAGGCCCAGAGTTCAAGCCCCATGACTGAAAAAGAAAAAAAGGTCAGAGCCAAGTGCCGGGCTCACACCTATCACCCCAGCTACTCAGGAAGCTGAGATCTGAGGATATCGGTGCAAAGCCAGCCTAGGCAGGAAAGTCTGTGAGACTCTTATCTCCCTCCAATTAACAGAAAACTGTAAGTGGGGCTGTGGCTCAAAGTAGTAGAGCGCAGTCTTGAGTGAAAAAGCTCAGAGACAGCACCCAGGCCCTGAGTTCAAATCCGAAGACTGGGGAAAAAAACCCAACAACACAACAAGTGTTCAGTTTATTTTTGTTTTTTGTTTGTTTGTTTGTTTGTTTGGTTCCGGTCGTGGGGCCTGAACTCTGGGCCTGGGTGCTGTCCCTCAGTTCTTCAGCTCAAGGCTAGCGCTCTACCACTTGAGCCACAGCGCCACTTTCGGCTTTTTTCTTTTTGCTTATGTGGTGCTCAGGAATCGAACCCAGGGCCTCAGGCATGCAAGGCAAGAGCTCTACCACTGAGCCACCTTCCCAGCCCCAAGTGTTCAGTTTATATCCATCCTGCCTGCTAGGTGGCATGGGGCCAGGAGATTCTCCGGCAGAATTTGGGGCCCGACCTTCAAAGTGACTGAGCAGGGGGCCAGGAGCCCGGTGGCTCATGCCTGTATCCTAGGAAGCTGAGACCCGAGGATGGCAGTTCAAAGTCAGCCCAGGGGGGAAAGTCCATGGGACTCTTACCTCCTCTGGTTATGCACTACAAAAGCTGAAAGCAGAGCTGTAGCTCAAGGGTAGAGTGCTAGCTTTGAGCAATAAAGCTCAGGGACAGTGCTTAGGACCAGAGTTCAAGCACCAGGACCATATCAATCAATCAATCAATGCATCTATCCATCCATCCATCTACAGAGAGAGAGAGAAACACATAGCCAAGTGGGCAGGTTATGCCCTCCAGCGGGCTGGAGGCATGGACCAGCTAGTATTTATTTTTAAGCCAGCCATTCGCGACAGTGCACCCCCCTCCAGCTTGACGGATCGCAGGTATGTATTTCAAGACAAAGTCAACTCAGTGAATAATGCATACCTTGCTAGTAGAAACTATGAGCTCCTCTGCCTGAAGGACTAGACCTGCACGGGCCAGGGACTTGGGCTGCAGTGGTCAGTAGAGACAGGCAATGAGCACACATCTTCCTCTCCACTGTGCCAAGTTTAGCAAGTTCTCCTTCTCCCAGCCCGGGGGCCTTTCCAGAACAGAGACTCCATTTAAAAGGCTCTTCAGGTGCTGGGCTGCAGGGCAAAGCCAATCCCAGCTGAGTGAGCTGAGGGAGTGCACTGGGCTCTCCACACAGGGGCTTGCAGGGGGGAAGCCCCGGGCGGCCTCCCCCACCCCCCCCAGTCCCCCACACCAACTCCTGCCCCAGGGACAAAATTAGAAAACCCTCAGGGCACCCGGGCTGCTGAGGAAGGGGCGGTGGCGGCCTCAATTCAGGGCAGAAGGTCAAGGCCTTCACAGAAATTGCATCTGCCATCTCCAAGCCCGAATACCTCAGACCTCACTGCAACCTTTCCTGAGTTTCACACGGCCGTCGGCGTCCAGCAGGCTGCTCCCAAGTTCTAGCCTGCAGGAGACTCTGCAACTCAATAAGCGTGAAAGGTGCCAGGCTTTCAGCAGTGTCCCCAGCCCCCTACGGCGATTATTATGTAAAATACACCCCAGTAGTGTTTGCTCACTCAGGTGGCACAGGCTGCTTCCACAGGCCCGGAGGGTGGGTGCCATATTCTCATCTCCTTGGCCCAGGTGAAGAGGCGTGGACCTGGCTTCAGAGCAGGAACAGAGAAGGTACCCTTCCTGCCCCAACCCCATTCTGATTCTAAATGGAAAATTGGAGGTTCCACATCTTAAAGATATTCCTCAGTCATACTCTGTTCCATTTTCTCATCTGTAGTTAGCATAGTGTACCCCAGAAATGCCAGGAAAAGCATGTGCTGATCACTTCAGAAAGGAACTTTCCATGGTGTGTGTGTGGGGGGGGCACTCAGCTAACTCAAGAAATTCCAGAGCTAAAGACCTTGGGATGTACAAAGCTGGCCCAGGTGCCTGTAGACACTGGGGCCGGGAAGAGGCTGAGGTGAGAGGCGGGCAGGCCGTGGCACAGGCCCTGGGAAAGCACCCCAGGAGAAGCAGCGGGGATGTGGCACAGCCAGGCCCCAGCACTGCAGCCCAATTACATTCCCAGGGAGCCTCGGAGGGGTTCCCACACTGCTATTTTTAAAACTGACAAGAATCAGGCTTGTCCAATTGTCAGCACTGCGCTTACAAACCCGGGGTTTGCTCGGGCTCGCCCTGACTAGCCGGGGCCCAACTCTGCATCAGCAGCTCTCTCCAGGCACTTTGATTCTGAGCTTCCTCTTGGCTAGGGGTAAGGGGTCGGGGAGGAATAGGGCCTTTGGGGTCACCCTGTTCTCTCCTGATAAGTGAGTTCTCTCCTGGTAAGTGTGCCAGTCCAGACCCTCTCCAGGCCAGGGGACCCACATAAGTCAGAGAGGCCGGCAACCCTGGACCCTCCCAGGGCACCTGGCCCCAGAAATAAAGACACATGCAGTGAGGGGGCTGTCACTTGTGACCCCCCCCAAAGTACTCCGTGGGCACATACTGTTCTGCCCCAAGAGGCCTGGGCACCATGTACCCGGGAACAAGCTTGTCTGCATATTCATAAGGTCTGATGCCAGCCAGGCCCAGAGGGTTTAACAGCTGGGGCCAGGGAAGTCACCCCATGCAGATAGCCCTGGCCAGTAAAAAAGGCCTTATTCTCACCCACGGAGGTCTCTAAGCAACAGGTGGAGAAAGCCATAAATGACTTCATTCGTCCTGGAAAAAGGCCCGGACCACAGGGCCTCAAACAGGCAAGATAAAACATAGCTGGGAGGGCCGGGGGCCCCTGGGGAGTCCCACTCTTTTCTCAGGATAATGCAGGGTGGACAGCAAATCAGAAAAGTACTGGGCCAAACACAACTGCTTCAAGGTTTAGAAGCAATCTAGCTAGGCCAGGAAGCAACCAAGCCCTCAGGTACCACCCACCGCTGACAGAGGCAAATTCCTCTGCCGAGTCTCACGCCAGCCGAGCAGTGAACCACTGAGCCACTAACCTTCCTCACATAGCAGGGACCTCAATAGCTCAGCTACCGAGGGCAACCGGGCTGCCAAGCCGCCAGCCCTGCCTGCACACCCCCGGGGCCAAGTGCAGGAGGCAAGATCCTCTGACCTTGACTTAGCCACAGACATGCCACCACTTGCCTGGTTAGGGCAGAGCAGGAAAGACTTCCCCAGTTAAAGGACAAACACCTTTCAATCAAGACGAGCAACATCCCAGGTGACTGCCCATGGTGGAGAAGCCCGTGACCAGGTTCTGCAGGAAACATGGGCTGGCTGGCTGCCGCTAGGACCCAGCCTGCCCCGGGCGGTGCTTGTTTACCTACTTTCCATTACAAGAAAACGGCATCAACATACTTGCTAGTGAACGAAGCTCTCTGTGCCCAGGAAACGATAGCACAGCAACATACCCACGGCAGAAAAAGGCCGGGGTACCTTACAGAATCTAACAGTTGGCAACGATATTCAAAATGGTGTAGATTTCATCAAAGTAACCACAGCGCCCCTCCTGGCTGAGAGGGTCCCAGGATCCTTGGAACAGAGCGGGGAGAAGGGTTTTTTAAACACACAGCCCAAGTGACTTCAAGCTGGTGGTGATGACCTGATGGTGAACCTTCCGGGGAACACAGGGTTTGTGGGTTACAGGAAACAGCCACCAATGGCTCGGTGATGCTGCCCACCGGTGATGGGCCCTGGTCCTCAGCACAGCGGTGCTAGCAGGTCACACAGCACACCGGACACGCGCGTGGCCACCACAGCACCGCGCGCTGGGCTTCAGAGGCCCCGTCCCGACAAGAAGAGCACTGGCCACCATGTCTGAGTCGTCGAGTAACACTCAACTTCCAGGCATTAGTGCTTTCACCAGAGGGTTCGCAGCTGAAACGTCTAAGGTGACACCTACGAGGGGACCCGTCCACACGAAACGCGGAAATGCAGGGGGAACAGAATGGCTGTCCGATCGTCCCGCCCCGTCCCCGCGCCCGGGCCCGACGCCCCAGAGTCCTTCCCAGCCCATCGCCTGCCCCCCGCGGGCGCGGA
>NW_012267319.1:1688695-1712888 GCF_000151885.1 Dipodomys ordii
GAGCTGGGCTTCCACCCCGGGGCCGCCCGGGGCGCAGCCGGGCTTTTCCTCGGGTTATTACCACACCCCCGAACCCCAACCACGAACCTCAACCCAACCCCGAACCCCAAACCCAACCCCAACACCACCCCACCCCCAACCACGAACCCCAACCCAAACCCCAACCCACCCTGAACCCCACCCCAAACACGAACCCCAACCCCAATCCAAACCCCATCCCACCCCGAACCCCAACCCCATCCCGAACCCGGAGTCCGCCTCTGCAGCCGGCCTGCGTCCTTCAGAGGGAAGGCGGCCCAGCGGGCGCCCGGGCCCAGCCGGCCAGCCCAGCCCCCTCGACAGAGCCCCCACTAAGAGCTTCGCGGGCCGGGAGGCCGTCCTCCTCTCCTCCACCCCCGTCGAAGCTGGAAGCTGGCCGGGCCTGGAAAGTCCGTGAGACCCAAAAGTTGGAAGGAGGAGGAGGGGTGGCTGGAGCGGTAGAGCACCGGCCTGGAGTGAAAACGCCCCGGGCCTGCACCCTGGGTTCAAGCCTCAGTGTGTGTACACCCGTGCCTCGCGGAGGGAGGGAGAGGAGAGGGAGGGAGGGAGGGAGAGGGAGGGAGGGAGAGAGGGAAGGAAGGAGGGTAGGGAAGGAAAGAGTGAGTGAGGAGGAAGGGAAGGAAAGAGTGAGTGAGGAGGGAGGGAGGGAGGAAGGAGGGAAGGAAGGAGGGAGGGAGGGAAAGAGGGAGGGAGGCAAGGAGGGAGGGAAGGAAAGATGGAGGGAGGGAGAGAGAGAGGAAGAAAAGAGGGAGAGAGAAGGAAAGAGGGAAGAAAGAGGGAGAGAAGGAAGAGGGAGGGAGGGAGGAAAAGGAAAGGTGTTTCCTTTACCTTCGGGGAAATTTTCCCACTTTGGCCAGACGGGTGGGTCAGGGGTAGGTGGGTCGTCAGTGGTGGGTGGGTCAGGGGTGGTTGGGTGGGTCATCAGGGGTGGGTGGGTCAGGGGCAGGTGGGTCATCAGGGTGGGTGGGTCAAGGGTGACGTGTCGGTCGGTTGTTCTTCAGCACTAACAGCTCATTTTTGCCACTGTGTTGTGTCGGGAGGGGGTGAATAATGGAGGGGGTGCCTAGCAGGGAGTGCTTCCAAGTTTACAAGGGGGATCCCCTCATTTCCCAGCCAGTGACTGAGTCCCTTCTGCCACCCTGCTTCCGGGTTCCGGTCCCAACAGGGCAGTGCCTGCCTTCTGTCCGTGCAGAAAGGCTCCACTGTTCTGCCAGCCTTGGCCAGGGCACAACCGGCCGTGTCAACATCCATGTGCACGTAGCTGCCATTCCAGGGATCCCCTTAAGAATTATTGAGGCTTCGACTATGTGAAGGCAACTTGAAGTAAACAGTACTTTGTTTTGGTGGAGGGAAAATGAATTGACTAGAAAGTGACTCATGCCCATTTCCGGGGTTCCGCTCCGGGTGCCTTTCTCCCCGAAGCTTCTGGTCTCGCAGCTCCGCAGTCCTGACTAACCGCCAGGAGTCGAGCAATAAAACACTCCAATTTCATTTATTTAATCATCTGTGCTTCACTCAGCAAATATTTATGGAGTGTCTGCTGCAGGCTTAGGATGGCTTCCTGCGTCCGGGACGGGAACCCCAGGAGACTCAAGCAGCCAGGCCCTGGCTTTGGGGACAAAGATCACAGTGTGTGCCCTGGCCCATCTCCACTCCAAAGCAAACCTCACCGTGCCTAATCCTCTGCGCCTTCCTCCAGCCTCCCTCCCCCATCCCCCCCACCCCCCTGGCTGGGGATACTCTTTACTCCTGCTCCTGGTCAGCGGTCACCGGCAAGTGTCGTTATTATTTCTGAACATAAAAGTACAGTTCCGCTTCAGATACAAGGTAGGTCTAAAGAAGAGTGGGTGACTTGAAAACAGGAAGTGAGCCCAGGCAGGCAGGCAGGCGTACATCTTGGAGTGGAGGATTCGTGCCGCAGCATTAATGAACCTGAGGAGGACCTGCGCGGGCAGCTGCTCTGCGTGGGCCGCAGGAAGGCACGGGCACAGTCCAGTCACCAAGCGCAGGTGCGGCTCTAGGAAGAGAGCCCTAAGGCTGTCTTGCTCAGAGGATGCCTTGTGGCTGGAGACCGAGGGACACAGAGGGACGGACAGCTACCCTCGCAAGTCCCACCCACCCTCAGGGCCCCGGATCTGACCTTCCGCACCCAGGCCGAGGGTGCTGCAGACTGGCCCAGCCAGGTCAGCAAAGGCCCTGAATCTGGGAAGGGCAGGGGACTGGCCTTAAAGCGGGGGGGGGGGGGGGGAGACGGATAAGCCTTCTAGATGGAGAGGAAAGGGTGGTGAGCTCCCAGCTTGCCGCCATGCTGTCTGAAGTGATGTACTTGTTTCTCTAGTCCCCACTCAGGGCTGCGAGGAGGCAATACCATGTGTGGCCATGATGATGATGATGATGATGTACCAGGTGTGGGGGGGGCTTTACTACTGCTGCTGGGCGTGTACCCAGGGGCTCTGAGTGGAGGAGGTTTTGTCCCCTTTGTCCTCAGGGTCTGTGGAGTGATCCCAACCCCCCCACCCCCAGACAACAGGCTCAGTTCAGCGCCAAGGCCCAGAGATGGGGAGCTGGCCTCTCCCCCAGGAGGCGGGGCCTCCAGCCACCCCACCCTTGTGCAACAACTCCCCCCACAACCTGCACACCAACTCGGCCACCCGGGTGTTTTGAGCATCATTTCTAGAAGAGCACTGGCTCTTCTCCTGGATTCTGACATTCTTTAGTGCAAAGAAGTGTTTTGGGAGTGGTGTGGTGGAAAACGTCCCTCCCCGCTCTCCCCCCCTCTTCTCAAGCAAAAGCTCTTTATTTACACAAACACTCACTTCTAGGACTGGAGTTAACAATCTGCTGGAGTTATCAACCTGCCTTTCCCACCTCTTCCTCGAGGCTTTTCATGCATTCCATGCCCTGGGGACAAGGTGACAGGCCCCTGCCCAGGGGCCTAGCAGGAGGGAGCGTGCAGTTCCAGCAATTACCACAGCCTCCCCACACCTTCCTTCCTTCCCCTGGTAGTCTACCCACCTAAACACACAACCCCGCCTCCTCTCGGCCTCCCCCTCCCGCAGCCTCCCCTAGACCCCAGCCTCAGCTGTTTCTCCGGGCAGACCTCTCTTCTACCACCCCCAAAAGCTGATGTGGTGTATGCACACGTCTCTAAACACACCTCAGTGTGTTTGAGGGCCTGTGATTGTTTTCTTCAAACTGTTTCTGACTCTGGAAATGAGCCACTGTGGTCTAAAGGCTGGAACCCAGGAGCTCTGTTCCTCCGTGCAGCCCTGCAGGATTCACAGCCCACTGCAGTGGTACCTGAGCCTGAACAAGAGGAACCTCACACACCCCAACACCCCCCCTCTGGCCCTCTTTGTGCCAGTCCAGGGCCAGCACTGACCACGGACGCCTCTTGGTGTTTTAACCATTGTTTTGGTGTTTGAACTCAAGGCCTGGGCTCTGTCCTTTTGCTTTTTCCATTCAGGTCTGGTGCTTTACCACTTGAGCCACAGCTTCCCTTCTGGCTTGTTTCTGGTTAATTGGAGAGTGGAGTCTCAGGGACTTTTCTGCCCAGGCTGGCTTTGAACCACAATCCTTAGACCTCAGCTTCCTAAGTGACTAGGGTTACAAGTGTGAGCCATAGTGCCAGACCCAAACTTACTTGATGCAGGACTTGTGCCAGGGCCTCGGTCATACCCTTTCCCATCTGCCCGGGGCTGCCTGGACCTATGTCCTGTCCGCTCCTCACCGGGCAGCAGGATGTCCCGAGGACAGGCCTGCCCTCTGGTTAGATGGGCAGGGACCTGCCTCTCCAGCTTCTGCCGGTGCACTCTGCTGTCCTCCTCCTCGGGCCAGGCTGCTCCCCAGCTCTGGGAAGCCTGACCGGCCAGGAGAGCTGTCCCTCTCCCCCTGCCGGCCCATGCCAGCTTTTCTCCCATTACGGCTCCTCGTGCCTCCCCGGCCATTACATTCCTCCGCCATTAGCTCGGGGGCTGAGGCCTGGTGTGTCACTGTGTGTATTAGGAGTCTGATTGGTTGATTAATCTTTGACTCTTCCACCACAGGATCCAGTGTGGAGGGGGCAAGGCCGGGCCATCCCTTCTTCCATAATACAAATGCCTTCTTTCCTCAGGCCATCTGCCCTTGCTCCCCCCCCACCTCCTCCAGACTGGGTGATGTCATCTCAAACAGGCTGATTCCCTCCAGTCAGACGCCTTCCCAGCTGAGTTGGGAGGGGTACCGCTGCTTCTCGGCTGCACCCTACCTGACAGTTGGGTTCTTCAAAGTAAATCTAGCTTTAGTTGCCTCCAGAGTGCCCCCCACAGCGTCCAGGAGGTACTGCAGCCACTCCAGATTCCAGATAGATCTTTGTATAACATTCTCACCTGGACAAGATGGCTCATCCCTCTAATCCCACTACCCAGGAGACAGACATTGTGAGGATCAAGATTCAAGGCCAGACAGGGGGGAAAGTTCGTGAGATCCCATTTTAACCAACAAAAAGCAGGGAATGGTGGTACATGCCTGCCATCCAGCGACTCTGGAAGTACACAGAGGGGGATGGAGGGCCAAGGCCAGACTAGGTAAACACACAAGAAGCGGTTGGAAAAATAACTAAAGCCAAAAGAGGCTGGAGAAGTCGTTTGTGAGGTAGAGCGCCTGCCTAGCAAACACAGGGCTCTGAGTTCAAATCCCAGCACTGCCAAGCAAAAAGGAAAAGTTGCACGATCCCTTTCTATAAAATATTATATACCACTGTGGCTAGGTCCCAGGAACACCACCGACCGACCCGTGCAAGGACAGCCAAGTGGACAAAGGAGACATGAGGCACTGGACGGCCTGTCTGGACGGATCCTCTGACCAGAAGCAGCGGGGAGCAGAGCCAGCCCGCATGGCACAGGGTGTTAGGGGTGGGCAGTGGGGACCCGTCCCCCTCCACTGGACCCTGGGCGGGGGAGCCGGGAGGCTGCTTGCCCCCACCCTGTGGTGAGTCACCAGGCTGAGTGCACCCCGAGGGCTCGGGGCTCTGCCAGCAGGGCCTCCTAGCCGCACCCCAGATCCGCCTTCCTAGACCAAAGCTGACTGTGAAGGGGTCTGTGGCGGTTTATCACAGACGCCCTGCACAGCACGGCCATATCCTCGGGGAGCGTTTCCACGAGCTGCCCCCTGCAGGCCACACTGAGAACTGCGGGTGGCCAGAAGGGCCAACCTCACAACACTGCAGGTCACCTGGTGGATGTGACCTAGAAGCAGGGTCCCAGCCTGGCTGAGGTCCAGTCCTGCGAGCACACTCCCTGGGGCGGGGGGGGGGATGGCTGCCTTGACTCAGTTTCTCCCTAGGAACTCAGGCTCTCCAGAGCTTTTAAGGTGAACTCAGGAGCTTGTGCATCCTCTGGGCAGCCACCCCTCCTTCCTGGGGCTGCTTTGTGGGGCTCCCTGGGACGCCCAGGGGTGGCCCCCTGCCACTCTTCCAGGGTACATTCCCATCTCAGATGTGCTTATCTCTAGAATCTCAGCTTAGGTCTTTAAAACAAAACATGTCTCTGTTTGAGTGCTTAGACACACCCGATGCCGTTCCTCTCCCCTGCGTCTTGCTCTGGGAACCCTGGGAGGTGGTGCTGGGTTCAGCCCACAGGTTTTCTCGTGGGGGTTGTCTTCTCCACCGCTTCGTGCCTGCTGATCTCTGGTGGCCTGCTGGGCCTGGCGAGTATTACTTTGTTGGGTTCTGGATATTTTCTATGGACTCTTCATGGGGTGGGGTGAAAGGGAACGGAGAGGGAGGGGACTGCTGATGTTACCCCCCCTCTGCGTGCGTGTGTGTGTGTGTGTGTGTGCGCGTGTGTGTGAGAGAGAGAGAGAGAGAGAGAGAGAGAGGGGAGGGGGGGACTCAGATCTAAGGTCACCTAGGCCTCAGGAGATGGGGAATTTGGATGTGAGGGAATGAAATGAAGGAGCTGTAATTTGCCAGGAAAAATATCAGCATGGCATCAGCACTAAAATCAGCAAAACTAAACCAGGTGCCAATGGCTCACACCTGAAGTCCTAGTTCAAGAGGCTGAGATCAGAGAGGATCAGAGGATCAAGGCTCAAAGACATCCTGGACAAGAAAATCTGAACATCTTATCTCTAATTAACCCCATCTCTAATTAACTGGAAATGGAGCTGTGGCTCAAGTAGTAGAGTGCTGGCCATGAGCAAAAAAGCTAAGGGATAGTGCCCAGACCCTGAGTTCAGGCCTAGTACCAGCATACACACACACACACACAAACACACACACACACACACACACACACACACACACCAATCAAACTGCCCAAGCATGCATGCTATGAGGCATCATAGTGCAAATACACACGAGGGTTCTTTTTGTCTTCTTCTTCTATCCTTTATGCTAACAATTTTATACAACATTAAAAAAAAGATTTCTACCGGTGTGAGCAGTTTCGTTAAGAAGCAAGGAGCTGGCTGATGGCTCTGGGTGTGGTGTGTGTGTGTGTGTGTGTGTGTGTGTGCACGCGCGTGCGCTTGCTTTTGCGCAAGACTAGTGCTCTACCACTTTGAACCATAACTCCATTTCTGGCTTTTGGGTAGTTAATTGGAGATAAGAGTCTCATGGACTTTCTTGCCCAGGCTGACTTTGAACTGGGATCCTAAGACCTCAGCCTCCAGAGTAGCTGGGATTACAGGCGTGAGCCACCCATGTCCTGTGAGATGGTTGTTGTTGAAAGTTTCCTTAGCAGCCTGTATGGTAGAGAGCTTCCTGTGGAAGCGCCAAGCCCTGCGTTTGACCCCCAGCACTGCAAAGAATAAAGTTTATTTACAATGTGTGTAAATATGTATTCTCTCCTTCTTTAGATGGATCCATTACAAGGGTGGGATTATCTGGTTTTTGAATTCGTGGCTGCTAATTTTAGCGGTCAGTGCTGGGGCCATTTTAAGAGGAGGCACATGACAGCTTCACACACAGCATGAGTTACTGGAAAGGTTTCCTCGTGAGGATTACGGTTCGCAGTGCTGCATCTGTGGCACGCTGGCAGGTGCCAAGAGAGAGGTCTGGGCGCACTCACCATGGCCCTCCACCGTGACATGCTTCACAAAATATACATGTGCAGCACACATATGCACACCATCTACACACACCACACGCAGAACAATGGCTGAGCGCTGGAGGCTCATGCCTTCAGCCTAGCTACTCAGGAGGCTGAGATCTGAGGATCGCAGTTTGAAGCCAGCCTGGGCAGGAAGGCCCATGAGACTCTTATTTCTAATGAACCACCAGAAACCTGGAAGTGGAACTGTGGCTTGAAGTGGTAGAATGCTAGCCTTGAGTGAAAAAGCTGTGGGACAAGCGTGCCCAGGCCCTGAGTTCAAGCCCTACAACCGACCAAAAAAATCCTCCAAGCCCATCACATCATACACCCACCACACACACACACACACACACACACACAGAATGATACCATACCCACAATGACACAATGCTCTCACACACACACCATCCACACATACACGCAGGGTAACTAGAGCCAGATATATTCAGTGATTTGCCTACTGTGGTTGATTCACCAGAGACAAGTATCAGGAGTTCATGTTCCATACCTTAAGTACATGATGCTTTTGTTTTTCTAAAATAGAAACATTTTCTGTTTTAAAAAATTAGAAATAAGCATGCAAATAGTTAAAAAAATCTATATTCAGGAAAAAAAAGAAGAAAAAAATTAAAGACAAGTTAAAAAACAACACCAAAGCCAAGCTGTGTTTGCAACTCAGGAAGTAAGTTCTTCAGAAATCAGACTTCAGGGCTGGGAAGATGGCTCAGTGGTAGAGCGCTTGCCTTGCATACCTGAGGCCCTGGGTTCGATTCCTCAGCACCACATAAGCAAAAAGAAAAAAGCCAGAAGTGGTGCTGTGGCTCAAGTGGTAGAGCGCTAGCCTTGAGCTGAAGAGCTGAGGGACAGCACCCAGGCCCAGAGTTCAGGCCCCACGACTGGACCCCCCACACACAAAAAAAATAAGAAATCAGCCTTCAGCACAGCCTCAGCCCTTCTGCCTGGGGGCTGGAGATGGAGATGCTGCCGTCCCTGCCCTGCCCCGCCCCGCCCTGCCCACCTGTCACAGGGGCCAGCCCAATGTCCCCAGTGCACGGACGCCCTCTGACAGCCCTTCGTGAAAGGGACCTTGATGAACATAATCCCTAAATTATGTCTAAGCACCCTCAGCTTTGTGACTGTGCGTCTTGTTTGTAGCTGAAAGCCTCGCGTACAGCATTATGCATGATTTTGATGTGTTGAAAGAAAAGTCAATATTTATCGTTGGACAGAGCTTGGGCGGAGACCTCTTTGGTACAGAGTGGATCAAAGGCTCAAGTACAAAATACAGAGACGTTGAGAGTCTGGGGAGGTTTGTTCTGAGATAGGGGTTCCCCAGGAAGTCTAAGTGGGCCTAGAACCTCCAATCTCCTGCCTCAGCCTTGAGTGCTTTATGCTCTGTGTGTGTGTGTGTGTGTGTGTGTGTGTGTGTGTGTGTGTGTGTGTGTGTGTGGCACGCACGCACTGGCTCCCGGTGAGTGAACCCAGGCTGACCCACAGCAGGGGCAGCCCAGGGCCTAGAGAATATTCCAGCATGGCTCCCATCTCTCAGCACTGACAACCAGCTTCACCCCTACACTCACCATCTGCCGCGAAGACCCGTCCACTGTGCATGCTGGAGTCGGGGTGCTCAGGACCCCAGCTCTGCCTGTGGCCGAGAGCTTCGGGGATCACAGGAACTCTCTACCACGGCCAGGAGACACAGCTGGAATGCACAGGAGGCAGAGATGGGGCAGGGGGGGAGCCTGAGCACGCAGCCTCCGCGCACCCAGAGCTTGCGTTCACAGTGGACTTCCATCCAACGCCAGCAGGATGAGCAAGAGGACACCAGAACCCCAAGAACTCATAGAACTGAAACCCAAAGGAGCTGAAGACATCTTCCAGAAGCTTCCACAGAAAGCAGCACGCTGTGTCATGGAGGACAAAAGGAAAATGGGTCAACAGAGGAGGCTTTGGTTTCTTTTGGTTGGTCATGGGGCTTGAACGCTGGGCCTCAGCTCTTCAGCTCAAGGTGAGCACTCTACTACTTGAGCCACAGCGCCTCAGGTTTTCTGAGTGGTTTATTGGAGATAAGAGTCTCACAGACTTTCCTGCCCTGAGCTGGCTTTGAACCTCGGTCCTCAGATCTCGGCCTCCTAAAGTAGCTAGGATGACAGGCGTGAGCCACTGGCGCCTGGCGAACAGAGGAGGTTTGAAGGCCAGCATCAGGAATCCCAGGAAAAGAGGGGCGCCGTGGTCAGAGCGGGGAGGGGCGTGCCCCCACGCAGCCTTGCAGCTCTGTGCAGAGGGACTTTGCTGTCAGGGAGAAGGCAGCACCCCTGCCCCAGCCTCCTGTCTCCCGACGGATACCTGCCCTGAGACGGCTGTGCTAGCATGGCCCATTTGTTACCAGGGATAAACCCAAACTTACTGACCAACAGCTCAAACTGATAGGTACACCATTAAACTGACACTAATGCTTACATTAACCAAACAGTTACTTTTTTTAGTCAGTACTGGTGCTTGAACACTGTACTCAAAGCAAGCGCTCTACCACTTGAGCCACCGCTCTACTTTTGGCTTCTTTGGTGGTTCACTACAGATAAGAGTCTTATAGACTTTCCTGCCTGGGCTGGCTTCAAACCGTGATCCTCGGATCTCGGCCTCCTGTGTAGCTAGGATGACAGGCGTGAGCCACCAGTGCCTGGCCTGCACCAAACATTTTAAATACGTTTTACATGACTTGAGAACTGTATTGAAGACACATTTTCTTGGGAAATAATTTTGCCAGCAACAAGGCAGGCCAGGTCCAGGGGCAAGCCCGGGCGGCCGCACAGGCATGCGCGCTAAGGGCCAACAGGAGGCCCAGGCCGCGGCTGCATAAATACTGATTGACAGCCTGGCGCCGGCTGGGTCTGGCTCTGGAGAGGGAGGGTGCCCTGGGCTCCCTCCCAGTGCTGGCGGGGGCTGGCGGGGGCTGGCGGGGGGGGTCTGGCCCTCATGCTAGGGGATCCCAGTGACGGATGTAAGGTGCTTTCTATTAAAAACAAAAACACAGGAACATCCCACCTTTCGCTGAGAAAGTCAGAAGATTCATGTCACTTGTGACACCTGCTCCTCCATGTATGTTTTTAAGGCTGACTGCCAAGTGTTGGGTCAACCAACCTTAACGACATTTGTCTGTCTGTTTTCGAGTATCGCAGAAGTCAGGAGGGAGGGTCACTGGGTGCAGAGAGGTGACACTGGCTGGGGCAGCTGCTGTGGGTCGCTAGAAAGGAAGCAGAATCTATAGCAGGTTGAGTTCTTTTGTTTGAAGATTCTGGGCTCTTCAATTTGCAAAAGAAGCCATCTGTGAACTTGTTGAGACTTTCCATCACTTACTAATCCATTGCTTAGGATAAAGTGTTTTTATTTTATTTGGGGGTAGGTACTGGGGCTTGAACTCAGGGCCTAGGCATTGTCTTAGCTTTTACACTGAAGCTAGTGTTCTACCACTTGAGTCTTATCTCCAGTTCAACATTTTGCTGATTAATTGGAGGTGGAGTCTCACAGATTTGTCTGCCTGTGCTGGATTCAAACCTTGATTCTCCAGATCTCAGCCTCCCGAGTAGTGAGGACTGCAGGCATGAGCTGCCTGGACCAGCAAGAGATTTTTTTCTTTTTTAATTTTTAGAAAATATAATTTGGCTGGGCATCTGTGGCTCATGCCTGTAATCCTAGATACTCAGGAGGCTGAGATCTGAAGATTATAGTTTAAAGCTAGCTTGGGCAGAAATATCCGTAAGAATCATCTCCAAGTAACTACCAAAGGCCAGAAGTAGAGCTGTGGCTCAAGTAGAGCACCAGCTTTGAGTGGAAACACACACACACACACACACCACTGTACTTTCCCCCCTAAAAAAAAATCTATGAAGTAAATAATAACAATAACAAAGCCACATAAAGAGCAAAGAAGTACAGGTAAAAAATAAATGGCTAAAACTGCAAGAATGAATCAGCAAATGCTGTGACCATGTTCAACCTGTCACCCACTTTACTGACTGCAAGCATTCATTTGCAAAGACAAACAAAATGAGTATCAATGGTAAAAATCTTCTGAAGCATTAGCAGCAGACCCTGTACAAGTGTAAGGATTCCCTCTTCCTTCCCCTCACCTTCTCCCTCTCTATCTGTCCATCTGTCTTTGAGTGATTTCACAGAAGAAAAGAATTTTTTTTCTTTTTTTTGTCAGTCGTGGGGCCTGAACTCTGGGCCTGGGCGCTGTCCCTCAGCTCTTCAGCTGAAGGCTAGCACTCTACCACTTGAGCATCAGCCCCATTTCCAGCTTTTTCTGCTTATGTGGTGCTGAGGAATCGAACCCAGGGCCTCATGCATGCAAGGCAAGCGCTCTACCACTGAGTCACCTTCCCAGCCCAAGAAAAGAATTTCTTACCACCATTTCCTATGAGAACAACTTTCTTTCGTTCTTATTTATAGTGCCGGTCTTGGGTCTTGAACTCATGGCTTGGGTGCTGTCCCTGAGCTTCTTGTGCTCAAAGCTAGTGCTCAACCACTTGAGCCACAGCATCACTTCTGGTGTTGAGTAGTTTATCGGAGAGAAGAATCTCATGGACTTTCCTGCCTGGGCTTGCTTTGAACCATGATCCTTGGATCTGAGCCTCCTGAGTAGCTAGGATTACAGGTGTGAGCCACTGGCACCTGACTGAGAACAACTTTCTGCCATGGGAGATGCAGATTTGAGGAGCCTAAGCGGCCCAGAGCAGGATGCACTCCGGGCAGGACCCTTACACACTACCTGCCCCCACCGCGTGCCGCACGCCGTCTTCTTATTCAGAAACAGAAAGCAAGGCCAGCTGTCCATTCTCACTCCAGAGAGCTATCTGGGACCCCTGGGCTTGGCAGTTTTGGGGTAAGGGCTCCTAGAAAATTCAGGTAGGGGCTGGGAAGGTGGCTCAGTGGTAGAGCGCTTGCCTTGAGCTGAAGAGCTGAGGGACAGCGCCCAGGCCCAGAGTTCAGGCCCCACGACCAGACCGAAAAAAAAATAAATTCAGGTAGTTCCTAAGAACCATCTGTTTTGAATCTGGATTTGCCCTAAATTTGTCATCGCAGCACAAATTTGTGTGGCCCGTCAGTGAAAGTTATATTAAGATATGAAGATAGATACCTTTAAAGAATCTTAGATTTTTCTATAACATGTCTTTTCTTATCCTTCTATCCACATAAAGCTCTTCAATAACAAGCAGAAGTAAGTTTAGGAGTTTTTGAGTGATGATTGGGCTGTAGAAACAAAAGGAACGTGTCTCATGGTTAAAAATATTTTTTTAAAGTTATCTTTTTTAATGGAAAAATATGGCCCTCTCTTGAAAAAAATTCAAATCCTTTCTAAAACGTCTGACTTCCGAACCTCTACATTTTTATTCCTGTCTTTATGGCATGTAAGTATAGTTTCTGCCCAAGTGTGCGGGCACCCGATCACCCCTGCTACTCAGGAGGCCGAGGCAGCGAATCTGGCCTGCAGCCACTCTGGGCAAAGCTCAGCCTTTCTGAACAACAAACCCAGAGCAAACGGCTGGAGGTGTGGCTCAAGTAGTAGAGTGTTTTGCCTAGCAAGTGCACTACCCCAAGTTCAATTCCTACTTAAAAGGGGGAAAAAAGCTGGGCATTTTGGTTCAGTCCTAGCTACTCTGGAGGCTGAGATCTGAGGATTGATGTTCAAAGCCAGCCAGGTCAGAAAAGTTCCTAAGACTCTTGTTTCCAATCAACCAGTAAAAAGCAGTAAGTGGAGTTGTGACTCACATAGTAAACACCAGCGTTGAATGAGAAAGCTGAGGGACAGCTGAGGACCCTCAGTTCAAGTCCCACTACTGGTACACACATGTGTATGAACACACCACACACACATACACACACAATTACACTCACACAAGACCTAGGAACTGCAACAGTTAGTCACCTACTGTCCATCTGTCCTGACAGTTATCTTTTTATCCATATCATCACCTCCTAACTTCAGATGCAAAAGAAAGCATGGGAGTTACGTGTGCCCTGTGCTCCTCGAACCTCCGCAGCTCCTGTTCCAATAGATATTTCTGAGAGAACATGCAAAATAACACTGGGAGACGTGTGTGTGTGTGTCTGTGTGTGTGTCATGGGGCTTGAACTCTGGGCCTGGGCGCTGTCCCTCAGCTCTTCAGCTCAAGGTGAGCGCTCTACCACTTGAGCCAAAGCGCCACTTCTGGTTTTCTGGTAGTTTATTGGAGATAAGAGTCTCACGGACTTTCCTGCCCAGGCTGGCTTTGAACTGTGAGTAGCTAGGATTACAGGCACGAGCCATCAGTGCCCAGCTAACACTGGGAGACTTTAAACCTGGAAGAGAGCCAGAGTTCCTGGGAGAGCCAGAGAGGAGAAAGGATCTGGAGGAAATTCTGGAAGGTCAGATCTGCTGAGCAGTTAACGCGTGGGCCCAGGGGGTGCAAGGCTAAAGGCAGAGGCTACCACCAGGCCTCCTCGATCTGACCTTAGCCAGGAACAGAACAAAAGCAGGTACCCGGTTACGAGTCTGGGATGCTGCATGCAGTTGTGAACTCTCCCCGGCCCTCCTTCCTCATACAATAATAAATCATGTCTGGGGGAGTTCGGCCATGTTCCTGTTCTTGGCTTGAAATGATGGCCCTCAACTTGCAGCCAAGGGCTATAAAACTTGATTCAGCTGAGCTGAGGTTGCAGACGCTGCCGGGCTTGGCTGAGTCACGCCAGCCGGCACGGGCGCCCACCGCAGCCGTTCCCACTGCACTGCCCGGCAGAGCCCTGCGAGTCACAAGTCTGGCTTTGATGGGTGAATAAGCTCCTAAAAAAGTTCAGCTTTGACCACACCTGACCGCAGGGGTGGGTGGGGCAGGGCTGATTGTGGAGCCACTTCAGGTGGTCAAGGATACAACCAGCAAAGCTGGTGTGTACGTGTATGCACAGGCACACACGCTAAGGTTTGGATTTAAAGCCTGGGCGCGGTCCCTGAGCCTCTTCACTAAGGCTAGCGCTCTACCTGAACCACAGCTCTACTTCTAGCTTTTTTGGTGATTCACTGGAGATCAGTCTCATGGATTTTCCTGCCTGGGCTGGCCTCAAACCATGATTCTCAGATCTCAGCCTCCTGAGTATCTAGGATTACAGGCGTGAGCCACCCACGTCTGGCTGATTTTTACTACTTCTGATTTGAGCTTTTACATTAAAAAGTGGAAATGTAGATAGATGTTTGATTATTATTTTTTGGTTGGTTGTGGGGCCTGAGCTCTGGGCCTGGGCGCTGTCCCTCAGCTCTTCAGCTCAAGGCTAGCGCTCTACCACTTGAGCCACAGCGCCACTTCCCACTTTTTCTTAGTTCACAGACTTTCCTGACCGAGCTCCTCTTCAAATCACAATCTTCAGAACGCAGCCTCCAGAGTAGCTAGGATGACAGGCGTGAGCCACCAGTGCCTGGCACAGTCTACTTTTTTAGCTGCACAATTTGGACAAGCAGAAAACCTCAAATACTTTATTCCACCAATAAGCAATGGCATCTATGCAGAACAATGTGCGGAACCGGCCCAGCCACGTAGCGCCCTCTGCTGTCCTGTTTTCCCATACGCAGATCAATGCACCTGCTTTAAGACATCGGCCCTCTGAAAATCATATTATCTACAGAAAAAGTTGGGAAAAAGTTGGCTTTTATTTGCATTTTCACTTATTACACCAAGAAGTAGACACCTCTGTATTTTAAAGCAAATAGTGGCCCCGCATGGGGCCAAGTTCTGTAAAAACATCAAATGCTTCTTAGTGGAGGCACAAAACAAATCTTTTAAAAAATAAAAACGTAACATCCCAAGGCCTTTATTGCATAAGGAGGAGGAGTAAAGGCGGAGACTAGGGGTGTTTAGTCGTAAGCCGAGGCCCGGTGGATTCTCTGCTGGGTCACGTGGCCTTGAGATTCTGTAAATGCACAGACAGGGTTACTGGTTTTTAGAAAATACCTGGGGGCTGCCGGACGCCTGGTATTTGGAGAATGAAGACAATGCTTTAGAAAAGAATTCATCTATAACCAAATTCACTTGATGAAGGTACTGCATATAAAGCAGTTAATTATATACATAAATAACATAAAATAATCATAAATTAAAGTCAAATGTTCTCCCACTCTGAGAACGGGGGTGTAGACGGAGGGGGGGAGGGGGGGAGGGGGGAAGGCTCTCACTGCAGGGTGGGGCCCAGGCCTGGGAAACTGGCCGCAGGGCGGGGCTGGCTCAGGACCTCCCTCTTTGCAGAGGGCATGCCCAGCATGCCAGCTCTTGCCCCCTCCCAAACCTGCTTATTCAGAATGAGGTCCAGAGTGGCATTTGGCATCACCGGCCATTCTTGGCCCCTGGCCATCTCAGACTTTTGGGCCTCCTTTACCCAGTGTCTCTACGGGGCAAAGACAAAATAAAGTGGGCGAGTAAGACCCGCCCTTCCCCATGTCTCTAAAGAGCTGCCGGCTGCCGGCTCGGGGTGCCAGCGGGGGACGGTGGTCCCTGGTGGATGAGCGTGTCAGGAAGCTCATGCAGGAGACCCTCCACGCCTCTCCCGGGGAGCTCACCCCCCCCCCGCTCCATCCCCGCCTGTGGGAAAGGGCACCTGCCTCTCCCTAGAGAGAGCCATTCCAGGAAACCCTCCCGCACATCCACCTCTGCACCTGAGGCTCACACAGAAAAAACCCCAGATCCCCAGGTCCCTTCCTGCTCTCCGCTGGGGGGGGGGGGGGGAGGGGGTGGCTGAACTTCAGTCACAATAAATATATCGGGTGGGAGAGTCCTGAGCCCACGCTGGAGCCGCCTTCGGCCTCAGCCAGCCAGGCCCCACGCAGGCCCCACGCCACACCTTGGGCCTCTGCCCCTAGCGTGGGGGCAGAGCTGGATGCACACGGACAGTTCTACAGTGTGAGTGACTTCATGTTAAAATGCACAGACAGGGTTACTGTCTGGGTCTGGAATAAGTAAGATCTGCCTGAATAGAATGAAAAGCAACGTTACCCCTCCCCCCTCCCCCCCAGCGCTGCTTGTGGCCGCTGGCCACATGGAGACGACGCTGCCGGGCGTGGTGGGTGGCCAGACCACCCGGGCCTCGGTCCCCGGCTCTGACAAGCGGCTCCAGCGACCCGCGTTTCTGTGGGGGATCCGCTTGCTTGGTCGCCATGCTAGGCGCGAGGAGCTCAGTGCGGACACTGTGACTGCCCCCTCTGACTGTCTGCGTTTCAGTAGCAACTAAGTTCAAAACGAAAACCAACGAACCCCTCGCCTCCAGGGCTCCTTCTCCCCAAGCCCTGCGATGGGAGTGTGGATCTGGGCGTCAGGGCTGCACTACCTGGCTGAGACACGTGCACAGAGGAGCCCCATCCAGCTCCCGCCTCCCGCCTGCCGGCGCAGCCTCCCCCACCGAACCCATGGGCCTCACAGCTGGCAGGGCCGCTGCAAAGCCCGGGCGGCCCGCGGGCCTGCACCGCCGCCCTGTTCCTGTTTGGTATCCAGCAAACAAATCCCGGCCGTCCTCCAGCTCGCGCGGACTCAGTAGCCGAACATCTGCGGCTGCTCGGGCTGCACCTGGGGCTGCGCGGGCTGCTGCGGGGGGGCCGGGGGCCGCGGCGGTGCGTCCGTCGGGGGCACGGCCCGCCAGGTGAGCGGGTGCTGCTCGCCGAGCTGGCTGCCCAGGGGCGTGATGGAGTTCACCAGCGTGGTGAGGTTGATGAAGTGGGCCACCGACGGCGCGCTGGGGGCCTCGGGCTGCGGGTGCAGCTGCACGTCGTGCGCCCGGTTGTGCAGCATGGCGGAGCCGCTGACCGTGTCGAAGGTCACAGTCAGGATGGAGTTGTCCAGCTGCAGCTGGCGCTCAGGGGTGGTGAGGGGCCCCACGGCCACCGGCTGCAGGCTGGTAAACTGAGTCCCAGCCGCGGTGGTGACGGGCGTGACGGTGATGTTGGTCAGGCCGACGGAGCTGGGTGGGGCGGTCACGCCAGGGTCCCCCAGGGTTACGACCACCTGCAAGGGCCACAGGCAGCGAGAGACAGTGAGTTGTTTCTGAAGATAGGAAAACGCAGGAGCCTACGGGGGGCGGGGGCGGGGGTCCTGGGGTGCAGTCCCTTGGGGATGACCTCACCCTGGGCTGAAGGACCAGAGGTAAAACCTGGGTCATTGAAAGCAGAAATACAGGAGGGTACGAGCGATTCACGCTGAGAGCTGAGGATCACAGTTCAAAGCCAGCCTGGGAGGCTCTTATTTTCAATTAGCCACCAAAAAGCTGGGAGTGGAGCTCAAGTGGTACAGTGCAGTCTTGAGTGGAAAAAACTTAAGAGACAGCACCCAGGCTGAGTGCAAGCCCCAGCACTGGTGCACACAGAAGAGGAAATGCGGCTGCTGCCCACAGAAGCCATGAGGGGGCGCGGCTGGCCAGACAGAAGCAGAGGCGGCCGCTCCTCCGCCCCACCTCGAGGGGGACAAGCGGAAGCTGGACGGGCGCGCGTGGCTGGGAAGGGCAGCCGAGGCCTGCAGGGAACCCTCCTCCGTGGGGATCATCATGCGGAGCAAGCCTGTCTGCCAGAGACTCAGAGCTCGGAAACGGGTGGCGGAGGGGGGGCAGAGCAGGGGAGGAGGAGGAGCAGTGCGGCCAGCAGAGCCCAGGGCTGCCACCCTGTGCTGACCTCTCTGGCCACGCCGAATCTCCCCAGGTGGACACAGCCTGGAGCTGCCCGCCAGCTCTCGTCCGTGGGCTGCTAACCACGACGCAGGTGGTCTGGTCAGGAGTGGGAGGCGCCTCTGGGCCTCCAACAGGTGAAAAGGGCCAGAGCGCGGACACTGGCGGGCAGGCGCGGGCGTCCAGCTCACCTGCTGAATGCTCTGCACCGCCGAGTTCGTCTCATCGCCCACGCCGCCCGTGAACTGGGGCTCCTTCTCCGTGTACTCGCCGAAGGCGGCCTCCTCCTCGGGGACCGGGGTCCCCGCCTCCTCCCCCGGCCTCCGCCTGCGCTTGTGGCTGCGCTTCGCAGTCTTCCCGTGCTTTCCTTCCGCCAGCTCCTCCTGCTCTAGGCCCAGCTCGGGCTGTGGGGGGAGCACTTTCAGCTTCCGACCGGGTTGGTGGGGTGAAGTGGGGTGGGGGGAGAGGGGGAGAGGGGGAGAGGCTGCCACAGAAGCTGGTGGCCACACCTGGCCTCAGCTGTAAGGCTCTTTCAGAGATAATGTGCGAAGCGGCTGGCAGGAGGGGCGGCCTGTGGCCGCCAGTGCGGGGCCGGGGCGCGCCCTCCGCCGCGCGGAGCCAGTGCGGGGCCGGGCGCGCCCTCCGCCGCGCGGAGCCAGGGCGGACTACTTTGTATTTAGATGGTTTAACCACAAAGCCCATCGAGCCCGGCTGCTCCCACGGGCCAGCAGCCAGGGCCAGGCGAGCCACCTGTGCCTCTTCCCGGGGGGCGGGGCAGCCCAGTACCTGTCACTGTCACCCACCCAGACTTAGTGTGGCACCCAGGGGTAGCAGACCCAGCAGCAGCAGCTGGGCTGGGTGTTGTGCCAGGGGTACAGATGGCTCATGGGAGTCTGGGCTGGGCCAGGCCTTCCTCCTGTTCTCCACCCTGGGGAGAAAGAACCACTGCCCAACCGTGCGCTGCTTCTCAGAAACCAGCCACACCACACGCTGCCTTGTGATCCGACAGAGCTGTTATAAAGGAATGAACTAAACATTCCTTCCCAACTTCAGATCACCCAGTGTGTCCTTGGGACAGCGAAAGTGTCCACGTTCCCCACACAGAGCTGCAAGTCCGTATAAGCACCGTGGGCAGAATGTTCTGGAAAGCTCTGGGAGAGGGCTAAGCACAGAACCAGAAACGAGGCACCCACAAGCGGCCCACCCAAGGCTGCTGTCTGTCCATGGCCGGGGCCCCAGGTGGGCCCGCCGCTCACCTGGACGATGCCGATGGATGAGGCGTCGATGGTGGTGGTCTCCGGGAGGTGGTCCAGATCGTCAATCCGCACAGCCAGGACCTGCAAGGGCACAGAGCAGCCAGTAAGGACGCTGCTCCCCCCCCCACCATGGTTGCCCGGTGCACACGCAGGGACCAGAGCACTGCGTGAGTCACCACGGCAGGCACCCCAGTGGCAGCTCTCCTCTGCTCAGGACTGACCCTGCACCAATGGGCCTGTCCCACTCATCCTCCTTAACCCCGCCCCGCCATCTTCCCCAGGTGGCCCCCTGCACCAGCCCACGCCCTGGGCCCACCCCAGGTGCAGCCCCCCATGACTTTCACCGTCCCTCCCCTGGCTTCCCTCCCCAGCATGGCACGGCACATGGCACGGCACCCGCGACTGGCCCCGTGGGTGTCACACAGCTCTTGCTGCAGGATGACCCACGCTCCTTGCTAGCCTGATTTTGCTCATCACACTTATTACCGCAACAACTTGGTTTAAATGATAAGCAAGACAACAAAATGCAGGCGGGGGAGAGAATGGACTAAGGGGGCAGCTAGGAAGGGAGCTGGCTGTGGAAAGCGGACGCGGGCTGCTCTCGAACCTCACCCCACAACTGCACAAGCACCTTCCAGCTGCTGCTCAGCCAAGGGAACAGAAGATGGACAGTAGGGCACTGGTGGTCACACCTGTAATCCTAGCTACCCAGGAGGCTGAGATTCGAGGACTGAGGCTGAAAGCTGGGCCAGGCAGGAAAAGGCCGTGAAACTTAACTCCAATTAACCACTGGGAGTGGAACTGTGGCTCAAGTGGTAGAGTGCCAACTTTGAGTAAAAAAGCTAAGGGACAGAGCAAGGAGTTCAAGCCCTGTGCCAGTTCACACGCACACAGGAAGATGGGATAATATCCACAGTGTGGCGGAAATCAGAGACGAATCCGGCAATGAGGCCAGCCTGACGGGTCTCCGAAGTGAGGTGAGTGGCCAGAAAGGGAGGGCTGGGGGGCCCCTGCGGGGCCCCTGGCTTGCGTGGGTCCCCTGAGCTCCCCGCGTCCTCCCGCACGCTCCTCCGTGAACTCGCCACAGCGTGAGCACGTGACTTGAGCCGTCTTGACCCCGCCCTTTGCTTTTTTCCCATCCTAAAACCCAGTGGTCACAGCCAGTGACTTGCTCCATGCTTATAACATCTCCAGTTTCAGTGACCTAGAGTATTCACCCCGTTTCTTCTTTTTTTGTCGGTTGTGGGGCTTGAACTCTGTCCCCCAGCTCTTCAGCTCAAGGTGAGCGCTCTACCACTTGAGCCACAGTGCCGCTTCTGGTTTTCTGTTGATTTATTGGAGATCAGTCTCATGGCCTTTCCTGCCCGGGCTGGCTCTGAAGTGTGATCCTCAGCTCTCAGCCTCCCGGTAGGTGGGATGACAGGCGTGAGCCCCCAGCGCCCGGCTTGTGTCTTTGTTCTAGCGCACAGCACATTAGGGTGACCCTGGCCCCGCTTTCAGAGGGCGCTCTCAGGGAGGCCAGGCCCCTACTTCTGTATCCATGTCCCGCGCTGGGTCCTCAGAGCGGTCCCCTGGTGCCCCATGGTGCCTGTGCTTTGTGTATTGGTCATCTGACGGGAACGGGGAAGGCCATGCTGGCCCCGAGCTGGCTCTCCAGAGAGGTCATTTAGAGCCCACCCTGCTACTCTCCAGTCCTCACCGTCTCTTTGCGGCAGAGAGCCACCCAGAGGGGCGGGAGTGGGAAGGGACTCGGGGGCTCGGGCGGTGGCCAGTGCTGGAGCAGGACCAGCGCCCCAGGGCCGGAGGTGGGCAGAGTGGCCCCCATGGAGGGCAGGAGGAGGCTGGAAGGGGCGGGGCGGCGCTTGCCTCGGGGTGCTTCCTCCGCATGTGTCTGCTCATGGAGGCCCGGGTGGACACCTTGGTCCCGCACAGCTGGCAGCTCTGCGCCTCCACCTTGTCGTGGGTGAGCTGCATGTGCTTCTGCAGCATGTACTCGGTGACGTACTTCTTGTCACACACGGAGCATGTCCACTGCTTGCCCACTTCACACGCGCACATGCAGGGGGGAGAGAGAAGCAGGAGTCACGGGGGGGGGGGAGGGGGACACCCTGGCCCCCAGGCCCCTCCCAGGCTGACCTGCCCCGGCCTCTGCTGGGCGCAGCCGGGGACCACCGAGCAAGGGGCCTGCGTCCCTCACCAATACTGGGAATTCAAGAACGGACACCCAAACGTTGTGGTGGGCGCCAGAGGTCCAAGGCCGCCGTGGTGAAGCCTAGGCAGCACCGGTGTCCCAGGAGTGTCCACGGAACGGCACAGCGGCTCCCTGCGGGCGCACGGCCGGCCTACCTGTGTGGATGAGCTTGTGCGTCTCCATCGTGTTCCGCTCGCTGAACGTCTTCCCACACAGCTCACACATGAAGTCTTTAATCCCTGCGGAGAAAGGCTTGCTTAAGCTCAGGTGCTTCAAGTGTTTTGACTCAGTTGCTCACAAAAGACATTGTGCTTCGGTGTTTATCGTGTCTCGAGGGGGCTGTAAATTACCAGAAGATGTAAATGAAGTCCATTCCAAACTCAGCCAGAAAGCTGAGGCTTGGAAAATTTACTCCTCTATGGTGACATTTCATATTAAAAAAAATGAGGAATAGGAAGGCTTGTTTGAGAACCTAGATGTGGGGAGGAGCCTACGGGGGGCGGGGAGGAAAGAACAATTTCTTTGAGAGTATTAATTTAGCCATACCTACTGCAAACACCCATTGCATAGCCCATCCACACAATGGTACAAAATAATAAATGAAAGCCAAGACCAAACGCAAAGTAACATAAATATGCCAGGATAGAATCAACCGAACTGCCAAGGTCACACAAAATGCTTGAAAAAATGATTTTAACTATTCAACAACACGTTAAAAATACCATTTCACCAGGGTCAAGTTGGGTTTATACCGGAAACACAAGGATGGTTCAATGCATGCAAACCAATGAATGTCACATTAACAGCATAAACGAGAAAAATCATATGATCATCTCAACAGATACAAGAAGAGCATTTAAGCTGAGCACTGTTGGCTCACACCAGCCATAATCCTAGCTACTCAGGAGGTTGAGATCTGAGGATCGCAGTTCAAAGCCAGCCTAGGCAGGAAAGTCTCTGAGACTCTATCTCCAAAAAACCAGAAGTGGAGCTGTGGCTCAAAGTAGTAGAATACTAGCCTTGAGCAGAGAAGCTTAGGGACAGTGCCTAGCCAGTGCCTAGCCAAAAAAAAGCATTTAACAAAGGAGGGTCAACATCCCTTCAAAAAACCATAATGAAATTCGGTATGGAGGGAGCATATGTCAACATGGTAAAGGTCATGACAGCGAACACACAGACTGAACAGCAAAAAGCTGAGAGCATTTCCATCAAGATCTGGAAAACAAGGGGGCCCATACTTCCTGCTCTGATTCAGTCCAGTACTGCCATTAAACATACGAAGAATAAGGGGAAAGCAAATTATCCCTTCACAGAACACGCTTCTATGTAGGGGAAAAGCAAAAGACTCTGAATACTGAAAAATTTGGTAAAGTTGCAGGATATAAAAGCCAACATAGAAGAATGTAAACACCAACAACCAATTTTCTGAGAAACAAATCATGACAACAATTCTATTCATAATAGTTTCAAAGAAAAAAAACCCTAGGAATAAATATAACCAAAGAAGTAAAAGACCTCTGCAATAAAAAGTGCAAAACACTGGTGAGAGAAACTGATACATACAAGTTGGAAAAGCAACTTCCATTCATGAACCCAAAGAGTTAATACCGGTAAGACATCCGCACTAGCCAAATGTGGTGGTATCCACCTGCATCCCTACACTCAGGAGACGGTCTGAGCTCACACTCAGCTATCCAATGCGTTTGAGGCTATCCTGGCCTAAACAACCACCGCAGAACAACAATCACACCACATGCCAGACATACAGGCAGCGTGAGAGACACAGCAGAGGTCATGCAACCCTGAGCTTTAGGAACCAAGCTGGAGACCTCAACACCTCTTGACTTCAAGAACTACCAGGATCCAACACACTGTGGCGCTGACAGGAAAACAGACACACAGACCAACCTAACAGAAGACACACATCAAAAGCCAACGAATTCCCAAAAGATCTGCCCAAAACACACAGTGGTGCCAGGATGGGCTGTGTTGGGAGCCCATTCAGCACCAGGGACACCGGATGTCACCTGCAGAAGCCTGAGACGGACTCCACGTCAGCTCTGTACACACACAAGTCAACTCAAAGCGGAAGAAAGACCTTGATGCAAGAGCTGAAATTAGTAGAAGGAAACAGGAAACGCTTTCAGACATCAGTTCAGGTAATGATTTTGGCTATGACTCAAAACACAAGACATAAATGGAACCGCAGAAAAATGGAATGGCATCGAACTAAGATGCTGACAGCTGCAGAGCAAGAGGTCTGAAAGAAGAGATGAGAAGAGCCACCTCTGCCCTTGGCAAAGGAGTAATTTCCAGAACATGGAAGGAACTCAACACATGAGTGAACAACAGCAGACACGGGGCATGGGAAAATGCCTGACATCCCTGGTTTGCAGGAAACCACATCAAAACCACTATGAGGGAGTGAGTAGTGGCAGCTCACACCTGTAATCCCAGCCGTGCAGAAGACTGAGATCTAAGGATCACGGCTCAAAGCCGGCTTGGAGGAAAAGTCTTTGAGACTCATCTCCAATAGCAAGGAAATACCCAGAAGTGGAGGTGTGGGTCAAGTGGTAGAGTACCAGCCTTGAGTGCAAAAGCTAAGAAACAGCACTCGGGCCCTGAGGTCACGACTCAGTAGGAATAGGCACACAATCAGAACGAGCTATCATCTCACCCCGACTGACGGCTCTTGTTCAGACACAGAGAGCAACACGTGCCGGGGAGGGTGTGGAGGGAGAACGCACAGGCTGCTGGGATTGGGTTTCTGGCCCTCTGGAGGCACGATGGGACCCCCGAAGTGACCGGTTTCCAGGTGCAGCGTGGGACCACTGGCCAAAGGTAGAATAAAGGCTTGTGGTCTAGACACAGCTCACACCCCACAGGGCTGCGTGGGGCCGGGCGCGCGGGGAAGCGCTGAGGCGCACGGCCACCCCCCCACCGACAGCCGGACCTCAGGAGCC
>NW_012267319.1:1713015-1730322 GCF_000151885.1 Dipodomys ordii
CTTGGCGGGCGGGGCACGCACCCGTGTGTCGCTTGTAGTGCTTCAGCATGTTGACCTTCTGCGCGAACTTGCGGTGGCACTCCTTGCACTCGTACTCCTTGATGCCCTTGTGCAGCTTCATGTGGTGGCGCAGCGCGTGCTTGGTCTTCATGCCTGGGGACGGGGCGGGTCAGCGCGCGCCAGGCCCCAGCGGCCCGCAGGGCCATCCCGAGACGCCTGTGCCAGCCTGACAGGCACAGATGTCCAGGGTCCTCAGAGGCCGCCCATGCCCGTGGGAGCGGTGGGTGACACCGGGGTGCCTGGCTTCCGGCGTGGCGGGCTTCCTGTCAGCTCTGAGGAGGAACTGCGCGGTTCCCACAGTGATGGCTAACCTCTTCTCTGGTCAGTTGTGGGGCTTGAATTCAGGGCCTGGGCATTGACCCTGAGCCTCTGTGTTCAAGGCTAGCCCTCTACCCCTTGAGCCACAGTGCCACTTCTGGTTTTTGAGTATTTATTGGAGGTAAGAGTCTCATGTCTCACGGGGACTTTTCTGCACAGGCTGGCTTTGAACCATGATCCTCACATCTCAGTCTCCTGAGTGTGAGCCACTGGCACCCAGCACTGTGTGTGCGTGTGCTGGTACTGGGGCTTAAACTCAGGGCCTGGGTGCCGTCATTGAGCTTTAGCGCTCAAGGGGATGCTTTATCACTTGAGCAAGTCCACTTCTGGCTTCTTGCTTGTTAACTAGAGGTAGCATTTCATGGACTTTCCTGCCTAGGCTGGCTTCAAACTGTGATCCTCAGGTCTCAGCCTCCTGGGCAGCTAGGATTACAGGGGCGAGCCACCAGCTCAAGCTCCTTTCGTAACTTAACACTGCCATCTTGAGAAGGCAGAGCCTTACACAGGCCAATGGGGAAGGGACATGTGGGTGCCAGTCTATTCGGGAGCGAGGGTCTCAGCCGGCCACGCAGGAGGCCAGTGTGTGCGCCAGGGGTCACGGCGGGCACTCAGCTGGCCCAGTGCTCACAGAGCAGACTGCTGGCTGCTGGAGGCAGGCGGAGGGCTCGGCTGGCTTCTCCCCGAGGACAAGCCTCCAAGGCACGGCAGGGCCGGGGGCAGCCGCCTGCACGTGGCTCATCGGCAGCTGGCCAACGGCCTGATCAGCCCCTCCCCCTCGCCAGAGAGCTGACACAGCCAGAATTCTAACACAGGGCCAGGGGGGTCTTACACAGCAGGGCCACCAGGGGGCGCAAGAGTGCTCAGCGAGGATTCGGGTTCAAGGGGCACTGGCAGACCTTTGACTCTTGAAGAGCTTTGACCTTAGGACATTATCCTTCATCTTCTGATTTAAAAAGCTCCTCCCCCCCCCCCCCCACACACACTTAAAGGGACACCACTGCAGGCGGTGAGAGGCTGGGCCAGAAAGGGAGTCCTGTAGCAGGCGCCAGGCGCCGGGGCACACAGGCCTGGTCTCAGGCCCCTGCCTCCCAGAAGGTCCTCGGTTTGAGTGCCACCGAGCGACAGTGCCACCGTGTGATGTCACCCTCTACAAAGGGCATGAGTAGGCCAGAGGAAGCCCCACCCCCTACTTACACAGACTAACGGTCAGATACCATTCCCGGTCTGTTTGCTCCTTCCAACACCTGACTCTCGTTATGTAGCAGTAGCGAGGAGGGCCAGGTGCTGGCGGCTTGTGCCTGCAATCCCAGCCACTCCTGAGGCTGAGATCTGAGGATGGCTGTTTGAAGCCAGCCAAGGGCAGGAAAATTCATGAGACTTAACTCCAGTATCTACAGCTCAAGTGGTAGAGTGCGGAGCCTTGAGCAAAAGAAGCTACCCAGGGCCAGGCGGCAGAGGCTCAGGTCTGGGATCCTAGCGACTAAGGAGGCTGAGATGTGAGACTCTTCTCTCCAATTAACCACAAAAAGCTGGAAGTTTATCTATGGCTCAAGTGGAAGAGCACTACTTGAGCACAAAAGCTCAGAGATGGTGCCTAGGATCTGAGTTCAAGCCTCAGGACCATCAGAAAAGAAAAAAAAAAAAAGCTATTCAGGCCCTGAGTTCAAGCACCAGTACGTGTGCACACACCCTGTGCTGTGTTTTTCATTCTGCTGATGGGGCGATGTGCCTGGAGGCTGGGCACAGCACTGCTTTCTTTCACAGGACTGGGATGGATTCCCAGGCCGCGGTGGCAAGGTGCTGCCAGCGGCTGCCCCAGTGGACACGGGTGGACACCGTGGTCCTGGATCACCGCACAGACATAGCCTCCTCCTTGGAGGAGGGCTTGCTTGTGCCTTTTGGATCACCTTGTTTTTCTGCTGGAATCTTCCTGAGTTAATGCTCCTGCATCTTTCTTTCCTTGTGATTGAGGCCTGTGGCGCTCCCTGCACCGCCACGCGGCCACCTGCCAGTCCCTGCTGCCCTCCCGTAGGGGGCCACCTGGCCAGCAGCAGGGCCCACAGCACGGCTGCTCCATGGCTCCGTGGCACCGGCTGGCATGGCCCCAGGCCAGGATGGCACCCGCCTCTCCAGCCCCGGCACCCAGCCCCTCCCACCCGGCCCCCACTTCTCCCACCCCGGCGCCCGGCCCCTCCCACCCGGCCCCCACTTCTCCCACCCCGGCGCCCGGCCCCCACCTCTCCAGCCCCAGTGCCTGGCCCCTCCTACCCGGCCCCCACCTCTCCTGCCCTGGCGCCCGGCCTCTCCCGCCCGGCACCCACTTCTCCCATCCTGGAGCCCAGCCCCTCCTGCCTGGCACCCACCTCTCCCGCCCCGGCGCCTGGCCCTTCCTGCCTGGCACCCAGCCCCTCCTGCCTAGCACCTAGCCCCTCCTGCCCGGCCCCCACCTTTCCCACCCTGGCACCCAGTCCCTCCTGCCCGGCCCCCACCTTTCCCACCCTGGCACCCGGCCCCTCTCGCCCGTCACCCACCTCTCCCGCCCTGGCGCCCCGCCCCTCTCGCCCGGCACCCACCTTTCCCACCCTGGCGCCCGGCCCCTCTCGCCCGGCACCCACCTTTCCCGCACTCGGCACACAGGTACTCGCGGATGTCATCGTGCACGCGCATGTGCTCCTTGAGCATGTCCTTCCTGGCGAAGGACTTCCCGCACTGCTCACAGGCGTGGCTCTTCACACCTGCAAGCCCACAGCCACACTGCAAAGCGGGCAGAGGCAAGGAGGCAGTGCCCAGGCCCCGGTGGTCACCTGTTCATGGGGCCCAGGGCTTCGCTCGGGCTGGCCTGGGACGGCCCAGGAGGGCTTGAGTGTGGCGGGATGGGGCACTGCGTGGGGAGGGGCGTGCGTGCCCAGAAGAGGGAAAGAAGATGGAGAGGGGCGGGAGGAAGGTGAGGGAGCCTCTGTGTCACACCTGCGTGAGCCCCAGCGGTCCCTCCTGCAGCTCCCGCCCGCTCCACAATAGCCAGGTGCCGCCGGTGGCTCATGCCATCATCCTAGCTACTCAGGAGGCTGAGAGCTGAGGATCGAGGTTCAAGGCCAGCCCAGGCAAGAGAAGTCCATGAGACTCTCATCTCCAATGAACCAGCAGAAAACCGGAAGTGGCGCTGTGGCTCAAGTGGTAGGGCGATCGCCTTGAGCTGAAGAGCGGAGAGGCAGTGCCCAGACCCAGAGTTCAAGACCCACGACCAACAAAACAAAAACAAAAACAAAAAAACAGCCTGCTACCTGTGTGGATGAGCTTGTGACGCTCCAGGTTTCCGATGCTGTTGAAGATGCGCCCACAGATCTCGCAGGGGTGAATGTACCTGGAGCAGAGACGAGCCTCAGTCCGCTAGTCCCGGCACTGGGCTCCACGGTGCTCCCCGAATCCTCCGCGGAGGCCGGAGCCCCACGGCCTCAGGGGGTGGCGTTTCCAGAGGGGACCACGGGGAAGCAAGGCCACCAGCCTGTCCTGGTCAGCGGCCAGGACACACACCTCGGGATGGGCTGGGACACGGGAACCAGCCCTGCCGCGCCTCCTCGCAGACGCTGACCGCAGGGTGGCTGGCGCTGGTGTCTGACCCCGGTCTGTGGGCTTGGGCACAGCCTCTACGCCAAACCTCACCGAGGGCTTTCACCCGGCACAGCCTCTACACCAAACCTCACCGAGGGCTTTCACCCGGCACAGCCTCTACGCCAAACCTCACCGAGGGCTTTCACCCGGCACAGCCTCTACACCAAACCTCACCGAGGGCTTTCACCTGGCACTGGTTCCGGTTCCAGCTGCAACTGACACTGGCTCCAGAGGGGGTGGGGGGGGCAAGGGTCCTAGGGTCCCTCCCGTGGCTGGGGATGGAGCTGTTCCCTGATACAGGGCCGCCCGGGGAGGGCAAGAGG
Source organism: Dipodomys ordii (assembly GCF_000151885.1). Lineage (NCBI taxonomy): Eukaryota > Metazoa > Chordata > Mammalia > Rodentia > Heteromyidae > Dipodomys > Dipodomys ordii. The sequence continues at coordinate 1,717,326 of NW_012267319.1, forward strand.
TGAGGCCAGGAAGGGGCTGTCAGGAACACGCAGGCCGCCCCAAGGTCCTGGGTGTGGTGACGCTCCTTGGCTGGCCAGAGCCATCTCTGTATAAATGCCCCACCCCGCCTCACCCCTGCACTGTACAAACCTCTGTTCTACCCCCGCCTCACCCCTGCACTCTGCACAAACCCCTGTTCTGCCCCCCCGCCTCACCCCTGCACTCTGCACAAACCCCTGTTCTGCCCCCCCCCCCGCCTCACTTCTGCACGTTGGGGTCGGGCAGGTTCTCGCGGTGGATGACCATGTGCGCGTGGTACGTGGCCTTGAGTGCGAAGCGCCGGTGGCAGATGCTGCAGCCGTGGCCCTTCTCCTTGTGCACCTCCATGATGTGCTTCAGATACTCCTTCCCGCGGCCGAAGGTGAGCTGCAGGCGGGCAGGCGGGCGGGGCCGTGACACCACTGTGCCAACGCCGCCTCGGAGAATGCGACACGCGGGGGCCGGGCCAGGAGCCCCGGGGGGGGGGAGGGGACGCGACACGCGGGGGCCGGGCCAGGAGCCACGGGGGGGTGGGGGACGCGACACGCGGGGGCCCGGCCAGGAGCCCAGGGGGTGTGGGGGAGTTGCAGCCACAGCCACGCAGGGCCCAGCAGGCCACCAGGTCCTCAGAAACAAGGGATGGAGGTCAGGCCGGCCCAGCCCCACCCTGGGGGCGGGCCTGGTGACAGGTGGGCTCCAACGGGCTGGAGGCCTGCAGCCAGCATCCGCAGGTGCCAGGGACTCGGGACAGCGTTGCTGTGCGCGGCTCCGGCCCTCCCATCCCCCCATGCACCTGGCAGCGCTTGCAGCTGTACTTGTGCTCCCACACACACGCACACACCTGGCAGCGCTTGCAGCTGTACCTGTGCCCGCACACACACGCACACACCTGGCAGCGCTTGCAGCTGTACTTGTGTCCCCCCCGCACACACACGCACACACCTGGCAGCGCTTGCAGCTGTACTTGTGCCCCCCCCCGCACACACACCTGGCAGCGCTTGCAGCTGTACTTGTGCCCCCCCCACACGCACACACTTGGCAGCGCTTGCAGCTGTACTTGTGCCCCCCCCACACGCACACACACGCACACACCTGGCAGCGCTTGCAGCTGTACTTGTGCCCCCCCCACACACACGCACACACCTGGCAGCACTTGCAGCTGTACTTGTGCCCCTCACACACACACGCACACACCTGGCAGCGCTTGCAGCTGTACTTGTGCCCCCTCGCACACACGCACACACCTGGCAGCGCTTGCAGCTGTACTTGTGTGCCCCCCCCGCACACACACACACCTGGCAGCGCTTGCAGCTGTACTTGTGCCCCCCCCACACACGCACACACCTGGCAGCGCTTGCAGCTGTACTTGTGCCCCCACACACACACACGCACACACCTGGCAGCGCTTGCAGCTGTACTTGTGCCCCCCCACACACACACGCACACACCTGGCAGCGCTTGCAGCTGTACTTGTGCCCCCCCCCCACACGCACACACCTGGCAGCGCTTGCAGCTGTACTTGTGCCCCCCCGCACACGCACACACCTGGCAGCGCTTGCAGCTGTACTTGTGCCCCCCCACGCACACGCACACACCTGGCAGCGCTTGCAGCTGTACTTGTGCGGCTCCGAGTCGGCACTCCCGTCCGAGTTGTCGTCGTTCTCCTCCGAGGAGATCCCGATCTTGCCAATGAACTCCTCCCGCTGATGCTCGTCCATCAGCGCGATGTCCTGCGGGGCAGCACAGCCGTCACAGCCCCGCCAGCGCCCCGCCCACCGCCGTGGTCCCGACGACACAGGCTGGCCTGGTCACCTGTGCCAACAAGTCACAGTTGCTGTCCCTGGGTAGGGCGTGGCGTCTGGTGCTCGGTCACCCCCACAGCGGCTCCCCCGCCCTTCATCACGCCATCCCCCACCTGGGCTCCCTCCATCCTTGAGGCGGGGGTGACAGCCCCACTCTGCCTCTCACTTCCTCCCAGGAGCCGCCTGGGCTGGAATCTCAGCTGCACCACACGACCCGTGCAACTGGGGTACAAAAGCTTCTTGGAGAAGTTGATTACGGCCACGTTAGGGCGCAGTGAGGGTCTGCAAGCTGCACCCAGGATCCACCCACTGGGATGGTGTGGAGGAGATGGGTCGGGAGGGCGGCCCTTGCAGACACGAACCGTGTTTCACAAATGGGCCTGGAACTCCATCTCACCCCACCCCCGCCACTGGGCACCCAGCAAGAAGGCCGGAGAAGCCGACACCAGCGGGGAGCCCGCCCGAGCCACCGCTGGCCTTCCAGGTGTAGGAGGGTACATGGCTGTCGCTGCGCCTGGTCCACGGCGCCGTCAGGACCGCACCGCCCAGACAGACGGGGCTCAAGGACCCGCGGGCCGGGTGCTGCCTGGAGAGGCTGGGAACACGCGCCCCGACGTGGGGCCCGCGGGCCGGGAGACGCGCACCTTGAAGTGGACGTGGATGTGGTCCCTGAGCACGTCCACACGGAAGAACTTGCGCCCGCAGATCTCACAGGTGTACTTCTTGTCGCCGTGCGTGAGCAGGTGCTTGTTCATGTTGCTGCGGCAGGAGAACACCTGGGGGCAGGACAGCGGCACGGAGAGGCTGAGAGGCCTGGCTGGACACGGACAGGCCCAGCTGGACACGCGGAGGCCCGGCTGGACACGCGGAGGCCCGGCTGGACATGCGGAGGCCCGGCTGGACATGCGGAGGCCCAGCTGGACACGGTGAGGCCCAGCTAGACATGGAGAGGCCCGGGTGGACACAGAGAGGCCCGGCTGGACATGGACAGGCCCAGCTGGACACAGACAGGCCTGGCTGGACACGGAGAACTCTGACTGGACATGGAGAGACCTGGCTGGTATGGAGAGGCCTGGCTGGACATGAAGAGGCCCGGCTAGACATGGAGAACCCTGACTGGACACGGAGAACCCTGACTGGACATGGAGAGACCTGGCTGGTATGGAGAGGCCCGGCTGGACATGGAGAGACCTGGCTGGACATGGAGAAGCATGGCTGGGGAGAAGCGTGACTGGACACAGAGAAGCCCAGCTGCGCATGGAAGAGCCCTGTCTGGTCCTCAGGGGAAGCCTTGGCCAGCACAAGGGCACAGGTGGTCTCTGCCAGCATCTAAGTCCCGCCAGTGGCTCGGTGAGTGGGAAATGCCAGTGCCCAGCGCAATGACTAGGCTGACTTGTTCGCACAGGTAAACACTGTGTCTGTGGGCAGGGCAAGGCCCCTGTGCCCGCCTGCCCAGAGCAGTGGCAAGCGGACTGCCTGCAGTGCTAGGAGCACTGAGCACGGGGCATCTCCACTGACGGCCTGCTCTGCGGCCAGGAAGCGGGCACGGGCGCCCTGGCCAGGCTGCTCGAGCGGCCTCCGCCATCCCACGCCGGCCTCAGCTCCAACCCGTAGCTCCAGGTTACACGCCGGCCCAGGGGCCCGGCTCACGTGAAGGTTTGATTCAGGAGGTTTTAGATGAAAATACAGATTTCCACTTCCTCTTGAAAAGGTAAAAACACCTTGGTCGTACGGCCCTGTGTGCCGGGGCCAGGGTGGAGTTGGCTGCCCGCGTGGGGCTTGGCTTTCCTGGATGTGTGGTGGCTCCAGGGTGCCGGTGGCTCCCGTGAACTGCGTGTAGCTACGGCAGTGAGCGAGACCCTCCCCGCCCCCCGCCCGCCTCCCGCGCTGCCTGGGCGAGGGCCACACGGGACCCTCTGGGAGCTGGGCAATGGCAGCATGCACGTTGTGGGGCCGTGAGGTCCAGCCCTCTAGCACAGCGGGCACCTGCAAGCCACCCGGTGGTGAGAGGTGGTGGGTCTGACCTCAGCCCAGACAAGGTGCTCAAAGAACAGGGCATGTGGCCGGGGACTGAGGGCTCACATCTGTGAGACCTGGAAGATTACAGTCTGAAGCCAATCCGAAAAGCAGTAAGGTCTTGGGAGACTTCATCTCCAATGAACCAGCAAAGAGCTTGGCTGGAGGCAGGGCTCAAGTGGTCAGAGCGCCAGTCATCAGCAAGCAAAGCCAAGTAAGAGCGGCAAGACCCTGAGTTCAAGCTCTGGTACAAGCAATAAAAAGAAGAGAGCCAGGTACATTCACGGCTCCGCGGCGGCGCCGCATGGCTGGGCAGCGCCAGCTGTTTCTCAGACAGAATCGCACTGCAGGACACGAGACAAGGCCGGGACACTGTTTCTTCCTGCCAAGGCCACCTGAACATCTGTGAGCCGTCATCTTCGGTGTAGACAGTCCCGCGGGGCGTGGCCGGTGCCGCGCATCCAGCAGCTTCCGTGGGAGGGGTCGCCTCTGACTTAGAAAATGGTGGGGGGGGGGGCTGGCCGTTACCAGGGAGGCCAGCACTGACAGGCGATGCTCTCAGGCCCCGGGCCTCCTGCGCCCTCGGTGTGCTGCGCCCAGCCCTTGCGTAAGCTCGAAGACACTCAGCCAGAGCACACGGGCCGGCTGCAGCGCGGGCAGAGAGCACGGCTGAGGAACACGAACGCTTCTCAGCAGATACACTGGAAGCCCAAGGACAGCACAGGACCCGGCCCAGCCCCGAGCGTGGCTGGCCAGCGCCCCCACGAGAATGCCACGCACACAGGAGCCGGCTGTGACCTGCGCCCATCCACATCCACCCCACCCCACGTGTTACCTTGCCACACACGGGACATCCAGAAGGTTCCTTCTTATAGCGGACCAGGCTCTCCCCGCTGGCCTCCAGATCTTCTCTCTTCACCCGCCGTACTCCTGAAACCCCACACCCACAGGAAATGTGAGGACGGGAGGGCAGCCCCGGCTGTCCAGATGGGAGGCAGGGCTGGGCGCAGAGCACACCGCCTTTCCACTGCTGGGGGTTCATCTCTGGGCCTCTAAGGGAGCCGCACCCTCGGTGCTTTTGCGTTAGCCGTTTATCAGATCGGGCCTCCCGCTTTTGCCCAGGCTGACCTTAGACGCTGAGCTTTGGCCTGTGCCTGCAGGGTAGGCGGGATCACAGGTGTGGACCATCACACTTGTTTTTGAAATGGGGTCTCACTAATTTCGTACTCAGGCGGGCCTCAAACCACAAGTTGTCTCTCTGCCTCTTGAATAGCGGGGGTTACAGGAGCGAGCCACTCTACTGAGCTTTGAAAAAAGACTCAAGAGTTCCCACGGGGAGGTGTGGCGGTACACGCTGTAGTCTCCGGCATGGAGGCTGACAAGGGAGGCTTCCTGGAGCTGATCCTGGGCCAGTACGGGCAACACGGAGGGATGCGTTGTGTTTTTGAGACAAAAAAGTGCACGTGAGACAAGTAATGTCTAAACTTTACAGGGGGAGAGACGTGTGGCGCTGTGGTAGGCGATTCAATCAGGGTCTCCCCGACTCCCATCCCGGGAAAAGGGGCATCACACCCCCACGGGGCCAGCCACGGAACGGGCACAGGCGCGTCCTGGCTGCCTACGGCCAGGGAAAGAGAAGAGTGCAGAGCTGCAGAGCTGCGTAGGAGTGTGACCCTGCTCTTGATTTCCAAACCCGTGAGCACTCTCGGAACAGTGATGGTAAGAGGGTCAGTGCGCGGCGTCGCCCAGGGTGGGCGGCACTGGTGGCAAAGGCAGCAGGTCATGGTGGGACTTCAGGTGGGCCTGAGTCAAAACGCGAGTCCAGGGGAAATGTTTCCCGGAAGAGCACGCAGCTCTGGGCTGGCCCTGGAGAACGGCGTCCCGCCGTCCACTCACAGAGGCCGCAGCCACACCTGGGGCCCGGCCTGAGCGCGGCTCGGGCCACGTCCCCCACCCCCGCGGCTCCTCAGCCCACGCTGGCTCCACCTCCCACATCCACACTGCGAGGTCCCCGCGAGGCGGTGTCCCCGTGGCCTCTCGTGACCCTGGGTGTTCAGGCAGCCCCAGGCCGGCGTCATGGCTCCACCTCTGGGGCCACACGGAGGCAGAATGCGGGAGGAGGGGAGCGCTGGGGCCTACACTACAGCTCTCTGCTCTGCATGGCCGAGCTGTCCCGTGCCCAGCTCCGTGCCAGCCTCCTACCCCTCACGGGAAAGCATTTTTCATGGTATGAAAAATCTCTTTAAAGAAGTGCTTTCAGCCCGAGACTGGAGGCTCATTCCTGTAACCCTAGCTACTCATCCTCCTCCTGACCCAAGCCAGCCTGGGTCGGGAAGCTCGTGGGATTCTTCCCTCCATTTCAGACCACAGAGCCCGAAGCGGAGCTGTGCCTCAAGTGGTAGCATGCCAGCCTCGAGCAGAAAAGCTCAGTGACGGAGCCCAGCCCTGAGTGCATGCCCCAGGACTGGCACACGGTAAACTACAATGCTTTTGGTGACTGAGCGACATGCAGTCCTGGGTGCCCAACCCCCACTGTTTCCAAGTCCCTCCCTGGCTCCCAGAACAGGCGCATCTGATGGGTGGCAGCGCAGCATGGCCGGGCCTCCCCCCTCCCCGCCCCCGCGCGCACTCACCCTCCAGGTGCCGCCGCTGGTGGTCCAGCATGACGTCCTTGCGGTAGAACATCTTGCTGCAGACCTCGCAGGCGAACTTCTTGTCCCCGTGCTTCTTCTTGTGCTTGGAGAGGTTGCTGTTGGTGGAGAAGAACCTGAAGCACAGCTCACACCGGAACGTCTTGTCGTCTGTCCAGGGGCAAACACACACCGGGGTAAGAGACGCGATGTGGGGCTGGCGCGGGGTCTGCGGCGGCAGAAAGCAGGGGTCGGGGCAGGAGGCCGCGGCCGGGAGTGCCCGTAGCGTGCACGGCGGGAGCAGCCACGCGTGGGGCGCATCCTCCACGCCAGCCACCCAGCCCTCCTCCCCTGACAGCCGGGGCTGAGTGCGGGAGGCTGCCGGGGCCTCCCTCCCCGCTCAGCCATGGCTGCCCCAGGGGCCCCTCAGTGCCCCTTCTGCCAAGGTGCGTACCCCAAGATCCCCACCTCCTGCAGTTCCCAGCAGACCTCACTCCCTCAGCACACGCCACACACACCAACGCGCGCGCACACACAGTCTCCAAGGCTTCCGGAAGTATCCGCATCCCTGAATAGTCCTCTCTGGAAGGCAGCTGGTCCCCGCCCAGCTCCCTCCCGACCCCCGCCATCTTGTCCTGATGCGCCCCCTGTGCCCACAGCCCTCTCCGGTCCATGGGGCCTCCTGAGCTTCCTCGCCAGAGCCACGGGTGGAGGGCTGACCAAGGAGGAAGCCAGGGCGGGGTCGCCTCTCCAGGCCCCGCCCCCCTTCCCGGCGTCCTCCAGCCCGCCGCCTGCCCTGGAAGTGACGCGGGACAAGCCAGCATCTCCGGGAGCCGCAGCTAGGGCAGCGGGCCGTCCGCTCCGGGCAAACCTTCGCCGGGGGCCGGGCGGGGCCTCACCGGTCCGGCAGTTGTGGAACTCCAGCGCGCTCTCCATGCGGAAGGCCTTCCCGCAGCTGCCGCAGCGGAACTGGTACTCGCCGTCCACCTGTCAAACGCAGACCGCATGCAGGCCCCGCCGCGGGTCCCCCTCCTACTCTCCTACACACAGCGTGGGGCTTTTGGGGGCTGACTCGGGGGCTCGAAGGAGGAGGCTGCTTGGCTTTTTCCCGGCACTGCCCCACCTGAGCCACACGTCTGGTTTTTGCAGGTTAACTGAAGGTAAGAATCATGCCAGGCGCTGGTGGCTCACGCCTGTAATCCTAGCTACTCAGGAGGCTGAGATCTGAGGATCGCGGTTCAAAGCCAGCCCGGGCAGGAGAGACCGTGAGACTCCTATCTCCAATAAACCACCAGAAAACCGGAAGTGGCACTGTAGCTCAAGTGGTAGAGCGCTCGCCTTGAGCTGAAGAGCTGAGGGACAGCGCCCAGGCCCAGGGTTCAAGCCCCACAGCCGACCAAAAAAAAAAAGAATCTTGTGGACTTTCCTGCCTGAGCTGGCTGCAAACTGTGATCCTCACATCTCAGCCTCCTAAGGGGCTGGGATTACAGGCCACTAGTGCCAGGCTAGAAACAATTTTTAACTCTTTCTAGTCAAGTGCTCAATTCACTACCACGCTTCCCCTGCCAACACGCACACGCTGCCCGTGAGCATCCATGGATCCACCCACCTCATTCCTGCTGTGCTTGTAGGACACGTGCTGCTTTAGGCTCTCCTTACGGCTGAACAATTTTGCACACTCTTCACACTTAAACAGCTTGTCACCTAGGGGCCACGAAAGGGAAGCTGCCTCACTACCGCAGGCCTTGGCGGGGTGAGTGGCGCCCCGCCCCCTCCGCGTTCCGGTGCTGCTGCCAGCACCCCCCCCCACACACACACACTCACCGTGCGAGCGCACGTGGCGGCTCAGGTTGCTGCTGTTCTGGAACACCTTGCTGCACGTGCCGCACTGGTGCACCCGCTTGTGCTCCCCGAGCTGCCGCACCAGCCGGCGCCGCGCACCGTGTCTGCTGGACAGCACCAGGCCCCTCTTGAGGGCCAGGGCGCCGCCCACGTGGTGCGTGAACCTGCATGGGGGGAGGGGCAGAGGCGGGTCAGAACCGGGGCTCTGGGCCGCCCAGGGGACAGCACCAGCGGGGGGGGGGAGGGGGCCGTGCCCCGGAACCCCACCGGCCCTCAGTGTCCTGACAGATTCCGGCACTCCAACAGGACCTTGGCTTACCCAGGAATTGTAACTTAAAGATACATGTTATGCCTGTTCACAAAAAGGAAAAAGGGAACAGAACTAAACCGTAGATTTACTCAAATCCAATAGAAAACTGGTTCATCAATATTATTCACCATAGCCAGAGTAACCCACGCTGCCTCTGGATGAATGGATAATCAAAGAGGGTACACACACCAAGGGAGTATTATGCAGCCTCGAAAAGGATAGGGAAATTCCGACAGCTGCCACATCGGTGAACTTCAGCCCACTGCGCTACGCTAAGCGAGTCACACCCATCGCCAAAGGACAAGCAGCAGAAGACTCCACTTCTGGGAGACCCTCAACAGATGGAGTCAGAGACTACAGAAGACGGTGCTGGAGCTGGGAGCCACTGGCCAATAGAACAGAGCTTCTGTTTGGGATGATGGAAGGTTCTAGAGATGGACAAGTTCTTAAAAGACAACTTTTAAGTTTTCGCAGTGGACAACCTACCGAACTCCTGAGTTCCAGCGCACTCCAGATGCTCCTGAGGCACATGCAAGTCTGGCTGTAAGTGACAGTCTGCCAGGACCTCCAGCATCCCTCACCCCACCAGCGCCCCCGGCCCGTCCCCAGGGAGGTGGGACTCACTTTGGCACAGAGCTGATGTCGTTTGTGGAGGTGGCCAGCTTCCCCAAGACCAGCTCCATTATCCGCTCGTCGGGCGCTGCGCTGCCAGGCTCCTCAGGCAGGCCCTCGGGGACAGTCTCTGCCACTTGCTCTGTGCGGGGGGGCGGGAGGGGGACCAAGCCGGTCAGCATGGGCCACACAACCCCGGGACGCAGCACCCAGGCCCGGAGCCAGTGGCGTGGGTGTAACTGGTAAGGCTTATGCAGAGAAAGACCACTCGTATTTTGGACTTACATATTTACCTTTTTTTTGTTTTTGACAGTCCTAGGGCTTGAACTCAGGGCCTGGGCACTGTCTGTGAGCTTCTTTTGCTCGAGGCCAGTGCTCTACCACTAGAGCCACAGTGCCACTTCTGGCTTTTTCTGTGTATGTGGTACTGAATAATGGAACCCAGGGCTTCATGCATGCTATGCAAGCACTCTACCCCCAAGCCACCTTCCCAGCCCTGGAACTAAGTATCGGTGTCATAAGAAAAGCAAAGCTGGGCCTGATGGCTCACACTGGAAGGCAGAGATTCTGAGGATGGAGGCCAGCACGGCAGAAAGTTCACAAGATTGCATCTCAACCAGTAAAAAGCTGGGCAAATCAGAGGGAAATGGGAGGGGCCCATCAGCTGCACTGGACATGGATGAAAATGAACTAAGCAACTCAAGGGCAGCGGTGGGAGGGAGGGAAGGAAAGAGAAAGAAGGAACAGCTTACACTAAGCAAAAGGAAAGAAAGGTGCATATCACCCACTGCGGAAGAAATAGTTGTATTGCCAAAACTGATAGACTTTACAAGCTCCATAGACCATGATAATGAGAATTTGCCTTGTGAAGGTTAAAATGTGTTTGTGACTTTTAAGTAGCACTATCCCACAATACTGTGAAATTTATGTAATCACCTAAATCTCAATAAAAAATTATTTCAAAAGAAAAGCTGGGCAAGTGTCACGTGTGTGTCATCTCAACGATGTGACACGCACTAAACAGCAGGAGCAGGGGCCATGCCTCAAAAACGCAAAACAAAACCAAAGCAAGCTAGGCACTGGTGGCTCACGCCTGCAATGCTAGTTACTTGGTGGCTCAGATCTGAAGATTGAGATCAGCCCCAGCAGAAAAGTCTGTGAGATTCTTACCCCCAATTAATGAGGAAAAAGAAAACAAAACAGGACGTGTGGCTCCAGTGGTAGAACACCAGCCTTGAGCAGAAAAGCCGAGGGCAAGCCCCTGAGCTCAGGCCCCAGCACCCAGACACACCCCACAGAGACCAAAGCAAAAGTCACATGTCCAGGGGCAGCTCAGGCCGTTAAACACAAGGCCCTAAGTGCAAACCCCAGTACTGCAAAAGAAAATGCTTTCCTTAACTCACGTTGAAGTTAAGATTTGGGATTAAAAAAATATATACATATATGTATATACATGTACATATAGTGTTATAACATTACTTCAATCCTTCTTCATACCAAACAAAAAACACTTTAGACATATACCAGGTCTTATAATTTACATCAAATAAGCACAACAGGGGCTCAAGCTGGAAACCAGGTAACAATCACCCCTAACTATCTCTGATCATGAGCACCCAGGAGAGGAATGATGTTTCCTGTCCCCTCCCACCTTCTGCCCTGCTGCAGAGGGGTGGGGTATATGCGGGGGGTGGGGGGGAGTGAGGGGGGTTGTTAGGAGAGGATAAGGAGGCAGAGGGGGGAGCCAGGCCAGGTCTGGTGGTGGGGGGCTGGGGGGCTGGCTGGAGGCGGGGATAGAGGGAGGGCCAAGAACAGCCCACGAAGATGCTCTTCCCAGAATACCACAGATGGTAAGAAGAGTGCCCAGTGCCAGGCTCACAGGGCTGGCACGCTTAGCATCACGCCACAGTGTGAGTGCGCAGAGATCAGAGCTTCCCAGAAAGTTGACGGGACTCCACAGAGGATTGGGGAAGGCCGGCCAGGCGCAGGCCGGCTCTGCGCCGGCTCCTGGGCAGGGGGGGGCACGCAGCGGCATGTGCCGCCCGACCTCTCTGGGCCCTGGGCACCGGCCCCAGCCCCTCACCTGTGGGAACCTTCTCCCCAGAGGTGGCCGAAGGCGGCTCAGCTTTTGAAGCTTTGGGCTTCCTCCCTCTTCGAGGCTTTTTCTTTGGCTCTCGGGCGGTCCCCACGCTCTGGACCCCAACTCTCTCGGGCACAGTGGGTGGCTCCCCTCCAGCTGTGTCTGGCTCCTTGTCAGATGCTGCCTCCTGCTGGCTGCCTGGCGGAAGGCTTTTGGCTTGTTCCAAGTGGCCCACGAGATGCTCTGTAAGGGAAGAGCAGCAGGCTGGCACGTGGGCAGGCTGGCGCTGTCTGCCCGTTACTTTGCTTTGCCCCAGCATCAGAATGAAGCCACATGCCCACCAGTTTTGTTTTGTTTTTGTCAGTCGTGGGGCTTGAACTCGGGGCCTGGGCACTGTCCCTCAGCTCTTCAGCTCAAGGTGAGTGCTCTACCACCTGAGCCACAGTACCACTTCAGGTTTTCTGGTGGTTTATTGGAGATAAGATTCTCACAGACTTTCCTGCCCAGGCTGGCTTTGAACTGTGATCCTCAGATCTCAGCCTCCTGAGTAGCTAGGATGAAAGGCATGAGCCACCGTGGCCTGGGTGTCCACTGGTTTTAAAAACAAAACCATTTCCAGTGTGCCAAACAACTCCAGGCTTATTTGAAACTAGTGAGGTCAGAAGAGCTTTGGATTTTAGAGCATTGTGCATTTCAGGTCTCAGAATCCCAGAGCACTTCAGATCCTGGATTTCGGATTCTGGGTTTTCAGCTGATTTTCACCACTGAGCTGGAACTTGCTAAAAGTAACTTAAATGATGAAGGCAGGACAGGTTTGCTTCAAAGGCAGAAGGGAAAAACTAAATGCACAGACAAACCTATGCAGAAGAAACCTGGACAGGCTACATGGGGAAATGAGTGCATTTTTCTACTCATGCCAAAATAATGAGCAATCCCAGTTTTCTTCTTTAAGCATATGCATATATATGTACATATATGAGTAATTTTTGTTGTTGTTGCTGCAATGAACATGTCTTCTATAAAGGCAGCATCTAGAGGACTACTAAGAAAATTACGGCTTGTAGGAAGGAACATTTCCTCTAAAAACACTGCATGAAGGCAACACTTCTTGGCTGAAGTTGAGCAGGTAGAACGTGTCAGAGACCACCCAAGACAAGATTGCTGAAAAAGTCACGGGGAGCAGGAGCAGGGAGAAGAGGCGAGGGGTGGGGTGGGTGAGCGAGGCGGGGACGGCAGGGCGCCCTGGCTGGACGAGGCGCGGGGTGGGTGAGCGAGGCGGGGACCACAGGGCACCCTGGCTGGACGAGGCGCCACAACAGGCAGAGGGGAGCGCGTGGCTGATCTGCAGCAGGCAGTCTGGGCACCCCGCAGCCCAGGCACCCCGCAGCCCGGGCACCTCGCAGCCCCAGTGCACCCCGCAGCCCCAGGGCACCCCGCAGCCTCGGCACCCCGCAGCCCCAGGGCACCCCGCAGCCCCAGGGCACCCCGCAACCCAGGCATCCCGCAGCCCCAGGCACCCCGCAGCCCCAGGGCACCCCACAGCTCCAGCAGCCCACAGCCCCAGTCACCCCGCAGCCCAGTCACCCCGCAGCCCCGGCACCCCGCAGCCCGGTCACCCCGCAGCCCCAGGCACCCCGCAGCCCCAGGCACCCCGCAGCCCCGGGCACCCCACAGCCCCAGACACCC
>NW_012267319.1:1730609-1737757 GCF_000151885.1 Dipodomys ordii
CCTCGGCACCCCGCAGCCCCAGGGCACCCCGCAGCCCCAGGGCACCCCGCAACCCAGGCATCCCGCAGCCCCAGGCACCCCGCAGCCCCAGGGCCCTGCAGCCCCGGCACCCCGCAGCCCCGGGCAGCCCGCAGCCCAGGGCACCCTGGGCAGCCGGGACACCCCGCAGCCTGGGGTACCCCGCAGCCCCAGGCAGCCCAAGTGAGGAGGAGTGTGGCTGATCTGCAGGCTGCAGCCCTGGCACCCCGCAGCCCTGGCACCCCGCAGCCCTGGCACCCCCAGTGAGGAGGTCGCCCACAGCCCTTACCATTGAGCAGCTGCAGCTCAAAGAAGGAAGTGGAGCACACTTTGCACACCCACTGGCCACGCTCGGGCTCTGTGGGGGCGCTGGGCTCGGGGGGTCCTGTAGCTGCAAGAAACAAGAGAGGAGAAAGGCACCTTGTGATGCATTCTGGTGGCCCGGCCGGGGACAGGGCCTGGTGGCCCGGCCGGGGACAGGGCCTGGTGGCCCGGCCGGGGACAGGGCCTGGTGGCCCGGCCGGGGACAGGGCCTGGCCCCCACGGACGACATGGACGAGGTCTCCAGAGCAGGCTGTGGCCCGCACGTTGCGTCCCACGTGACCACATCGACCCGTCACACAGCGAGGAGACAGCAGAGGCGGAGCCCTGGGCAGCACCACGGGGTCGGGCTGCGGCCGGGTGTGGAAATGCGGGCTCCTCGGGTATCAGACACACAAAAACCATGCTGAATTCCTGGGTCTCGCAGTGGCCTAGACAATGGGGGAGGGGAGGACCAAGAGAGGCAGCGACAGTGCCCCACCCGGAGCCGGTGCCTGGGCCGGGCCTACAGATGACCGATACCTGCTGTCCAGCAGGGCAGCCTCTGGGCCCAGGCCAGGACGATTTAACTGTGCCTTAAACGGCCACCCAGGGCAGGTGGCCTGAGCTGTCGGCCGATGGCACGCAGCACTCTGAAGAGGAAGGTTTTTGGGTGATTAATTAGAGGTAAGAGTCTCAGGGACCTCTCTGCCCGGGCTGGCTTCAAACCATGATCCTCAGGTCGTGGCCTCCTGAGTAGCTGGGATTACAGGCGTGAGCCACTGGCACTGGATTAGACAATTAATTTTTAAAAGGGGTCACGGCCAGGTCAGGTGAAACCACACTTTGCCCACTGCGCAGGAGAGGAAGGGTGATGCACCTGGCCAGGGACACCAGCTCCGTCACAGGGCCCTGTAGTGACCAGGGGCCCCGGAGCTCCCCGGCTCCACGGGGTGCTGCGCCCGGCCCCACGGGGGCCCCCGGAGCTCCCCGGCTCCACGGGGTGCTGCGCCCGGCCCCCCGGGGGCCCCCGGAGCTCCCCGGCTCCACGGGGTGCTGCGCCCGGCCCCACGGGGCCCCCGGAGCTCCCCGGCCCCACGGGGTGCTGCGCCCGGCCCCACGGGGCCCCCGGAGCTCCCCGGCCCCACGGGGTGCTGCGCCCGGCCCCACGGGGCCCCCGGAGCTCCCCGGCCCCACGGGGTCTGCGGCGCCCCACTCGTGAGGAAGAGTCTTGCTGCAGATCGCTAGCTGGGAAAAGATCAGATTCCAACAGCTGGACAGTCCACACCACCCGCACCCAGTGCACACGGCTTCTGTGCCAGCGCCAAGCTAACCGTCACAGTGGAACCCTCAATGCTGGGGCTGCCATGATTTAGCAGGTGGCTGCAGAATCCACGAGCTGACGCATTTCTCCATCAGGTGCGCACCTGCGGCCACGTGGAATGGAATCACGTCTTAGGAATCCTGACACACTCACGGAAAAAACGGGGCCACCTCCGGGTGACTCAGCGGAGACTTTCTGAGCTTGCAGCCACCCGGGAGTCTAAAGGCCACGGATGGCTCCATCCTTCCCTGGGGCCAAGGCACAGCAGGGCCACAAGGGTCTCCCTGAGCACTGCAGCCGGGGCCGCTGGCTGAGCAGCACAGAGCTCAGGAATGGGGATTCATGTGCAACCTGGGAACAGTCAGCCGGCTGCCACTTTCTAAACATTGCTCGGCTCTCTTCCTTGGTCTCATTGTCTACTAAAGTCTCTGAGACGCACACAGGCCTGGCCTCCACTGGGTGAGGCAGTCAACGCTGACCTCCAGGGGAGACCCCAACAACACTGCTCTACTGGCCCCGGTACCTGGAGAGCCACAGGACTCATGGGGGAGCAGAGGTGGGGGCCGGGGGGTGCAGTGAAGTGGGGGCAGGGGGGTGCAGTGCCATTTTAACAAGCCTCAGGCCGGTCGGTCGGGGACAGCCAAGTGAGCGCCCCACAGGGAGGGAAGGGCAGGAGGCCAGCCGGCAGCTGGCCAACATGATCAGTGACCTTTACCCTCGTCCAAGAAAGACCTGCCTGCCGTTTATCCCAACACACACAGCAAACCCATAACAGCGCTCCTGACATCTCCACCACCTGAAGTTGCGTAGTGATTTTCCCAATTAAAAAATTTATTCAAGCTGGGCGCTGGTGGCTCACACCTGTAATCCTAGCTACTCAGGAGGCTGAGATCTGAGGATCGCGGTTCAAAGTGAGCCGGGGCAGGAGAGACCTTGAGACTCCTATCTCCAATAAACCACCAGAAAGCCGGAAGTGGTGCTGTGGCTCAAGTGGTTGAGCGCTCGCCTTGAGCTGAAGCTGAGGGACCCAGGCCCAGAGTTCAAGCCCCATGACCGACAAAAAAAAAAAAATTATTCAAGCCGGGTGCTGGTGGCTCATGCACGCCTGTCATCCTAGCTACTCAGGAGGCTGAGATTTGAGGATCACCCTTCAAGCCAGCCCAGGCAGGAAACTCCATGAGACTCTTATCTCCAATAAAGCAGCAAAAAACCAGAAGTGGTGCTGTGGCTCAAGCAGTAGAGCGCTTGCCTTGAGCTGAGGGACAGTGCCCAGGACCAGAGTTCAAGCCCCACAATCTACTCAAAAAAAATATTATTCAGCTGGGCACCAGTGGCGCACACCTGTCCTCCTAGCTCCTTAGGAAGCTGAGATCTGAGGATCACAGTTCAAAGCCAGCCTGGGAAGTCTGCGAGATCCTTATCTCCAATTAACCAGTAAAGCACCAGAAATAGAGCTGTCGCTCAAGCGCAGAACCGTTAAGGGACAGCACCCAGGCCCTGAGATCAAGTTTCAGTACTGGCACAAAAACAAAAAAGCAAACAACTCAGGAGATAAGAGTATCACCAATTCCAGGCAAGTCTGGGCTCTGCAGAGAGAGTATAGCCCCAAACAAAACAAAGTTCCACATTCACCCAGGCGCAAGTTAAACGCCTAACGGAGCTCTGTAATTACTGAAGGTATCTGCTGGTTGGTTTTCCATTACTGGCAAAACCCTAGCAAGGCTGAGGTCGAGAAGGATTTCTCTTAAGTCCTGGTCTCATCACATTCAGTGCAGCAGACAGAACCCGGGGTCCAGCGTCAGGCCAACCTCCATGCGCCCCCCCCCGACCCCCGGTCCAGGTCCCCCTCCCTGTGTTCCCCACCTCCCTGCCCCCCCAGGCCCCCCTCCCTGTGTCCCCTTCCTCCCTGTCCCACCCCCCCCAGGCCTCCACCCCGGAGCCTCGCAGCTGGCCACGCACCCTGGACGCCAGTGCAGGCCTGCCTCAGCATTGGCTTCTCCATCTTCTTGGCGTAGAAGGCGGCGTACCACACGCGCAGCTCGGTGCCGGGCGGGATGTCCCTGCAGGTGGTGAAGTACACGTGGCCGCCGTGCTGGTAGGCCGTCAGGTTCTGGTGGCCGGGCTCCGCTGCCGGCCGCACCAGCATCATCCAGTTGCAGTCGTCCTCGTTGGAGGTATCAAAGCACACGGGGTGCCCGTCCTTCTGGAACACCTGCGGGGGAGGGGCGCGGCTCACCCCGGGTGCGAGGAGCCCGCCCCAGCGGGCCCGGACAGCCAGACACACCCCACGCCACGTGGACCCTGACTCCCGGCTCACCCCGGGTGCGAGGAGCCCGCCCCAGCGGGCCCGGGCAGCCAGACACACCCCACGCTACGTGGACCCTGACTCCCGGCTCACCCCGGGTGCGAGGAGCCCGCCCCAGCGGGCCCGGGCAGCCAGACGCACCCCACGCCACGTGGACCCTGACTCCAGGATTACTGGCACGTTCGGACGCCCCGCACCGGGGGAGAAGGACAGGTGTCTTAGAAGCTGACAGGCAATCTGCAGCTGCCCACGAGTGGCTCACGAAGGTCCCCACGCCAGCTCCTCGTGAGCGCAGCCCAGCGCCAAGCCCCTCACCTTCAGTGGAAACGCAGACTCCTTCTCCCACTTGGCCACCCTCCGGGACTCGAAGGGGCCGAACTGCGTCCGCTTGACCAGCTGCGTGACCGTGAACACGCCCTCGGCCCCGTCGTCCAGGCGCCTGATCTCCAAGTTGGAGGGGAGGGAGGACCTGGAAGGGGAAGAAAGGCCTCTGAGGCCGCCCGCCGCCTCTCTGCAGGGCCAGCGCAGCACAGGGCCTGCCCGGCTTCTGAGCCCGGTTCTCCAAGGCCGGCTGCAGGGCCAGCGCCGGATGGGGGACGGCTTACTGGAGTCCCCTGGGAGGAAGAGCAAGCTCAGGCAGTCACTATAGAGCCATGGAACCGGAGGGATGGCAGGGGAGAGAACGAAGGAGCGGCGACCCTGACCAAGACGCACCGTGCGCACCGTCCCATTTACCCAAGGGAAACTTCTTGGCACAACCCTAACAGTGAAAAGCCTCGTGGCACCCAGCACAGACCAAACCTCCTGGGGTGGGTGCTGCAGGAGGCTGAGAGCTGAGGATCACAGTTCAAAGCCAGCTCAGGCAAGAAAGTCCATGAGACGCTTACCTCCAATGAACCACCAAGAAAAGCCACAAGTGGAGCTATGGCTCGAGTAGTAGAGTACCAGCCTTGAGCACAGAAGCTCAGGAACAGCGCCCAGGCCCTGGGTTCGGGCCCTAGGACTGGCACCACGTGCACATGCATACACGCACACGCACGCGTGTGCACACACACACACACACAGTATCAGACTTAACCAGGGCCTCCAGCTCCTAGCAGCTCTAACCCGGCTTCTGGCCTTGGCCTCATCTCAACAGACTCCCTGGTGGCTGGGCCTCGTGTGGAATGAGGCCAGCAGGCGGTGAAGGGAGGCAGCGCATCATGCAGCTCCAAGCCAGCCTCCCGGGGAGGGAAGGAGACCGCAAGGGCAGAACTCCGCGGCCAAGGGCCACGTGCTTGCAGAGGCGGGGAAAAGATTTCTCGAAGGACTGGAGACCTCGCCCCTCAACTAGGAGGCCAGGGACAGGGACGGGAGGAGGGGGGAGGAGGACCCAGAGCTGGAACCCTGGGATGGGGGAGGCTCGGGCCAGCCCAAGAGCCCCAATACGGTCGCAGACCGCCATGAGGCTGGGCAGGGCCCCTGGGTGGGGGGGTCTCGAAGGGTCTACAGCATCCGAAGGTTCTGGGCAGGAGAGGGGTGAACAGCTCTCTCCTTCAGACAAAAACATTCATCTTTTCATCTGAGTAGAATAAGGCACTCTGAGACAAACAGGTGGTGAGAGGCCAATTGGGAAGCTTCTAGAAACAGTACTGATAAGCAGTGACCATGATTTGGGCCTTGGCTGGTGCCAGGCAGCCTCACAGATAGCAAGGATGACCTCGCAGGGTGACCGTGTCTCCCGGTCACAGAGAAGCACCTCCTTTCACGGGTCCGAGTTCAAGTTCAAACGCTACTCTGAAGCCACCACAGAGCCCTGGCCCTGGCCGAGGGGTGGGGCTGCCTGGGAGAGCGGCTGTTGGCCAGTGGGCCTCCAGTGTGTATGTCCAGGAGCTGCTTGGCTTGGGCTGGTTACCTGGACACACTGCCCAGTAAACGCCCCACACCGCATAGCCAGCCCATGGTTCCCTTGCCAGTAGGGGGCCAGGTCTTGGAACACAGAGGAAACTCAGCAAACAGGCGGCCTGCTTGGTATTGCTCAATGCATGAAAACTAACACAGCCAGGCAAGATGGCCTTCTCTTAAGAATGCTAAGCCGGCTGGGCGCTGATGGCTCACGCCTGTCATACTAGCTACTCAGGAAGCTGAGGTCTGAGGATCAGCCCACAAAGCAAAGTCCATGGGACTCTTACCTCCAAGTAACCAGCAAGAAGCCAGACTCGGAGTTGTGGCTCACGTAGTAGAGCACGCATCCTGAGGGAAAAGGCTGAAGGGCAGTGTCCCGGCCTGGAGGTCGAGCGAGGGGGCCGTGCCCCCTGGGGGTGCAAGCGAGGGGGCCGTGCCCCCCGGGGGTGCAAGCCGCTCAGGCCCCCCACACCCCCACGCAGCCCGCCGCTCTGGCTCTCACGCTCCTCTGCCACTCCGTTTGCTACCGCCAGCGGGCCGGGGCCTGTCCTAAGACATTGTGGTCACTCACCTCGCTCTGCTCAGCACGAAGGAGTCTTTGACCATGACCACAGGACCCAGCTCAGGACACTCGGAGTCGTGGTACTGACTGCAGTCCTCACACCCTGCGAGGACATGCACAGTCAGGAGACAGCGTCCCGGGAGACAAACCCAAAGCCCGGGACCCGGGACCCGGGACCCTGCCAGACGGGGGTGACCCACGGTCACGAGTCTGTGTCCTGATACCCCGAAAACAAACAAGCAGGTGCACACCAGCATGGAACCACCATCAGCACCCCGAACACAGGGGAGACAGGACCCGCTGCCCCCAGACATCTCACATGCCAGTCACCCCTAGAGGGACCACGACCATGGTGTCCCCCAAAGAATGAGAATCAAGTCTGCTAAGACTTGTCTCTTCCTGAACCTCGGGTGGCTTTTCTGGCGCCTTGTGAAGACCCCGGCCGGGCAGCACAGGGTTTGTGGGTTGGGTCTCTCAACGCAAGTCAAGTCCTTCCAGTCTTAAAAGAAACAGCTCTGCTGTTGCAGAAAGCAAAAGAGTGGACACGGATTTCCCAGGCGTCCCCTCACAGCCAGCCAGGGGCACTCACAGACGAACATGATCTCCTCGCTGCCCTCCTCAGCCATGGCCGCCACCTGTCGGGACAAGAAAGCCCGTCAATGGGGAACTGTACCAGAGCAACTTTTTTCTCTTTTTACCAAGCCTTTGACGCCTGGGCTTGTGCGGGACCTGCAGGGCGGGGGGGGGGGGGGGGG
>NW_012267319.1:1737882-1743819 GCF_000151885.1 Dipodomys ordii
CTCTTTTCCTATTAGCCACTGGCTCCGTCTGTAAAATACACAGCAGCTAAGCAGTAAATGGAACCATTCTGCCGTTGCCACTCCTGTCTCGTTCCCCCCCCCCCCCCCCCCCCCCCCCCGCCTGTCTCACTGAAAGCATCATTTTCCTCCAGCACCCTCCAGTGCCCGGGGCGCTTCCTTCCGAGAGGGAAGCGGCGCCCCCCCAGGGAAGACCCCCTCCCGGTCCCATCACGACTTCCCAGGCGCCCGTGAGGCTCGGCTCCCCTAGTGGGCAGCTGACACCCGCCACGCCCACACACAACACAAATGTAGTCACACGCTGCTCACTCTGGAACCAGACTCGTAAGCTGTAAAATGGAAGTGAAAAATGCTCACCTCGTGCAGTGGGGGGGGATGAAATGAGAGCCACAGCATGTGCTACCAAATAATCACCCCACCCCGCATCCTTCCTGAACCACCGCCTCTCCCCTCCAAGCGAAGGGCTGGCCCGAGGCCTCCAGAGACGCGCAGCCTGCCTGACGCCGGCAGGACAACCCACCCGCGCCTGGCGGCAAACATGCCGACGCGGCCCAACGAACCCCACCTCCCCAGGCCTGCCGGCTGGTCATGAACCTCTGCCTCGCGCTAGGCCTCGTGGAAACCCAGCTCCTGCCCCGGCTCTCTGCACAGCCCCCACGCCCGCGGGAAGGCGGTGCCCCGCGCTGTTCTATCTCAATAAACAGCCCTCACCTGTGGAAGATGGCGTCTGGCGTGGCCTTCCTTTCTTCTCCATTTTCCTAACACTTCCTGCCTACCTCTCCTCGACCTAGTCCACTGGCCTCCACTGCGAGGGGTGTTTTCAGGAACGGAGGTGTGCAGTGTGTGTTTCTGGAATGTGAATCCCACTTACTCTCTACACTTCCAGTCCACAGCTGTCTGAAGACTGAAAGGCAGAGCACCAATTCCCTGCAGTCAGTGTCTGTGAGCTGCGAAGGGATGCGGGCTGACGGCCCACGATGGCAGAGGGAACGCAAACCGGGAGACACGGATGCCAAGCTGCCCTTAAGATGTCAGAATCAGCTGGGCGCCAGTGGCTCACGCCTTTAAGCCTAGCTACTCAGGAGGCTGAGATCTGAGGACTGGGGTTCAAAGCCAGCGTAGGCAAGAAAGTCTATGAGACTCTTGCCTCCAATGAACCACCAAAAAATGCCCGAAGTGGAGGTGTGGCTCAAGTAGTAGAGTACCCAGCCTTGAGCACAAAAGCTCAGAACAGCGCCCAGGCCCTGAGTTCGAGCCCTAGGACTGGCACACACATGCACGTGTGCGCGCGCACACACACACACTTCAGAATTAACCAGGCCTCCGGCTCCTAGCAGATCTAACCCAGCTTCTGGCCTTGACCTCATCTCAACAGACTCCCTGGTGGCTGGGCATCGTGTGGAATGAGGCCAGCAGGCGGTGAAGAGAGACAGCGCATCAGTCCAGCTCTCTGCTGTCAAGACAAAATCTGACCTGAGAAGCACAAATTAAAATCAGAAAGGCTTGTTTGGTCCTGGTCTCAGAGGTTTCAGCCCGCGGTGCGGTGGTGAGACAGAACGTCACAGCAGAGGAACTGGTAGGGCAGAGCACCCACTTGGTGCTATCCAGGGAAGAAAGGACGGGGAAGGCCAGCTCCCCAATCGCTTTAGGGGCACAAGCAATGATCTACTTTCTCCAACCAGGACCCGCCTCCTAAACCGTCTACACCGCCCAACAGCGCCATCTGCCGGGGAGAAGCCTTCAACACAGGAGCTTGGGGGGATCCTTTAAGGCCAAGGGCCCCAACAGAGCAGGGCGGAGTGGGTCCCCTGCTTTGCCAATCCCCACTATGTCACTGAAGCCCCAAAGGTTTGCAGTGGGGATGATAAACCACACGAACTGCAGGCAGAGCCTGGCAGCCCAGTCCTGACCAAGCCTGTCAGGGTCAGAGAGGAAGGGCTGGGAAGTCTGCTGGTCTTTCTCACCATGGAAGCCTGGAGAGACGGACTGGAGGCCTGGCAGGGAGGCCTGCCCCTGCCCCTGGCCCGCCTCTCAGCACAGCACAGCCACCCCCTACCAGCCAGGAGGACTGCAGAGGCAGACACTGACCTTATAGCTAAACGAAAGGTTCTGGGACACACATTCCTTGTTGGTGGCCCCTGGTCCCCAAATTGTGGCCTCTTAAACAGCTCAAAGCCCAGGGACAGGCCACAGACAGAGCCCTGAGGCATCTTCCACGTCTTGATGAATGCTATCCCTCCGATGCCCTCTGTAGATCGAGAAGTCCATCTCTAGGCTGAATGCTGTGAGCCAGACGCCAGTGGCTCACACCTGTAATCTCCACTGGTGCCCCACTGTCAGGCCAGCTACTCAGGAGGCTGAGATCTGAGGATCAGGGTTTGAAGCCAGCCCAGGCAGGAAAGTCCATGAGACTCTTATCTCCAATTAACTGGCAAAAAGCTGAACGTGGGGCTGTGACTCATGTGGCAGAGTGTCAAAAAAGCTGAGACAGAGCTCTGGCCCCGAGTTCGAGCCCAGTAACCACCCCCACCAGGAGCGTGTGCATCTCAGGCAGAGAGGCAGTGCCCCTGCAGTGTGGATGAGTTCAAGGCGAGGCAAAGCCCGGGGCTCCTGTGATTGTAAAGGCCTTGGGTTCAAACCCCCCAGAGGTCTGGCCGGGACGCAGGGCGGGCTGGGGGAGGTGGCAGCCCCTCCAGTCAAGCCAGGGTTTGAAGGCTGGGGCTCGGCGGGCCCCACCCCAGGACCCTTGCCCTGCTCCCCACCTCCCGCCCCACTCTGCTTGCTCTCCACCTGCCATGTTGCACACATGGCCCCCAGAGCTCAGGCGGGGATTTGGGGTTCCCTGTGACGGCTGAGAGGTGGCCCACAGACAGCGCACCTCCACACCCCCACTGTGGGGTGACCAGGGACCCCTGCCACATCCTGGCATCGGAACCTGGACTCCGCAGCCTCCAGGCTACGAGATCAATCATGCCGGAGAAAACAGGGCCCCACACACCCTGCCGCCGTCCCTGCACCCCAACGCCATCCCCACGCCCTGCTGCCGTCCCCACGCCCCGGCCCCCGCATACGCCCTGCTGCCACCACATCCATAAACCTGGCCCTACACAGGACAGCACCCACTCCCTCCTCCACCAAGGACTTCCGGAGCTCACACACACCAATCACACTTGTGAGCGCCTCTCCGGTGGCTCCCCTCTGGATTGGGACCACTGAGCATGCGCGTGCACACACACGTCTACATAGGGTTTTTTTGGTTGTTGTTTTTTGAAAAATAACCATCTTCACCAGGTGCGGGTGGCTCACGCCTATAATCCTAACTACTCAGAAGGCTGAGGTCTGAGGATCACGGTTCAAAGCCAGCCCAGGCAGGAAAGTCCATGAGACTCTTTTTTTGGGGGGGAGGGGTCCAGTCGTGGGACCTGAACTCTGGGCCTGGGCACTGTCCCTCAGCTCTTCAGCTCAAGACTAGCGCTCTACCACTTGAGCCACTTCCGGCTTTTTTCTTTTTGCTTATGTGGTGCTGAAGAATCAAACCCAGGGCCTCATGCATGCAAGGCAAGTGCTCTACCACTGAGCCACCTTCCCAGCCCCCGATCTCCAGTGAACCACCCAAAGCAGTGGCCAAGCGGTAGAGCACCACCCTTGAGCAGGAGAGCTAAGCGAGAGTGAGCATCCTGGACAAGCGTGGGCACTGGCGCGAGTAGGTAGTCACTCTGGAGAAAAGCTGGGGTATGGAAGTGGGCAGGGCATTCTGTCCCCCGCCTGTTGGGAATAGACGTCCACCCTGGCAACTCTCCGTCTCCCCACACCAAGGAGACCACGCCAGAGCCACACCAGCCAAGCCTGGAGACAGGACAGGCCGCAGGTCAAGGCCTCCTGCCCCGGTGGTGGTGGGACACACCTCTCCTTGGGAGAGAGGACGAAGGTCAGGCCTGTCGTAGCCCATGGCCCCGGACAGGGCTCTTCCCGCTCAGAGGGGCAGCCAGGGAAGGCTGCCTGCCCCGGGGCCTCGGAAGGCAGCCCCTCTCTGGCTGGCTCAGCTCTCCTCACCTCCCCCTGCTGGGGGGTCCTGCTGGGGCTGCACTCCGTGGCCCCAGATTCCCACACAGCGGCCACAGGGTCTGCTCTAAGGACAGGGATTCTGGCCCAGCCCTGATCAGTAGGACATCTTTAAGGCACCCAGATTGTATGGCCAGTCCTGTCTTCTCTCCTGATCTGCCCACTGGCTTCTGCACCTGGGACCAGCTCACCCTGCTCTCCACCTGCCGTCTCCCACTGTCCCGCCCCACGCCCACGCTTCTGCATGGCTGCGCTTCTGGGTGTCCCAGCCCAACAGCCCCAGCCTCCTCCTCCAGCCCCCTCCCACCTCTCAGCGTTACTCCTCCTAACGTTTCCTTGCTTATGGTCTACGCTGCGTCTCGCGACAGGGGCTCGGTGTGTGCTCACTTCGAGAGCACACCTACAAGCGTGCTGCAGTCTCACCCGCACTTGGCAGGGAGGGCTGAGTGGGAGAAGCAGTCTTCAACCCCCCTCAAGCAGAGTGGGGGGGGTAGGGGTGGGGGGGTCTTCCCTGGCTGCCTGCCTGACGCCAGCAGGGAAAATGACGGGCGAGCCATGTCCAAGTTAGCAAGCAGTTCTAGAAGAGGCAACTACAAGCTGCGTTGGCTGGACCCATCAACCTGCCAAAAGCAGGGCGGAAGCTGGGCCCCATGCCCCGCCCCCACGGGCACCTGTGTTCTTTGGGTTGAGCCATTCTCCCCTGTGTGACTTTGCTGCCACCTCCAGGAAAGGCAGGGTTTACCAACGAGCATCTGTGACAAAGGCACAGCTGCCCCAGCGGACAGGCAAGGCCATGCTCTTAGTGACTGCAGCAACAGGGTAAGACTTCTCCAGATGAGAACAGCCGAGACCGTGGGCGGACCACCCCCAGCTGGAGCGCCAGCCGCCGGCCACCACCTCCCACACCAAGAAACCTGCCGACGGGGTGGGGTTGCTTTACTCATGCAAACCCTTCTCCTAGGTCTCAATTCTATTTGACCTGTGGCTGAGGTCTGGGGACGGCTGAAGACATACTCAAGAGCTGTCTTCCCATGGTGGCCATGTAGTAAATCTTCCTCGGTCCTTCACCTCCTCGCCTCATTTGGCATTTAGGGGAGAATGGCCAGACCCGAAATGTGGAATTCCTAGACAGTGTGCTGGGGTTAAAAACCCAGTTTCACTTTTTTTTTTTTTTTGGTTGGTTGTGGGTCTTGAACTCTGGGCCTGGGTGCTGCCCCTCAGCTCTTCAGCTCAAGGCGAGCACTCGACCACTTGAGCCACAGCGCCACTTCTGGTTTTCAGGTGGCTTATTGGAGGTAAGAGTCTCATGGACTTTCCTGCCGGGGCTGGCTTTGAACCGCGATCCTCAGATCTCAGCCTCCTGAGTAGCTAGGCTGACAGTTGCAGGTGTGAGCCACCGGCGCTCGGCCAGTTTGTTTTCTAAAATACAATCATCCTAAGATGAACTATTGACGTGCCAGGGTGCACGTGTGTGTCCGTGTGTGTCCACGCGTGCGTGTGTCCAGACCGGGTCTCCCCTGCAGCCCAGGCTGGCCGCGCGCTCCCAATCCCGCCTCGCCTTCTCATCAAGGGATCGGACATGGACACGGACACCACTACCCCAGCTTTGGTTCGTTGTTTTTCCCCGGAGTAACTGTCCTGTCTGCAGACGCACCTGTCCTTCCGCTGCACTAGCAACCTCCCTCCCCCCTCCCTCATCACGAAGATGAGACGAGCCGGCAGCGCGGCCCACGCCAGGGGTTCGAGCCCGCAGCTCCGAGTCTCCGCTGGAAACCCGGCCCTCTCCGCCCGGGGCCCGGGGCGGGGGTTCCCGGGACGCCGGGACGCGGCGTGGAGCGCGTGGGAGCGTGCGGGCTC
>NW_012267319.1:1744919-1746704 GCF_000151885.1 Dipodomys ordii
ACCGGCCCGGGGCCGCCCCCGTCCTGACGGTTCTGACGTGAGCGGAGCCGCCGCCATTCCGCGCTTCTTGTTCCACAGGAGCAGTGCAGGCGAGGGGCGAAGCCGAGCAGGCCCCCCACGACCGCCCCTCAGCCAGCTCAGACCACCCCGCCACACCCCATTCCATCCCACCACCACCATCCCACCCCACCCCACACCATCACCACCACCCCACAGTCACCCCTTAACCACTGCATAACCACCAGAAAACCATCCCTTAACTAGCTCATAACCACCTATAAGTACTGCTTAATCATCCCTTCATCAACCAATAACCATGCTTTAACTACTCACAACTTCCTGAAAGTCATCCCATATCTACCCGATAACCATCCCACAGCCACCTCCTTCCTAACCACCCATAACCATCCCACAACCACCTCCTTCCTAACCACCCATGACCATCCCATAACCACCTCCTGACCACCCATAACCATCCCACAGCCACCCATAACCACCCATAACCATCCCACAGCCACCTCATAACTACCACATAACCATCCCACAGCCACCCAAGTAATCCCTTAACTACTACATAGCTACCCGAAAACCATCCCGGAACCACCACGTAACCATCCCGTACACACAGAAGAAGAGCAGGTGTGTAAGATGTCCCCACTCTGTTGTGCAGCTGGTTGGTGGGCTGATGGGAAGAGCTCCATCCTGCACTGTTAACTGTGATGGTGTGGGTCTGCTTCCCCTGCCCTTTGTGAAAATATACCTCCCCCAAACAAATGATGTCAGATAAAGTGCGTGTGGATAACTAGAGTGGAACGGAGGTTTGCTGAAAGTCGGCGGTGGTACGGGGATGCGTGTGTCTTCAGCGCAGTGTTGAGCAGAATCCTGAGCACGCAGGTTTTCTTCAGTGGCGTCTCTGTGGAACCTGTACTCACAGGTAACGGGTCTACTGTAGAGTGGCCCTTTGTGTGAGAAGTGTTCACTCTGCCAGGGAATCTATTTCACCCTCTCCACACACACCCCCCCCCCCAGTAGCTCTAGCTCCAGGCTAGCACTTCACCACTTGAGCCACAGCTTCACTTCTGTCCCAGGAATCTGAATAGGCACAGGAATTGCAGATGCCTCTCACCCCAATCCCATACACAAGGGTTCCTTCACCTTAGGGGCAGAGCCTCTGTGTAGAGTGGCTCTTGTGTCACATTGGAGATGGCTGAGCACCATCAGAAGTGTTGGGTGTACCATGTCCGGCACAGCCACTCACCAGTGCTGTACAGTGGGGTTCGCCTTTCACTCTGCCCCCATTTACAGCGGCTTCTGGTTGTATTACAGGAAGCCAACCTTTCTCCTACTACATCCTACAGAGCCATAATGTCCCGCCTCCCTCCAGCCTTCCTCCTGTCCCTCTCCCAGGTTTCCAAGGCCAGCTCTTCATCCGGGGTCTGCCCATATGTACACTACATAAGTAACAGCACACACAAAAGAAAGAGGTGACAGGTCACAGCAAAAGCAAAGGACAGGAGTAACCAGAGATCTCAACCCGCCTGCAGCCTTCATCCGCGCCCTGAACAGGGATCCCAGCCCTGTCTGCCCACGCTGCCCATGTGTTCCCTAGATTTATACCTCCAATTCCAGAGTTGGGGGAGAAAAGGGTGGTGTTGTTTCAGGCCAAGTTATTTTATTTTATTTTATTTTGGTCGGTTGTGGGGCTTGAACTCTGGGCCTGGGTGCTGTCCCTCAGCTCTTCAGCTCAAGGCGAGCGCTCTACCACTTGAGCTACAGCGCCACTTC
>NW_012267319.1:1748119-1770162 GCF_000151885.1 Dipodomys ordii
AAAAAAAAAAAAAGTAGCCAGGTGCCAGTGGCTCACACCTGTAATCCTAGCTACTCTGGAGGCTGAGATCCTGAGGATCTCAGTTCAAAGCCAGGCTGGATAGTAAAGTCCGTGAGAGTCTTATCTCCAATGAACCACCAGAAAACCAGAAGTGACACTGTGGCTCAAGTGGTAGAATGTTCACCTTGAGCTGAAGAGCGGAGGGACAGCACCCAGGCCCAGAGTTCAAGCCCCTTCCCAAAGAATAAAGGATGTTGCAGCTTTCCACGTTAGCCAGCAGGCCAGAAGCCCAGGACACAGGGAAACACAGGTGCGCCATGTGCGGTGTTTCATGTGTACATTTATTTCTTTCAGACATGGTTCACAGTCTGGCCTCACCTCTCCAAAGGAACCTGCCCGGGACGCCTCATGCAGAGCCGTCCCCATTCCTAAAGTGCTGCCAAGGAATACAATCACAGTCAGGGAGCCCGGGCGCCAGGCAGCCTCTACCCAAACCTTCCTGTGTACAAGGAGGACACTGGCTTTCTTCCCTTTTGGAAATGTGGGTTTGACCTGACATTGGGGGAGAAAAGCACAAACTCCAAGTCCATGTGTCTGTGCACCGCCAGCTTGCTGCGTCCTAACGCGGCCTTACACGCGGGAGGGCCCGAGCTTGCTTTGCAGCATCTGATGGCGTCTCTGGCAATCGCGTCTTGGCTAGTCTGGCCAGTGGAGGGGGCCCAGCACAGAGGTGGGGTGGGGTGGTGCTGAGACCTGTTTCTACCTGTCAGGCCTGAGGGCTCCGGATGGCCCGCCTCGAGTGGACCTGTCCTGAACACACCTGCTGGGGGTGAGGGCCACGTGCACACGTTTCCCTTCCAGCTTGGAAAGTGCACCCAGCCCAGCGCAAGCTTACACCAGCACCTGACTCGTAATGGGTCAGCTGCGGCTGGCCAGGGAGGCCCAGGGGGAGGGGAAGGGGGAGTGGGGGAGACCAGGGCTGGCTCTGGACTTAAACTTGATTAAAATAAAGTGCTCTGTCCAAGTCCCCTTTCCCACAGCAGGTTTTCGGTTGGAAAAAGATCTTTTTTATTGCTACATCTGTATACACACACACACACACACACACTTAAAGCTCTATTTCATACCTCCACAGAGGACACGGTACAACCTTAAACAGAGTAGAAGAGAAAGGTGGCCAGCTCACAACCTGAACACCAGCCTCCAGAGTGACGAACCACGCCTAGATTAGTGTCCCCAAGGAACTGCTTTTGAAATAGCACTCCTCAGAAAAATCCCACCAGGACAGACACCCCTTAAAGCTTATATGAGAGGCAAGGGTGAAAGGTGAAAGGTGAGGCGCACGTGAGTGTTAGCATCTGATGCGTATGTACTCTCCATCTTCACCTTGAGTGACACTCGCTCTTGCACAAATGCGCTGCGCCATGAAAAAGCAGACCTGCATAGACAGCTGGGAGGAGCTTCAGTGTCCGCGGCCCATTTTCCCAGTGCTCCCTGAGGCCCCTGCTCCCCCCCCACCTCGTCCCGTCCCCCCCCCACTGTGTTAGTGTTGTGTATTTGGTGGAGACCCTGCTAGTACACCCAGGGAAGGAGAGCCTCGCACACAGGAGCGGGGAACAGAGTGGCTAAAAGCATTTGCTTTTGTTTGGTTTTGAGAGAAAATACACCCTAAAATTCTGTTCCTCACATGTGAGTAACTTGAACTTGCCTACTTAAAAACCAAATATATAAATTCTATAGGGTTGAACATCCCTGGCTTAAAAAAAAAATCCTACAATTCTTGTGGGGAGGCTTAGCGGGAGAAGTCAGCCTCTGACGCGAAACACGTCTCCTCCCAAGCCCCTCAGATGCAAGACTGGACCTGTGCTGAAGCCCTCACTGAGTGTGAGCCTGCACACGCTCTCCTCCCAGAATCAACCCGTGTGGCAGTTTCTGTCCACCACAGGGCCTCACGTGCCACCTGCCTTGACAGCCCCCCCGAGTGACTGACATCAGAATGCCAGCTTCCGAAGCAAAGCGCGCTTGCAAGTCACTTCCAAGTCACTTGATAAACAAATTACCCTTGTTCCTTTTTTTGCTTCAGCGGGACTTTGCTAAACCTGAGCTCGCTATACAGCGCAGGCCCCAAACCCCAAACCCTGCTGCGGCAGCCTCCTGAGTACCTGAACGGAAGGATGCCCCAAGACACCCAGCAAGTTTCTCACATTTATCAGAAGGCAAAATTCCTTATGTAGTTTTCCAATCTTACCCTCAAAAACACAAAAGAAAA
This sequence comes from Dipodomys ordii, assembly GCF_000151885.1. Taxonomy (NCBI): domain Eukaryota; kingdom Metazoa; phylum Chordata; class Mammalia; order Rodentia; family Heteromyidae; genus Dipodomys; species Dipodomys ordii. The sequence goes on from NW_012267319.1 coordinate 1,750,389, forward strand.
ACTCTAATTCTGGCTTTCATAAAGGAGTTTTTGCTCACCGATGGCTCTATTACCTGTGATAGATTTGTTGGAGGATTAATAAAAGTGCCTGTCTTAAGGAGTGAGCCAATTTCACACCCATGACAGAGTCGGGTTTTCATGTCAGCCTCTCCAGTCTCATCGGAAGGACATGAATCTTACGGACAGCCATGCTCGACCCCAATGCGAGGTGCTCTTCAGCAAGTGTACCCATGCGTGCTCATACTGAAGCTGTGTTCCAGCCTCATTCTCATTCTCCTCCCACTGGAGACCAGAAGCAAGGTCTCCATTCCTAAGACTGGGTGGTACCTGAGAGTCAAAAGCATTTCCTCTATGACTCGAGAACTACTTGGTTTGGCTGATGGCAATATTTGGCAAACACCTGTGTTGTGTGTGTATGTGTGCGTGTGTATGTGTGTGCACGTGCGTGCGCATGCGTCCTTCTTTTCCAAGTGGCTGCGCACTGCTGCTCCTGGCGTCCCGTATCAGCTTGCCGTGGGAGGCAGCTGGAAGGTGGATGCCTGACAGCTTTGCACAGCAGCGAGCGGCCAAGCGCAGGAGACAAGCGCAGGGCTCCTGTGGGCATCTGCGGAGGTGCCCGGCATGCACATTCCTGGTAACCTCGAGAAGTGCTCCTCACGCCGGGCTTAGCACTTACTTAGTGTTTGCATATGTTTTCAAGTTCTATGGCTCATGCTAAAGGCGGATCCCTTCTTGCCCTTGTCGACGCCTCTCAGCTCCCAGCATAAAGCACTGTCTCCACCAAGAAGCCGTCCGGGTGCACCGGCCCATCCTTGCTGCCAGGCCCATGCTTCCATTCTAAGCAGCGAGTCGGAACAGGTGATCTGGGTCTCACTCACAGCAACCACCAGAGGCACCTGCTCCTCAGGACACCGTGTAGAGCACACAGCCCTGCGCCAGAGCCGCGCCCCCTCACCCCTCCCTGCTCGCAGCCTCCTCCCCACAAACGTCCCTCTAAGCCTATCACTGGGGCCCGCAACAGCCGTCCCAGTCCAGCCTAGGGGAGGCTCCTGGCTGCAGTGGCAGGCGGCCTTTTCCCTTTAAAACACCAGGTGGTTGGAAACAACCAAGCTACACCAGCAGACATCTGACCCGCCCTTCCATCCCCTGGCGGGGCCATCACATCTGAGCTCCAGCCGCCAGGGGGCGCAGCTAGGCGCAGGGCTCCTGGGGGCTGCTGTTCATGGTGTTCTTGCTTCGGTGCCTGGAGAGCAGCTTCCTGTTGAGGAGCCGGGTGAGGGTGGCTCCCTTCCTCGCACGGGACTCCTCGGGCTGCTGCAGGAACACGAGGTCATTGTGCGACTGGCTCATGCCCGGGTCTTTATGCTGGTGCCGCCGGCGGAAGAACAACTTGGCGCCTCTCTTTAGCATTCCTCCTGCAAGAGGGAGGGTGGGCAGTCAGAGCAGGGTGGGGTGGGCGCGGGGGGGGGGGAAGCGGGGAGAAAGCCGGGCCTGGGGCAGCTCTGGAGAGGCGCCTGGCACGGACTGCCTAGGAAACTACCTCAGTCAGCAGCCGTGGGGCTGACATGAGGCTGAACTTCCTACCTCAGAGGAGCTGGAAAGTTGGGAGAATGGACTGCATTTACTCTAGCCAGAACTATCAGACAATAAGGCTTGGTGGTACTGGGGTTTGAACTCAGGGTCTCGCACTTGACAGGCTGGCCCTTGACCATGTGAGCCACAACTCCATGTGTTGCTGGTTATTTTGGGGCGGATGTCTTGCTTTCTCTGCTGGGCATGGGACTGCGCCCTGTTGTGCACAGTCACTCTGGCTTTAGGCATGAAGGGCACATGGGGGCGGGGTTTGGAATTCTGCAGGTGTCTGCCAGGTGCTACTCAAGCCAGGCGGGTAGGGGGTGGGCAGGAGGGAAGGGGGGAGCCAGGGCCCAGCTCACAAATAAGAATGTGAGTTTTGAGGAGGCGACACTGATTTGTGTAGGCTTGGAGCGCCCACTGGCCATGCTGGCTCTGAAGCCCCTGTTCCTAGACCCAGCAACTCTGGGCTGCCCACAGATGGGCGCTGTCCTCAAGCAAGGCAGCCAGATGTCTGCTCCCTGGGGAGGGCCATTCAGCACGGCCTGTGGCCCAACACAGGCTGGAGCACGATTCTGGAACCATCCTATTTCTGGAGAGGTGTTGGGGAAGGGCAGGGCACCCCAGGATCAGCCATGTGGGAGAGCTGGCGCCCCCCAGCTCATCCAACTTTCTCTTCTAAGCCACAGGTTTTGTTGTTTTGTTTCTTGTCGGTGCTGGGGATCAAATCCAGGGCCTTGCCCCTAAACAATTCTAAAAAGTCTGTTTAAACCTGGCTGCCACACAGCTCACACAGTTACCACGCTTTGCTTGGTGACCAGGGCACGGCCATCCCCAGCTCTGGGGTTGGCACAGGTGACAGTGTGTCCTGCTGGCTCTTGGGTATCAACCCGTCTGACAGCTTGCCTAGGAAGTCCAGTGTCTGTACCGACTCGGCCCCGGTGCTCAGGGACTCAGTCAAACGCTAGTCTAGGTGCTGCTGTGTAGGTGAACTGTGCAGTGGCTGGTAAGGAAAGGAAATTACTAAGACTGGGTGGTACCTGAGAGTCAAAAGCATTTCCTCTATGACTCGAGAACTACTTGGTTTGGCTGATGGCAATATTTGGCAGATTAAGTGGGTGGGCCTAGCCCAATCAGCGGAAGGACTTAAAAAGCAAAACCTGAAGCCTCAAGATGTGACAGCAGCTCCTGCCTGAGTCTCCCACCTGCCAAACTGCTGACATGTCCCGTCAACCTGCCACGGGCCACTGGGCCTCACACTCAGTACACGCCAACTCCCTACCCCAGCCTGCGGGCCCCGTTCCTCTGGAAGATGCCAGCGGACACCACAGCTGCTCAGAAGGTGATGGCGTGTGATTCTGAGCCCACGGAAGCTGCTGCTCTGGGCAGAAGGGCGAGTTCAGTGCCCATCACTGTGAGCTGTGCCTCCTGACCAGTGACCCCCACCACCTCCTCTGCCACCTGGGACCAGACCCGCACCCTGCCTCAACTCCCTCCCATGCAGCGGAAGAGTGCAAGAGTCGAAAAGTGAGCTCAGGCCGGGCAGGGGAGGCGGGTGGAGGAGGCCCAGGGGTGGGCAGGGGAGGCAGGGTGGAGGAGGCCCAGGGTGGGCAGGGGGAGGCGGGTGGAGGAGGCCCAGGGGTGGGCAGGGGAGGCGGGTGGAGGAGGCCCAGGGATGGGCAGGGGAGGCAGGGTGGAGGAGGCCCAGGGGTGGGCAGGGGAGGCAGGGTAGAGGAGGCCCAGGGATGGCAGGGGGAGGCGGGTGGAGGTGGGTGGAGGAGGCCCGGGGTGGGCAGGGGGAGGCAGGGTGGAGGAGGCCCAGGGATGGGCAGGGGGAGGCGGGTGGAGGAGGCCCAGATACAGTCTACAGGACTGAACTCCACCTGCATTCTGCAGCACAGCTGTCACCACAGTTCAGAATAAAGCACTCACTGTGTGACAAGGCTCCAAACACAACATGAAAACATGAAAGGCCTGGATTTGGTCAGCTCCTACTGTATACGTTTGATGAGCCCACAGACACCGTATGGCTAGGTGTGTATTACTCAATGCCCGTTTTTTCATGTTTAGGGAGAAGGGAATGCTAATTCTAGTCCCGTGCAGAGACGTGAACACTGCACAGTCTCTGCATGTGCCAGATGGCCACATGGACCCCTAAATTTCTATGATTAAGGTGATTAATAGTCAGGCACCAGTGGCTCATGCCTGTCATCCTAGCTACTCAGGAGACTGAAATCTAAGGATCATGGTTCAAGTTAGCCTGGGCAGACAAACCCAAGAGAATCTTATCTCCCATTAACCAACAAGAAGCCAGAGGTGGCAGAGTGAAAAAAAAAAAAAGCCAAGCAAAAGTTGGAGATCCTGAGTTCAAACCCCATGACAGGAACTAAAAAGGAAGAAAAAGGAAGTTAATATAAGATAAAATGGAGATGGTAACAGTAACAATTTAGAGAGAAATTGTATGAAACCTGAGGCTTATGTTAGTATAAAATAACCAAGGTTTTTAAACAAGGGGTAGAGAGGAGAGAAAGAATTAAGAATTCTTCCCTTGGTACAGGCCCTGCCTAGCAAGCAGAAGGCTCTGAGCTGAAAACTCAAGTACGGCTTAAAAAAAAAGCTGATGTACGAATTCACAACAGAGTTAAACCTTCTTCTAAATGACTGCTCTGGTGTTGCGTGAATTTCTAAATGCATCTTACTTGTCTGTGTGATCCTGAAGGGCTATAAATAGCTAATTGAAGTGTGTTTTAAACTGGGCACCACTGATTCATTCCTTTAATCCCAGCTACTCAGGGGGCTGGGATCTGAGGTTAGAAAGCAGTCTGGGCAGAAAAGTCCATGGGACTCTTCTCCCAAATTAACCAGCCAAAAGCCAGAAGTGGAGATGTGGTTCAAGTGGTAGAGTGCCAACTGGAGCAAGAAAGCCAAGCAAGAGCACAAGGCACTGAGTTCAAGCACCAGCACTAGCAAAGCAAACCCACAAAAACAAATACATAAATGTCTTAAAATCTTTTAAACAGGAACGCAACAGCCAAGAGCAATGCTGTTGTTCCCCAAACAGCTGCGGATGCCAAATGGACAGGTGAATGGTCCGTGTGCAGCACCAGCCATTAGGACAGGAGGGTCACTGAGGGACTCCGACCCCAGTCTGGGTTCCATGACTCCAGGCACTGTAAGGGACCTCTGACCCCCGTCACAACTCCATGGTGACCCCTTCCAGTAGGCAGCACCACGAGGACCCATCCAGCCACCAGGGAGACGGGCAGGGAGCAACCTGGGACTACGGGTGAGCACTGCTATACCTTCTACGTGCTTTTCTCATAGTACAGTGACACACAATTTAAAAACAGAAGTCGAAAATAACTTACTGTGTAGGAATTAACTCTGGTAGGCATAGCGATCCTCTTAAGTTAAAGGAATGAGCACGCGATGCAGAGACGGAGGAGGTAAAAAGAAAAGCACGCAAGAGCACCATCAGAATGGAGGACCAGTCAGAGTTGGGGTCACTTACCCTGCACGTGCACACGTACACGCCTCCACATATGCACACACACACACACACACATGCTAAGAGGCTAATGCAGGGCATTTGGGAGGCTTTCTTCCTTTCCCAGTTACTATTTTAAAACCTCCCCTGATGCCGTGTGGTAAGTCATGCAATTATATTAAGACTTACTATCCTAGCATTTCTGCAGGTAAGGATTAGTGGTATCAAGTCCATTCTTGGTGTTCAACAATGTTGTCAATCCTTTCAAGACAAAAAAAAATGAACTTATTTTTGAAAACCTTAGCCGAAGCATCACAGTAACCTAGATTTCTAGCCAGCCTGCCAAATTCCAGGGGATTCTACACAGAAGCCTAGAACAGAATCCCTGCGAAGACCAAAGGGTCAGGTGGCATGCTAACATGAAAATAAACACTGGCGGTGGGCACCAGTGGTTCATGCCTGTAATCCTAGCTACTGATGAGGCTGAGACCTAGACAGAAAATTCTGTGAGATTCTCATCTCTAATTAACCACCAAAAAGCCAGAAGTGGAGCTGTGACTCAAGTGGTAGAGCACTAGTCTTGAGCAAAAAAGTTCACAGACAGTGCCCAGGCCCTGAGTTCAAACCCCAGTACTGATGGGGGGTGGGGGGGAGAGGGAAGGGGGAGGGAGAGGGAAAGGGAAAATGAGAGAGAGACAGAGAAGAGAGAGGGGGAGACCTGAGTATGGAAGTTCACACTTGTAGTCCCAAGCAACATGGAAGCAGACAACAGAATCAAGACCCCGCCTGCAAGCCCTCCCTTCCTCAGTTCCCCAGACCTCAGAGCACAGACGGAGAATGGCAGAGACAACACAAACTCCACTAACTCTTCCCCATGGTACCAGCTTCCAAAAAGACTTTGTTGTTTTGTTTTTTTTAAGAATAAACATTTTATTAGTAGGTAGCTTGACCCAAAGCAAGCATACATTTTCTTTAGTTGCAGTAGAGCCAACAAATGTCAGAACTCTAAATTACTAGGTAACTTGAAGTTTTTTCTTCTTCCCTTATTAGGCTGTAGCAACTAATAGCATTATTCACTTTGCAGTAATGATTTGCCTAGAATTCTAGGTAAGAACATTCTGGATAAATACCTCAAGAAAAAACCTGATGTTTGGGGGATGTAGCTCAAGCAGCAGAACACTTTGACTGTAGCTCAAGCCCCAGAGCACGTGATTAATATGTTCATACCAAAAAAAACATGGGCAAAAAAAAACCAAAATCTGGTGAAACTCATACTTTGATTTAAAAGGAACCTTGTCAAGGAAGTCATAAAGAACCAGATTTAGTATATCAACTGGAATTCTTAAAATCAGTTAATTAAGTTATTTTGCCAGTCCTGGGGCTTGAATTCAGGATCTGGGTGTTGTCCCTGAGCTTTTTTTTTTCCCCAAAAAGACTTTGTTGTGAAATGAAAACTACTTGGGAACCACAACACAGACTTATCTAGGATTTTTGCCAACATCTCAAGAGATGCTCAACAGGAATCTTCTAGAAACCTCTGGAATGAGCCAGGTGCCAGTGGCTCACACCTGTAATCCTAGCTACTCAGGAGGCTGAAATCTGAGGATCACAATTCAAAGCCAGCCCAGCAGCAAAGTTTAGAGACTCTTATCTCCAGTGAATCACCAGAAAACCAGAAGTGGTGCTGTGGCTCAAGTGGTAGAGTGCTCTCCTTGAGCTAAAGAGCTCAGGGACAGCACTCAGCCCAGAATTCAAGCCTGACAACCGATAAGGAAGGAAGGGAAAGAGGGAGGGAGGGATAGAAGGAGGGAGGGATAGAGGGAGGGAGGGAGGGAGGGAGAGAAAGAAAGGAAGGAAAGAAAGGAAGAAAGAAGAAAGGAAGGAAGGAAGGAAAGAAAGACAAGACCAAAACCCTGCATGAAAAACTAGAACAAAACCTCTGCCAAATATCTCATTTTAGAAAATCTTGGGTTGAGGACCGGCGCTAGACATCCGGGCTTGTGCGGAGGCTGCGAGTCCGGTTATGGCTTCCAGTGGGGCGGCGGTAAGCGCAGCCGGCCCAGCAAATGAAGCCCCTGAGATTCCAGACAACGTGGGAGTCTGGCTCCGGGGCGTCTGCCGCAGTGCCACGGATAGGAATGACTTGATCCTCAGTTTGGGACTATTTGCTTCAGGAGTTTGGCTGGCCAGGAATTTGAGTGACATTGATCTAATGATACCTCGGCCGGGAGTGTAACCAAATAGACAATCGGAATTCCTGTGCTCTACCCAAACTTTCCAAAACAAGAGTATAGTTTATGGCCACCACAAGATAATGCTTGATGGCAGCTGAAGTTTCTCCTTCCTTTTCTAACACTGAAGTGTTTGTTGCCTTGGTTCTGTGAAAGTTCTGTACATAGTTGTGATGTTTCTGCAGGGAGGTGACCTTTGTTCATGTCCTAAAGGATTAAGAATGGTGCTATAACAAGTATTTGAAATAAAGACACTACACAGAAAAAAAAAAAAAAGAAAATCTTGGGTTGAGGCAGTCACGCTCCAGGAGTGAAGTGAGCTGTTTGGCTAACATCACTCTCCCTCTCAGACGCTCAAAGCTGGTGTCCGAGGTAGCCCCTGCATCCACAGCGGGGCGGGGGGGACCCCATCATCAGAGGCAGCCCATCCCCAGCACAGTGCGACCCACATCCCAAAGGCATCGGTCCACTTGCCAGAGAAGGAGAGGCTCTGAGCAGCAAGGGCCAGCGAAGGCAGGAACACAGGGAGACTCTTGGGAGGAAAGAGGAGAGGGGAGGGGGAAGGTGTTTTGTGAAAGCGTAAGGAAGTAAGATTTTGCATTTCAGAATGAACAGGGAGGTACACTGAGAATTTGGAGGTCTGAACTCCTCTCATTTTCTCTTCATTTATCTGTATCCATACATCTATATCTTTCAGTGGATAATTGGAGCTCATCACTACACACATATTAAACTGATCGATCCATTTCTAGGGTTTTCCTTTCCTATAGATCCTGTGAGGTCCAGGTAGTGAGGCTCAGCTTGACTCAAGCTGGAAGAAAAAAATCTGAGAGGGACAAACAAGTGTCCAGCCCTGCAGCTGAAGCCCCAGTCTCTGCCTGGTTCTCCTGGGAGCCCCTGGCTACCTTGACACTTGACTCTGGCGACCCTCCGATGCCTTGGCTAGCTCAGGAGTGAGCCAGGCAGGGGAGGTACCTCTTGGCATGAACACAAACTAGCTCCAAATGCAAGAGGTGATGCAGCCACTCTCACCAAACACACACACACACACACACACACACACACACACACACGAGCCCCCAGAATGCCCACAGCTTTTGGGGGGCTTGCGCACTCTGTACAGGGCAGTTTAGGAGTGAGGGGGTGAGGCTTGATGGACTCATGGAAGACGAAGGGAAGGGAGGCTGATGAGGACTCAAACTTCACACGGAAACCAGGACAGGACGAAGCCGCTGAGCGGAGGCCCAGGGCTGCTCGACAGGTACCTTTGGTCTTCTTGGCAGTGCCCGGCTCTGAGGCGCTCAGGGAGCTCTCTGACAGCTCGTCCCCATCCGTCTCCAGCAGGGCTGGGCTGCACCACGCTGCTGCCTGAGACCCCTTCTCCAGGTCCCAGCAGTCCAGCTCATTCTCCCGGGGCTCGGGCGGGGCCGGGGTGGGCTCGTCTTGCACAGGGGGGGCGGAGACTGCTGCCCCTGGGGGTGCTGGGGGTACCGGCTCGGGGACAGCATCCGCCTGGCAGGCCTCACCCATGGAGGCCGCGTAGTCCAGCATGAGGGCAGCTTCGTGGTCCTGAGATAGTGAGGTCTGTGGAGGAGAAGGCACCGTCAGGCGCTGAGGCCAGGGCCAATGCTAACCCAGGGAAGATGGGGCAGGCAGTGCGCTGCTCACGTCCTCTCGAGAGCGGCGTGCTTGAGCTGCTCGGCACGTGAAATGCAAGGCAGCACATAGGGTTTTACAGGGCGGAACTTGGATATTTCAGACTCAGTTGTTTGGGGGTTTTGGTGCTGGTCCTGGGGCTTGAACTCTGGACCTGGGAGCTGTCCCTGAGCTTTTGTGTTCAAGGCTAGAGCTCTACCACCTGAGCCACAGCTCCACTTCTGGCTTCTTGGTGGTTCATTGGAGATGAGTCTCATGGACTTCCCTGCCCACGCTGGCTTCAAACCTCGATCCTCAGATCTCAGTCTCCTGAGTAACTGGGATTATAGATAGGCACAACAGACTTAAGTCTTTTAATCTTTGTCCCTACAGTGTTTTAAGGCTGCCTTCAAGTAGTGATGGGTCACTTTACATTATATTCCTATGGGAACACACATGGACACTCATTGGACCTGTGGGGTGAGTCAGGGCCGCGGCTTTGGTGGGAACATAGATGTTGGGGAGGAGGGGGCTGCTCAGGGGCCAGTCACGCTGCTCTTGACCTGGGTAACAGGTGGACACCTGACTTTACTTGATGAGATGGACACCCGTGCTTTTCTGACAACAGTGCATCTTGTACCACTAGTGCTGGCCAAATGCAGATGGGGATGCTTTGAGCACCAATGAAAAACATCTCTTGGTGGACTTGTTTTGCTCATTTAGCCAGGGCTGGGAACCACAGCAAGCCAGATCAGGGCTGTGGCCCCAGAGACCACCTGGCTGCTGCAGGCTCCAAGAAGAGACTCCGCCCATCCTGCTGATGTTCAAGGCTATCCAAGAAGAGACTCCGCCCACCCCGCTGATGTTCAAGGCTATCCAAGAAGAGGCTCCACCCATCCCGCTGATTTTCAAGGCTATCCTTTGAGCTTGGTGCCCAGAGTGCAATGGAGACTCAGGCATTCTGTTTTGGTATCAGTATCGCTCCTGTCCACCCTTTCAGTGACCAGTCCATGTGCTAAATTTCTTCCTGTCTCACTGTAAACAAAACCTCTCAACCACCCCTCCACGTGTACATCTGCAAGGATCAAGAAAGAGCCTGAGGGCTGGGAAGGTGGCTCAGTGGTAGAGCACTTGCCTTGCATGTATAAGGCCCTGGGTTTGATTCCTCAGCACCACATAAGCAGAAAAAAAAAAGCCGGAGGTGGCTCAAGTGGTAGAGTGCTAGCCTTGAGCTGAAGGGCTGAGGGACAGCACCCAGGCCCAGAGTTCAGGCCCCACGATCGGACCAAAAAAAAAAAAGAAGGAGCCTGAGTCTGTGTGGCCCCTGGTCTCAAGAGCTGGCCTGCCCTGCAGCCTGGTTTCCCTCCTCTGCTGGGGGTGGAGCATGTACACCCACAGACATCACAAGCGGGAAGAAGGAAGGAGTGGGGATGGAGCATTCTAGACAATAACCTTTCTTTGTTTCTGATATCAAAAGAAATGTACATTCATTGCAAAAATTAAAATGCTTTAGATATGGGTAATGGGCAAAACAGTGGCTGGGCAGTTCCCTGAAAGCAGCACCTGCAGCCGAGGGTAGTCTCACATCATACAAAAGGATCCACCCACCGTCCACACGCAAACATCACGGGCCAGGACCTTGCACATTTCCTTCATAAACAGGATTACCTGTGCCATCATAAGGCCACCAAGCTGCCTTGTTGGGGGGCAGATACCATTTGACATGAGGGGAAAGGAGGGTTTCACGTGTTGGTTGGGTATGTGAACAGACTCCCTCACAGGGGAAGAGGCTGAGCGGCCGAGTTGACTGTACCTTGGAGATCCCTGAAATGATGATAGTACTTTTCTTCCGGGGGGACTTGAGCTTCAGCTTGGACGATTCACTGAGTTGGCGAATGGCAACTTCAGCCACTGGGTCTGAGCCGTTCAACACCAACAGCTCTGCCAAGAAAGATAGTGCTGAGTTCACTAGCAAACAGGAGAACTTCAGGGCTAATGGAAATGGTCTATAAGCGGTGCTTGGCAAACATTTTCTACAGAGGGCCAGAGAGTGAGTAGTTTAGGTTTTGCAGGCTACCAGCCTCTGTAACAACTCACCCATCATGTTTTGAGGAGTGAAAGCAGACAGAGGCCATGTGGAATGAACAGGCATGGCTAGCTTTCAATAAAACTTTATTCATAAAAATGAGTGACAAGTCACATGTGACTTGTGACTGGTTGGTTAACCAGGCTTGATCTACAACTTGAACCCCTGGGTGGTCCCTCACTGAAGATTCATGTGTTCTGTTATGGGTTAAGTGGAGGATTGTCATCCATAGGGTTGATGAAAATGACAATAGTAAAGAATGACTAAATCTTCAGAATTTTAGAAGGTTTTGACTTTTTTTGTCAGTCGTGGCTCTTGAACTCTGGGCCTGGGCACTGTTCCTCAGCTCTTCAGCTCAAGGTGAGCACTCTACCACTTGAGCCACAGCGCCACTTCCAGTTTTCGGGCAGCGTATTAGAGTTAAGAGTCTCATGGATTTTCCTGTCCGGGCTGGCTTTGAACTGTGATCATCAGATCTCAGCCTCCTGAGTAACTAGGATTACAGGCGTGAGCCACAGCGCCTGGCTCAGGCTTTGATTTTTGAAAGGCATATAGCTCTTCCTTCTTCCTAAGAGTGGTGAAACACAGAATGGCAATCAGAGCTGGGAAGGGCCAGCTGACAACGATCACACTTCAATCAGAGCTGGGAAGGGCCAGCTGACAACGATCACACTTCACCCACACCAGCTGTTGTCTTCTGTAGGTGTTTGTGGACCCATCATAGTGGAAGAGTTGTTTATCTCTAGGCCCTAAGAGGCAGATTCTCTTACTTAAAATAAAAAATGACTCCTTCTTTTAGGCAACCAGGTAGGCAGCAGTACTGGGTGCCACAGCCCATGTTGTAGCTTACAGCATTCTGCTAAGGCAGTTAAAGATGGCAGACCAGGCCAGGTGCTGGTGGCTCACACCTGTAATCCTAGTTACCTAGGAGGTTGAGATCTGAGGGTCATGGTTCGAACCAGCCCAAGCAGGAAAGTCCATGAGACTCTTATCTCAAAATTAACCACCAAAAAAATGGAAGTCATGCTGTGGCTCAAAGCAGTAGAGCAAAAATGTTCGAGGACAGCACCCAGGCCCTGAGTTCAAGCCCAAGGACTGACAAAAAAGAAAAAAAGATGGCAGAGCAGGAGGCGAAAAGGAACCTTTCCCATCTCAGCGTTGGCCATATTCAGGGAGCACAGGCAGGGCACTGAGAAGCACCCAGGTGAAAGGAACATCAGGCCTTCCTTCAAGTCCCAACACATGAGCTGCTGGAACCCAGAGAATTTTCCAGGTGGTCTTTTCTTATGTATAATAAGCCTCTTACAACCACACCCAGTTTATGCTAATGGAAATGGGGACTGGTTGACAAGGGAACCAACACCGTGATCAGAAATTGTCACATTGTGGGGAGGGGTGAGGAAGAGAAAATGAAGGCTGAGTTCAATCTCTAATGACCAGTGATTTCAGAGATTATGCTCAGGTGATGGAAGGGCCCTAAATCCCTAAATGGTAGACTCAAGAGTCTCTGGGTGGCCACCGTAGCCAGTGCCAAGAGGAAGGCACACCCACGCCTTAACAGAAGCACCTGGATGGTTACCCTCCTGGAACTTGCCCTCCATCACCCTTCCTCTGGCTGTCCACGGACAACTTCACACAGATCGATAAACTGAGAAGGGCTGCCTTGCATTGAAAGGCCGAGCCCACACGAAGCTCTGGAGACCCAGGAAGGGAATGCCCAGAAAGTCAGACCCAGCACAGGCCACCTGGGGACTGGGTGCTTACCCCAGGATGGGCACCATCGCAGGTGAACTAAACTGCAGGACTCCTTATTTCGTCCTCGTAGAGATCTGGGGATCACAACGCTAGTCCCGGAAATGTGTGTAGAAGCATGATGTTTTGTTTAGCCAGCCCTGCCCCTACTTGAGAGCAAAGAAAGGTCTAGAGGAAAGCTCCTGGGGAGGGACATAGGAGTCCCTCCTCCAAGGCTGGTTTCTGAGCAGTCCTGGGTGGGTGGAGGTCAAGGGGCTTCTCAGGGAAGCCTGGGAAACCTGCTACACAGCAGACCATGACCTGAGCACTGGCTCCACCATGGAGCACCAGCCAAAAGCCTTAAAAAAGGTGGGGTGGGGGAGAAGTGGGGGAGGGAAAGGAGAAAAACAAAGGAGGGGGTAAAAATGTTCAGCAAGAAATGCTACTCATAACTGTAATCCCCCCTCTGTACAGCATCTGCCGAGGAGAAGGGCCTGGAGCAGTGAAGAAGGGAGGCGTGGGGAAGGAGGGAGTCACAGCAGAGGAGGGCCCGGCCTACGTCCACAAGGACACAGGAGGCCAGCGGAGCAGGTCCACAGAGGCCATGGAACCCTCTAGGGAAGGGCAGCAGTGCCCTGGAGAAAACAGACCATGCCCAGAGTGGACAGGAACTCCTGGAGAAGGCCTTGCCCATCTCTGACCTGGACACCATGAGAGAGAACAGGAGGGGGGAGGAGAGAAACTGCCCACCTGCAGGCAGATGGACCCTCTTGAGGGCCCAGGAGGAGGAGGGAGAAGCTAGTCCTCCACTCAGACCCTTTACCCCCCAAACGACCCTAAATATGAGAACTGGTACCCAGAGGGCTGGCCACTGTTGTTAGCATGCAAAAGCAGAGTGCAGGCTCTGCCTGGGGATGTGTCTCCAGTCCTGCTCACTGATGGCATTAGGGTCACGGATGTGTTAAAGACAAGAAACACAGTGTTCAGGAAGTTAGAGCAAGGAATGCCTCCTTGGGGTTTCTACATCTTGTTAAAGTCTTCCCCCAAACTAGCTGGAGCAGTGTCCCTCCAGCTCACGATCTCCTCACTTGCAACTTATAACGAAAAGCCCCCACCTCTTCCCAAACTTGGAAATCAGTGCAAACACGGAGAGAGGAAAGAGCAGGTGCTCTCCCCTACCTGTGTCTGAGGAAGAGAACGTCTTGCTGACGGGTGTGCTGTGGCACGGGACGGCCTGGACCGAGATGTCCTTCTCAATGACCTTCACCTTCACCGGTGTCTTCACAGGGGACTCTGTCAGAGAGACACCCATCACCAAAGGCACAACAAAGCTGAGTGGAAGGCTGGGGCGGGGTGGGGGACAGTACATTCACTGCACCGCTAGGCCCTGCATTTGGCACCAGTCAGAGCCAAACCTCAGATCTATAGTTGCCATCATTCTTTACGTGGTGGGATCAAAGGGAGGCTGGAAGCCCAGGTTTCAGAGCTATTTTAATGAGGCCAGACGTGCATTTCTGACCTGTGTGTGCCCAGCATCTAGTCTGGGAAGGTAGTGCTTTTGCATGCAGAGACACTGTATGAATCAAATAATAATACATCACACGCCACAAGGTTTCTCCAAGGTTGAGATGTGGGGCCAAGTACAAAAGCATGTCAGACTTCATATGTGTGTGTGTGTGTGTGTGTGTGTGTGTGTGTGTGTGTGTGCTCCATTTCTGGCTTTTTATGGTAAATTGGAGATAAGAGTCTCATGGCCCAACATTTGTTTTGTTTTTGGAGGCAAGGTTTCAGTACGTGTCGCAGGCTAGCTTCAGCCTGAGTACTGGGATTACAGACATTTGCCATCATGCCTGGCTTATGAATGACTTTTTTTTTTGAAACTCTTTTTTTTTTTTTTTGGGTCCAGTCGTGGGGCCTAAACTCTGGGCCTGGGCTCTGTCCCTCAGCTCTTCAGCTCAAGGCTAGCACTCTACCACTTGAGCCACAGCGCCACTTCCGGCTTTTTTCTTTTTGCTTATGTGGTGCTGAGGAATCGAACCCAGAGCCTCATGCTTGCAAGGCAAGCGCTCTACCACTAAGCTACCTTCCCAGCCCCTTATGAATGACTTTTAACCTATATTCAACCATCGGTGCTGAATTTCCACAATGAGTCTCGGGGAGTACTGGATTTAACCCGTTCTATCAGAATCTAACAACTTGGAATTCCTACACTTGTGCTTCAGAATATACAACCTCTGACTGATCCTTGCTTTAGCCCGTCAGCATTTATTTCTTTGAAAGGATTACTGTCCAACACCAAAGCCAGCCTGAATGAGTCATGTGAATTCTCCTTGGGATTTTATAACACAAGGGACCCTGAAATTTCAGGGCAGCCCTTTGAAGGCCAGGGAGCATGTGCAGACTTCCTACAGGCAAGGTATACCCTCAGGGCATGCCCAGAGTTCTGAAGGCCAGGTGCTCTTTAGGAGCATGCACAGCCTTCCTGCAGGAAGGTGCCTTCTAAGGCCATGCTGACTTCCCACAGGGCAGGGGCCCTCTAGGGGCAATGTAGACTTCCTGCAGGACAAGTGCACTCTAGGAGCATGCGCTGACTTCCCGCAGGGCAGGTGCAGCCTATGAGCATGCGCAGACTTCCCGCAGGGCAGTGCCCGGCGTCTCACCTGAGCTCAGCGGGGATGCCCTCCCTACGTCAAAGCGAGGCTTGGTCTTCACCGCGGTGACAGTGGTGACCACAGTGCCACATGGCAGCACCGTGCGGTCCTTCTCTATCTTCGCAGCAGGCACAGGGAGAGGCGCCAGGCAGGACTTCCCCTCACCAGGTTCTATGTAGGAAAACTGCAGAGAAGTTGGTTATTGGACTGTCCCGCTCTCCCATCCCCTGGTTGGTTCTGAACCCCAGGATGCTCAGGTCCCTTGGTTAAAATGGTGCCATCTATGCATCCACATACTCTATTTTATGCTGGTCTTGGGGCTTGAACTCAGGACCTGGGCACTGTCGCTGAGCTTTTCTGCTCAAGACTGGTGCTCCATCATTTGAACCACATCTTCATTTCCAGTTTTTTGCTGGCTCACTGGAGATAAGAGGCTCACAGACTTTTTAGCTCAGGCTGGCTTCCAACCATGTTTCAACTTCTTGAGTAGCTAGAATTACAGGTGTGAACTACCAGCACCTGGCCTTACACTTAAGGCTTTGTGTGTCAGTAGTCAAATCTCAACCCTTAAATGGCCTCTAGATAACTTCTAACACATAATATAATGTACACACTATGGAAAGAGTTGTTTATTCTGTTCTGCCAAAGGGCCAGTGGCTGGAAATAAAAGGTCCACATGTGTTTATACAGTTGAATTTGCTTCAGTGAGTTTCAATCCACAGGTGATCCCACGTGGATGTGGTGGGTTAGGGCAGAATGCTGAGTAGCAATGGAACACGGGCCTCCTCTAAAGCAACCGGCGACAGTCAGCATTGTCTATTAACTTGGGTTTCCCCAGAAACGGCATAGAACCACGAGAGCTGAAACCAGCACGTGAAGATGCAAATGAAAGAGAAATTTAAGAAAATGGTCTTCTAGACATGGGCATGAGAAGTCACCCTGCACAACAGAGACTCGACCCCATCACAGGCAGGACTGTCCCGACCCATGTAGAAGCCGCCGTGCTCCTCCGGGCTCTCCTAGATGAGCCTCAAACATTACATCACACAGAGGCAACAGCAAGCTCTGGCAGACTCAAGTGAACGCTCCTGAAAGGAGGCGCAGGCTGGGAGCGGCCACGGAAAGCACGCACCATACCTCTGCAGTGACCGAACCCAGTACTGAGCTGCCGGGGGCGGGCTCGCTGCTCAGCGTGAAGATCTGCAGTCCTGAAGGCTGCTTCCTAAACAAGTCCAGACGAACTGTTGCTGTTGCCAACAGACCTAAGGAACAGAAGACAAGAAAGTTTATCTGTGCACGTTTTTCCCAGTCCCTCAGGGAGCCGCCACCGGCACACACCCCGAGTGGAGTGTGTGAGCAGAGGAGGCCTTATTTCAGAATTTCACAAGCTAGTAGTGTCATCAAAGACCGATGGCTACAGAGGTGGCTCAGCCACCACAAGACAGTCACAGGTAACAATCTGACCCCCAATGGAGAGGAGAGAAATGCTCAGCGCATCTAAAACCTGGAATGCAAATGGCAGATTCGAAAATTGGATCAATATCTATCAAAAGATGCTAACTGTGCTGTGGGTATAAGAAAATACATTTGTTCTTAGGACTTACATCTTTAAAAATGTAGGGGCAGAAAAAGCCAAGAGGAACATAATCTATCCTCAAATATGTGTATATGTGTAAGAGTGGGGTAGAGTAAAAGGAGAGATGGAGAGCCTGACTACGAGCATAGAGAATACAGGACACGGGGCACATCGTAAAACGTGATTTTGAATTCAGGTCGCATGGGTGATCTTTGCTGGGTTTTGCAAGGCTGGTCTGGCACAGATGGGGCCAAGACCAGTAGGAGCTGGGACCCACTGCTCTACCCTGTAAGTCCCGCTCAACATCTCCTGGAATGTCAGATCTCAGGGCCAGCTGGCACAGCTCATGACTGTAGGATTCAGGAAGACGGGGCTGGGAAGGTGGCTTAGTGGTGGAGTGCTTGCCTAGCATGCATGAAGCCCTGGGTTCAATTCCTTAGCATCACATAAACAGAAAAACCTGGAAGTGGTGCTGTGTCTCAAGTGGTAGCCTTGAGTAAAAAGAAGCTTAGGGACAGTGCCCAGGCCCTGAGTTCTAGCCCCAGGGCTGGAAAAAAAAAAGATTCAGGAAGACAGCCTGGGAACATTTGCTGATGACCGGGTCATGGCTAGCTAGTTAGAAACAACTGCCTCATGCCTTGAAGGTAACTAGGTGACTTCACCACACAGCTGGATCCACTGAACGAGGGTCAGCCGTCTTCCCGGCTTTGATCTGCTTATGGAGACCTAAACACATCCAATATGCTGGATTACTCAGCAGGAGCCTGTCTAGAGTGACAGCACCTACCTTCCGAGGCCTGCCCGTCCTCTGTGATCTGCAGCTGTAACTCCCTGGACTTGGCATTCAGCTCACTGTGGAAAGAAAAACACCAGGAATCCATAAAAGTATAGTGCGTCATGGTTTGAACTCAGTACCCTGAGCTTGCTGGGATAGTACTCTACCACGGAGCTACACGTCAGCCTTGTTCCTGCTTGTTATTTTTATGACAGGGTCTCACCTGCTGGCCAGGAGAGCCCGAGTCACGGTCTGCCTGCTTTTGGGCCTCCTGCAGTCACTGAGCTCATGGGCACATGGCACCACGGCACCACGGTTTCCTCGTGGGAATGGAGTCTTAGGCTTTGCTGCCCAGGCTGGCCTGGCATCACGGCCTCCCCCAGCTCAGCCTCCCCAGTAGCTGCAGATGACAGGAATGCACCATGACATGCAGATTTGGGATTTTAGCTTGGACTGACCTCAAATGGTGCTCCTCCCACTCTCTGCCTAAGTAGCTAGGATTACAGATAAAAAGAGAGAGAGAGAGAGAGAGAGGAGAGAGAGAGAGAGAGAGAGAGAGAGAGAGAGAGATTCTCCTTTAATACAAAGCAACTCAAAGCTGTAGGTAATCTGTCTGTAATCTGACCATCCTGAATGAGTCCATGTTAGACTCCTGGGCCCCACCTTCTGGGGGTGAACAATGGGGCTGCTTCTACATGAAGATGGGGACAGACAAGTGCTGTCACACACAGCAGCCACAGGACAGTAGAGCATGTGGGACCCATGGCAAGCAGGAGCTGTATTTAATACTTATTACATTCAAGAGCACTTGAGGGTAACGGTTAGATCGACAGCAGGACTGCAGAGTTTACTAAAGGTAGCACCGGACACCCAGCTCCCGCCACGTCCCCCCTCCTCAGTGCCCTTCTTTTCAGTTAAGATGTCATTTTTTTTTTTAATCACAAATTCATGATTATTTCTGATGGCTTTAGTGGATTTTTTTTTTTTTTTTGTCAGTCATGGGGCTTGAACTCTGGGCCTGGGCACTGTCCCAGAGCTCTTCAGCTTAAAGCTAGCACTCTACCACTTGAGCCACAGCACCATTTCTGGTTTTCTGGTGGTTAATTGGAGGTGAGTCTTATGGACTTTACTGTCGGGGCTGGCTTTGAACCATGATCCTCAGATCTCAGCCTCCTGAGTAACTAGGATTGCAGGTGTGAGTCACTGGTGCCCACCTTAGTGGGTTTTCTTACAGTCCTTTTTCTTTTTCCTCTGTGCATTTATTTATATAGTGATCTATGGCTTTATTTAATTTTGTTTGTTTGTTTGTTTGTTTTTAGGCAAGGTTTTACTATGTACCCCAGATTCAATGAGACAGTCTTCCTACATTTGCCTCCATAGCGCTGGGATTTCAGGTGTCTGCCATCATACCCACCTATAGCTTTGCTTATTTGTTTACTTGCTTTATTTGTTTTATTTTAATTTTTATAGTGCTAGTGTAATCAAAGTGAGTCCTAGACCATATGCCCGACTCTAAGAGTTGCAACATGTTTAGTCTGGCCACTTGCTCCAAAGAAGGCAAGTTAAAATAGTGGTGAAAAGGCAGGCAAGGATTGTAATTAACAAAGCTGTGTTGGGAATGTGGAAAGTATTAATTTTAGCCCATCTCAAGGGTGCTGACAGGAGCTTGAAGTTCAAATAGAGAAAGAATGGGGCCAAGGGATGAGAGTTGTGCATTCTTAGGCAGTCTTGGTCAATGTGTGTGGTCTGGCTGATCATTATCTCAGTTCTGGTTTTACAAGATAGCCTAACATTCTTATTGTTTGAAGATATGGTCCAGTTCCCATGCAATGATTGTTTCTACTTGGGGTGATCTCATCTTGGGGTGATGTCTATAAGGCCCTAATCTACTCTTTCTTGGATTTGTGATCACTGAAGGTTTCCAATAGTGACTGGAGAATTTTTTTTATTTTTAACTCTGGGCCTGGATGCTGTCCCTAAGCTCTTCAGCTCAAGGCTAGTACTCTACCACTTGAGCCACAGCACCACTT
>NW_012267319.1:1770212-1785320 GCF_000151885.1 Dipodomys ordii
CCGGTCATGGGGCCTGAACTCTGGGTCTGGGCGCTGTCCCTCAGCTCTTCAGCTCAAGGCGAGCGCTCTACCACTGGAGCCACAGCGCCACTTCCCGCTTTTTCTGTTTATGTGGTGCTGAGGAATCGAACCCAGGGCCTCATGCTTGCAAGGCGTGCGCTCTACCACTGAGCCACCTTCCCAGACCCTTTAGTGGATTTCTTTGAGGCATCAAAGCCTCTTTCTGCAGTGATTGCCAACGACAGAGCAACACCCCGTGAACAGCCATTTTGTTCTCTGCTCGTTGGCCTTGTGAAATTCTGATTGGCCAAGTCGCTAATAATCAACTCTTACTGAACTGTTTCTACTCTTTCATACTTAGGAGAAGCTGAGATAAACATCCTACTTGTGTATTTCTGCCATTATGGGATCATCTCAGAAAAACTGAATAGCCAGTCAAAGGGCAAATAAAAAGACTTTATACCTTTAGGAAGTGTCTATTTATTCCAATTTATGCCTCCACTGGACACTGTCTCCTCTTTACCGTCAAGACAGTCGCTCACTATGTAACCAAGTCTGACCTGGAACACGCTATGTAGTTGAGATGTTTCTCCTGTATTAGGCTTTTGAGTACTGGGATTATAGGCACACATCACCATGCCCAGCTCTCTTCTCCAATTCCAGACTGTAAAATGAGAACCAACCTTTCTCCTTTAGAAGTTTCTGGCCATCTAAGGTTCTTGCCTTTGCATTTCCAGTTTGGAAACTTTAATTTTCTAAGGAACTGTTCGTGTTTTCATAGCAACTCATAAAATACTTTGTGTGTGAACATCCACATACACAGGACATTTTCTTCTACTTTATAATTGTTTAAACATTAAAAACCGTTATAGTGGGCACATTATGGAATAATTATTATTTTTTGTCAGTGGTGGGGCTTGAACTCTGGGTTTGGGCACTGTCCGTGCGCTCTTCAGCAAAAGGCGAGAGCTCTACCACTTGAGCCACAGTGCCACTTCTGGTTTTCTAGTGGTTTATTGGAGAAAAGAGTCTCACAGAGTTTCCTGCCTGGGCTGACTCTGAACCATGATCCTCAGATCTGAGCCTCCTTAGTAGCTAGGATTACAGGCGTGAGCCACGGGCGCCTGGCACATTATGGAATTCTTATTCCTTTTTCTTTCCTATTATTTGTCTACACTACATTCATTATTACCTCTAGTAGTTTTGGTTGATGTCTTTGATATTCAGTAACAGCTACTCCAAGAAATCATTTATTTTGTCCCTTCCTTTCTAGTTTTTTCCCCTGTGCCATTATTGGGGCTTGAGCTCTGTCAGGGCTTGGATGCTGTCCCTTAACTTTTTTTTGCTGAAGGATGAGGTGCTGTACCACTTCAGCCAAAGCTCCATTTTTGGTGTTTTCGTGGTTAACTGGAGTTAAAAGTCTCTCAGAATTTCTTGACTTGGTTGACTTTGAACTCCAATCCTCAGATCTTAAGTCTCCTGAGTAGCTAGGATTACAGGTATGAGCCACCAACACCTGGCCTTTCTAGTCTTTCTAGTGTTTCTTCTTTTTCTCTCTTTCTCTCCACTCTCTTTTTCTCCTATACCAGGTATTGAATTTAGGGCCTTGTGCCCACCAGTATGTACTCTTTTGTAACTTCTTTTCTGATTGCTCTTTCAGTTCTTAGAGCAACACAAAGAATTTTTTTTTTTTAGGCTTTAGTTGGTGTTACTGGCATTCACCACTCACAGTAATTTTAGACAAGCGCATTACCACTTCAGCCACACCCCTAGTCCTTCACGATGGTTTAAAAAAATCTTATTAAAGAAGTATCTATAAACTTTTTATTTTTATTTTTTAAACTTTTGTGCCAGTCCTGGGGCTTGAACTCAGGATTTGGGTGCTGTCCCTGAGTT
The DNA here is from genome assembly GCF_000151885.1 of Dipodomys ordii. Lineage (NCBI taxonomy): Eukaryota > Metazoa > Chordata > Mammalia > Rodentia > Heteromyidae > Dipodomys > Dipodomys ordii. The sequence goes on from NW_012267319.1 coordinate 1,772,109, forward strand.
TTTCTGCTCGACTGTTACTGTATCACTTGAGTCACAGGAGATAAGAGTCTCAGGGACTTTCCTGCCCAGTCTGGCTTTGAACCATGATCCTCAGATCTCAGCCTCCTGAGTAGCTAAGATTACAGGCATGAGCCAGCTCTAATTAAGTTTTTTTTTAAATATTAGGAATGGGAATTAACTGTCACTGACTGCCTTTTGGGCTTACATAAAGATAATAAGCTTATCTTCTTTGATCTATTGATATCATGGGAGTCATTAATAGATTTCCTTACACTGAACCATCTTTCCATGAGGGAAGGACCTCAGCTGGATTTACTCTCGTGTACTGCTTGATTCTATTTGGTAACATTTTATTTATAATCCTTACCTTATTCTTCTTTAATGCTCTGCACCCTCCCTTTTCCTGACCGACCAGCTGGATGTTCACTCTGCTCTGCCCTGCATGGCTTCCACGGGCAGTGGGAACCCCTGGCTGGCTTCCATGGGCAGAAGGGACCTTTGGGTGGCTTCCATAGGCACTGGGGGCCCCTGGGTGGCTTCCACAGGCAGTGGGGATCCCTGGGTAGCTTCTGCGGGCAGAGGGGAACCCCTGGATGCTCTTGTCATGAGCAGAGGAAAAAGTGACACCCAGGTTTGACTCAGAGCTACCTTTAACATGCTTCAAAAGTTTGCTCTTTTTTTTTTTGGTTGGTCGTGGGGCTTGAACTCTGGGCCTGGGTGCTGTCCCTCAGCTCTTCAGCTCAAAGTGAGCGCTCTACCACTTGATCGACAGCATCACTTCTGGTTTTCTGGTGGTTCAGTGGAGATAAGAGTCTCACAGACTTTCCTGCCTGAGATGACTTTGAACTGTGATCCTCAGATCACAGTGTCCTGAGTAGCTAGGATTACAGGCCACCAGTGCCCGGAGTTTGTTCTTTCGTTGCTGTAGAGTGTTTTGGTATAAAAGTGCTACACTGGAGCTCAGGATCTGTCGGCTTTGAGCAGACCTTGCTGTAGCCCCAAGTCCGGGACCATGTGGGTGGTACTCACAAGGTAAATTCTTCCTCGCACATGAGGTCAGTAGTGTTTTTTGCTAGGATGCTGGTGAACCTCTGAGCAGGGTCATTCAGCTGGGCGGTGCACACTAGATTAGAGGAGCTGCCTACAACCAAAGAAAGGAATGTCTGTCATACTGGCTTATTCTCCAAGCTGCTTTAACAGTGCTTGTATACATAAGCAAAACTAAACTAAATGCCCTTGACTTACCCACTTCTCAGATTCCATTCTTTCTTTAACTTGCCATTTACAAACCCTCAACCTCAGCATCTGAAGCCAGGTGCTGGTAGTGCTCACAACTGTCATCCTAGCTACTCCGAAACTGAGATTTGAGAATTGTGTTTTGAAGCCAGTCAGGGGAGAAAAGTCCGTGAGACTCTTTTTAATCTCACAAGTATAAAGCCAGAAGTGGAGGTGTGGCTCAAGTGGTAGAGTGCCAGCCTTGAGCAAAAAAAAAAAAAAAGAGGTCAAGCAAGACTATTAGATTCTGAGATCAAGCCTAGTACCAGCAGAGACACACAGACACAGACAGACACAGACACACACACAGACAAACACAGACACACACACATCAAAACAAGATCAAAGCCCTTGAACTTGACAGCAGTAGGGCTGGACTGACTCAGGGCCCGACCAGTCCTGGCTGCAAGGTAACTGGCACAAGGGTCACCTCCGACAGCTATGGCTCCTTCGTGCCTGTAGTATTCAGACTCTTCTCCTAGGTACTCAGAGACACCTGTGTAGTTGTCATCGGCCACAATTACCCTTCTGTGTTACGGAACACTCAGGGCCCGCCTCACCTGCGCCCAGCACCCGGCTGTATCCATACTATGCCTCACAGAGATAGGATGGCACCGCAGGCCCAACAAGGGTGGCACAGGAGACCCCCCCAGTCCCCTGGGACCTGGCAGGCTCAGGCCCAGGGCAGTTCTTTCCAGAGAGGCCACCCACCTGAAGCACCAGGATGGCTGAGCAGCGAGGCCCGGAGGTTCTTCACCTGGAGTTTTAGTTCATGAGCCCTTGGAGGTTTGGGTGGACAGGATTCCTGAGCGGTGGATGAAGCGCGTCGGAGGTTCTACAGGTAAGAAGAATGAAGAGCAGTGCGCTGGGGGCGCCCAGGAAGCGGCCACGGCTTTGGCAGGGGAGGGGTCTGCAGAAACTCAAGCCCGGGGAACCTGAGCACCGGGTCCGCTCTGCATCAGTACACCTGACTCACGGGAGGTCAGGGCCCCAGAGCTGCAACCTCACCCCAGAGTGGGAACCTTTTCCTTCCCAAAGCACACACAAGTGGCTGCATAACCAGCCCGAGAGGCGACCTCAGGTCCAGCTGTGGCCAGAGAGTAGCAGCAGTTAGTTCCATGTGCTGACCCGGGGCTGGTACTTGGACAGCAAGGACCTCTGCAGGCCATGAGTCCCGTGTCCACCTCACCCTGTGGGCACTGGTCATGCATGGATGGCCATGGTCACCAGCCTGGGATTACTTCAGACAGCTCGACTCCGCCTGAGGTTCCCCTGAGAATCTCTGCACTGCACTGCACAAAGGACAGGGACAGTGCCCGGAGCAGGCACTGCTCTCGTCTTCTGTCCTCAAAGGGGCATAAAGGAGTTTCCAACAGCACACAGCTCAGATTTGAGGCATCCTGCACACCTGTGCTGGGCCGCCAGCCCCACTGGGCACAAGCTGATGCCTACATTCCTCAGATGGGCTCCTTGAACTCGAGCTTACAGGGGCACTGGGCTTTACCACGGCCTGCAGGTGGCATTCCTGGGTGCTGATTGGCCAGAACGCTGGAGAGGGACAGGCTTTAATGCCGCCAGGGACATCCTGTTCTGTAGGCACCATCTGGCACACGCTGTTCTGAACCAGGCCCTTCTCCGCTGTGAGTTGAGGCTGCGGGAAGGTCAGGAAGTGACTCTGTGTGTGTGTGTGTGTGTGTGTGTGTGTGTATACACAACAGTCCACAGCTTGAGGTGGGATTGGGTGGGATTCTCTCAAATGTGTAAGTGTGATGGCTAAGTTCAGGTGTCCACTTCACGGGGCCAGGCCTGCTCAGATATTTGTTTGAACTCCATGGTTGGGGGTGAATGGGAGGACAATTTGGATGTAAACTGTGAGGCTGAGTCAAGTAGACTGCCCTTCGTGGCACGGGCCTCATCCACTCAGCTGAAGGTCTGAATAGAGAAAGGCCAACCCACAGGCTGCATCTCAGAGCCTTCTGGTAACATACACACCCACTCTCTCCTCTCTCCACTCACCCGCCAGGTTTCCCTGGAGAACCCTGACCAAAGCACATGCTATTCTTATAATAATATTCTACAAATTCCTTTTAAAGCATTCCCAAACCCATGGGAGTTTTCAGTTATTGATTTACAATGATCTGAGGTTTGAACTCGGGGCTCACACTGTGAGGCAGGAGTTTTCCTGATGAGCCATGCCTCCAGCTCCTCTTATTTTGCACTGGCCATCTTTGAGATGAGTCTCATTTCCTGCCCAGGGGTGCAGCATGATCTACAGGTTATTTGAAGTGTCTCTCCATAGCTGGGGTGTGCTCCACTCTGCCTCGCTGCTTCTGCTCTGATGGACATTGGATGTTCCTGTCTGACCTGGAGCCACAATCCTCCCAAGCTTAGACTCCCACCTGGCTCAGACGCCCAGCTAGGGGCCTTGTAGATAACCCTGCAGGCAGGCCTCCCACCACAATCCTCCCAATCTCAGTATCTCAAACAGGATGACAGGCACCCACCTCGAACCTTATGTTTCACAGATTCTAAAGCTATTCTCTATGTTATGGACTTTCTCACATTTCAACCTTAACCTCACGGCCGGTCAGGGCCCTAGGCTCTGCAAGGATCCCCTGGGACGGGATTACTGGGAGGGACAGAGGGCAGGACGCCATCCTACTTCCTGGGATACAGGGCCGGCCCTGCTCCTTAGGAAAGTGAAGCTGCTGCCCTCCCTACCCCGCCATGAAGGTTGACAGCCCCTCCCTGTCAGGGACTGGGCTGCCCCTGCTGTCCCCTCCCGGAGGTGAAGTGGGGGTGTCAACGTGTCCCCACGTTTCCAGACCTTGGTACCCAGCATGTAGCCTAAACTCTTAGACCAACTGGCATGTGTCCCATGAACCAAGCAAAGCAGGAGACCATGATGGTCTCAGGAGGCAATGCTGGGGGCCCTGCCCACTCCCAGCCCGTGGAGCTCTGGGCGCCTGCACCCTGACTCTCAGTTCCTACCCTAAGGCCTTGTATGATGGTTCCCAGGCACCTTTGGTGCAGTCCTGGCTTCACCACGGAGGTGGAAGCTCTGGACATGCAGTCCCCAAGAGCTATGGCTATAGCCCCGCAGTACTCAGAAGCAAGCTCCTGGACCCCATAAGCAGCCGGACTTACCTGTGCTTCCTGTACATCCGTGGGCCTGGTGCTCAGAACCACTGATGGAGAGGCAGAGCTGACCAGATGCTTCAAGATGTCCTTGAGCACTTCAGATATGGCATCTGCCTCACCCGCCTGGGCCTAGGAGGTGAGAGAGAGAGGGGGGTGGACCTCAGACATGGCAACTGCCTCACCCGCCTGGGCCCGGGAGGGAGAGTCAGATCCGTCCATGCCCAAGTGCCGGGGTGCCTCTCGTTATTACGTAGATCTGATGTTATTACATAGAGCGGGAGCAGCTGGCTCGTGTCCTGGACTGCGGCTCTCCACTGGCCTGGGAGAGTGCAGAGCACAGCTCCAACAGCCAGCCAGAGAGAAACCCGACCCCTCACTCTGTCAGCCACAGACACAGATGCATTTGGCCAATGAACTCATGAACACAGGCCCCGAGTTCTAGAGGCTGAGACCCGTTGCTTGGACCTCATCAAGCTGTGCTGGCTCTGGACCCCAGGAGCCCCGGGTGATAAGCACTTGCTGCTGTCAGCTGCTGGGTCTGTGGATCTGTTATAACTCCTACAGGAAGCCATCAGGGTCCTGGTGCCCTTGCAGGGGGCTGTGAAGGGGTCAAAGGGCACCACCTGGGGAGCCAACCGAGGGCACTGCTTGAGCAGGGTGCTCGCTGCTCAGTGATGGGCACATGGTCACATCTCAATACAATCTTTATCAGGCATACGGGATCTATCATATATTTTGCAATGCGGAGGATCAAACCAAGGCTTTGTGCGGGCTAAGCAAGCATCTACCGCTGAACTCTGTCCCTGGGACTTGTTTTAATGAAATAGAGTCCTATAGCTCACGATGACCTTGAAGTCAGTATGAAGCTCAGGCTGGCTTCAGAGTCCTGTGGTCTGTCACCCTAATCCTGTTCCTTGGGCTTTCAGAAGTCAGTGTGCAGCCAATCTGTGCTGCCCTTGAATTGGCTGGCCAATCCTCTTCTCTGCCAGACTTCTTACAACAAAGTCAGTCCATTCATTAAAATTAGTTCTCTGCCAGGACCTCTAAACCACCAACAATCCAAACAGCTGGCATATGATATGGCACCAAGCCTGGTTGTATGCATTTACCTGTATTCATGAATTAAGCCTTGAATACCACTGTTGCCATCTTTCAGATAAGGAGCACAGAGAATCAGGGGCACAGAGAAGTCACTTAACATGTGCAGGGTCGCACAGCACATAAGCACAAGAGCCAGGAGTCAAATCCTTTCACATGGAAAGGCTCTGACAATCTACCTCTGAAGGCTGGTGAAGTTCACAGGGCACTAATGTCAGCCTTTTAAAGTGACATTCCATTGGCAAGCCACACACTTGCAATGCTGGAAACCTGTGCTCGTAAGATGTTGACATTTTCAGCACCTCCAAAAAGTCAACCTCAGACCCCAGCTCATCAGCCATCGCTTCTGTGATTACACACACACGCACATGCACATGCACACGCACACACACATACACAGCAACAAAGAGAGGGAAGAAACACATCACTGGATATAACAGGGGCTAATGAACCAATATCAAACAGGAACACACTACACAGAGGAAGAAATGATCTGAGTGATTTTTGGATGGGCAGGAGACATTCCTCCTGAGGGCAGGGCTGCCACCAGCGGCTCAGGCAGCTCAGGTGTGTGTCCTGTGGCAGGACAAACAAGTGGCAGTGTGAAGGATGGAGACACCAACACCAGAGGGAAGAAGAAAAATAAAAATGAACTTGAATGGGTGCTTATGCTACACGCTTTGTGTAAATGCACAGCCAGGCCCATATGACAACACTCGTGTGCACGTGCAAAAGAATACATTCAAGCGTGTTAGACAAACATAAAACAAATCTGGTGCCAACTGCTCATGCCTCAGCTACTCAGGAGACTGAGATCTAAGGATTGAGGTTTAGAGCTAGCCTAGGAAGACAAATCTGAGAGATGCTTATCCAATTATCCAGCAAAAAGCTGGAGGTAAAGGTGTGGCTCAAGTGGTAAGAGTGCCAGCCTTGAGCGAAAAAGCCAAAGGACAGCATGAGGCCTGAGTTCAAGCTCTAGAATCTACACCAAAAGAAAAAGGGAGGCCTATATCCAGAATAGACAGAGGCTTAAAAAATTGAACCCTCAAAGAAACAACAATCCAATTAATAAATGGGCTAATGAGCTAAAGGGAAACTTCTCAGAAGAAGTAAAAATGGCCAATAGACACACGAAGAAATGCTCAACATCTCTGGCTATAAAAGAAATGTAAATCAAAGCAACACTGAGATTCTACCCTACCCTAGCCAGTTGGAATGGCCATTATCAAGCAAACAAATGATAATAGTCGCTGGAAATGATGTGGTCAAAAGGGAACCCTAATACACTGCTGGTAGAAATGTAAACATGTTCAACTACTCTGGAAAGTAGTATGGAGGTTTCTCTAAAAATTAAACCATGAACTACTACTATGACCCACAATTCCACTCCTGGGCATTTAACAGAACACAAACAAGGCTAAAATAAAGCCACCAGCCCAACCATGCTCATTGCAGTACTATTCACCATAGCCAAAATATGGAATCAGACCAGATGTCACTCAATGGATGAATGGATCAAGACAATGTGATATATATACACAATAAAATTTTACTCATCCATTAGAAAAAAATGATATTGTACCATTTGTAAAGAAATGGAAAGACTTGGAAAAAATTATATTAAATGAAGTAAGTCAGGTCCAGAGAATGCATGTCTTCCCTCTTTTGTGGAAGCTAAAATTATCTACAAACCTATAAGTTAGGATTTACAAATGTATTAACTGAAATACAGCAGATTCTAGGGAGATTTTAAATAGTGTAATTATTAAGAAGGATAAAGTCAAAGCTCAACAAAATAAACACCAGGAAGTGGGTACTTGCAAGGGGTAAGGTGGAGTCAAGGGGAGAGAGTTAGCCAGATGAAGAAGAGAAGGGGTGAGTACAGGCAATAACTCAATGTATAGACTGCACAATTAAGAAAAGCAAGGGAAGAAGGGGTGACAATGACCAAGATGCATTGTATTCAAGACCTCCTTTGTTAAATGGCAACCCCTTTGTCCAACTAAAGATAATTTAAAAAATAAAAATTAAATAGAAGATTATCAGGTGAGGAATGCTCCACCTATACTTTCTTTCTTTTTTCTTTTTCTTTTTGTCAGTTGTAGGGCCTGAACTCTGGGCCTGGGCGCTGTCCCCCAGCTCTTCAGCTGTAGACCAGCAGTCTACCACCTGAGCCTCAGCCCCACTTACAGCTTTTTCTGCTTATGTGGTGCTGAGGAATCGAATGCAGGGCCTCATGCATGCAAGGCAAGCGCTCTACCACTGAGCCACCTTCCCAGCCCCATCTACCTATACTTTCATATTAATAAATTCATTTTAAAAAGACAAAACAAGGGGGCTGGGAAGGTGGTAGAGTATTTGCCTTGCATGCAGGAGGCCCTGGGTTTGATTCCTCAGCGCCACATAAGCAGAAAAAGTCGGAAGCGACTCTGTGGCTCAAGTGGTAGAGCACTCGCCTTGAGCTAAAGAGCTGAGGGATAGCGCCCAGGCCCAGGGTTCAGGCCCCACACTGACAAAGACAAAACAAAGCTGGGCACTGTTTAAAGCCAGCCTGGGCAGAAAAGTCCATGAGATTCTTATCTCCAGTTAGCTACCAAAAAGCTAGGAATGGTGCTGTGGCTCAAAGTGGTAGCGTGCTAGCCTTGAGCACTGAAGCTCAGAGGCAGCGCCCAGCCTCTGAGTTCAAGCCCCAGGACCAGCACCCAAAACAAACAACAAAACAACAACAAAAACACAACAATATTACGACATAAAGGGTAAAATATTTTCTGATAGTGCTGGGATGAGGCTTAGTGGTAGAACATTTGTTTAGATACAGAAGCCCTAGCTAGGTTCTGTCCGCAGGGCCACCAAAGAAAGGAATTAAATGGTTAAATTCATACATTTCAGCTGAACTCAGTACCTGAACGAGGCTAAAAGAGTCAAAGTACAACAACATTCCATGAAAGCCCCCCAAAAGCAACTTCCTGATAACCCAAGTCTTTTGAATAACTGCTTTTCTGCTTTTCCCAGCAAGGGGAAAAAAGCGTCACCCCAGTGCCCCTACATATCCGGTTCCTGCTCCCAAGTGTTCTCCCTCAAACCTTAAGACCTAGAGACATTGCCCTTGGCTTTGGATGTATCCTGCAGAAGTGACAAGAAAAACACAGCAGCCTTTGATGCTCTCAAGTAGGGCAACTGGCCAGGCCCGGGGAGCCGCTGCCATGAGTTCCCCGAGGTGGGGCTCAGCCTCAGAGGCACGCAAAGGCTGCCCAGGACAGTCCTAGCGTGCAAGGGGCTCGCACAGTGGGAGCGTCGCAGACATGGACTGACCTCCCTCAGACCCCGGGGCTGGATCCTAACGGCGGTTTCTGGCACGCTGATGAAGGACCACCTGATCTGGATGTCTTCTCTCTTCTCTTTCACATGGAACTCCAGCTAGGAAAACAAACAAACAAAGGTTACTGGACGGCTGGCTGCTCTTCCCTGCAGAGGCCTACTGGGCGCGCCTCTTATTCTCAGACAAGCGCTCACCCCCCTCTCGACCTCTGGGTGCTTTCCAAATGGGAAAGAGGACCCCAACTCCTCTCCGGCCTCTTCCTCTGACCAGCTGTTCTCTCAGGAAGGATCCTCAGCTCTGGCGGCTAATTTTTGAAATGAGTCATTTCACTGTGCTCCACATTTCTCTTTCTGGGCATGTCATCGAGACAGGAGGAAGAGGAAGGACCCTGCTGATCCCTAGTCCTGGACACAGACCTCCTCAGAGCCTCTGCGTGCACAACCCCTGGGAACTATGCCTGGATGAAGCAGAGCCCTCCTCTCCTGGGACCCTGGAGCCCTGGCTTTACTTGTGCCCATCTGACCCAATGCATCTGTGGGAGGAAGAACCCCCAAAGACGCCATACTCCCATCCTTGGAGCCTGTGCACCCAGGGCCAGACCCTGCAGAGGACTAGCCGGGACCCAGAGGTGGGCAGGGCTCCCTGGGCTCTTCAGGTGACCCAAAGGAATCATGGAAGAAGATGGTGGCAGAGAGAGCCCAGGGCCTGGCTGCAGAGGGAGGAAGGGGGGGGGAGGAGGGGGAGTAGGAGGAGGGGGAAAGAAGGAGCAGGAAGAAGAAGGAGAGGAGGAGGAGCAAGAGGAGGAGGAGGAGGAGGAGGAAGTGGAGGAGGAGGAGGAGGAGGAGGGCACCATGGGCCAAAGAGCATGGCGACCTGGAAGCAATTTGTACACTGTGTGAGGTACAGGAACCCAGGTCTCAGTCCTGAAACCCCTGGGAAACTGACCACCAATGCCACCAACGAGCAAGGAAGCGAGCTCCGCTGCGGCTGCAGACATGGCAGTGATGCCGGCCGCTGGGACAGCCACCTGTGCTGTCTGGGCTATTTAGCTTCAGCAGCAACTGCAAACAGGTTGTGTACTCCATCTCGGCCAGACACCCCAATAAATGCTGCGGCTGCCACATCTCCACCCCGGCCCCATCCCTGGGCAGAAGGGGAAGGGAGGGGAGGAGAGGAGAGGGGAGGGGAGGGGAGTATGGCTTCAGTTCTGTGACAATGCAGGACCAAGCCCACGCCAGAAGCAGCGAAGGAACAAAGCCTCCTTCGCCCTGCGACTACAGACAGTTCCAGAAAAAGTGTACTTTAATTTCACTGCCACAAGTAATCAGACTGTGTGTGCCACACGACTGGGCAGGTGGGTGGGCACTGGTTCTGACGGCAGCACCTCCACGCACTGCTGAGCTGAACAGCCATGGAAGCAGATGCCAGCCTCCACCACGACACCCAAAACTCTCCCACCTTGAGCAGCTGCCTGCTCTCGGGGGAAACCCGCACGTCGCTGCCGGACTGTGCCAACACACCTGTACCCCTTCTGCCCATGCTGAGGGGGCACCGAAGCTGTGGCACAAGGAGCAGCCTTGGGTTGGCACTCCATCGGCGTGCGCGTGACCCAAGAGCTCTCTCAGTTCAAAGCACACATCAAATGCTGGGTAAGAATGTCCGAGGCATCACTGCCCAGGAGCTGTGGGTGTGTACATGGGCTAACACAGGACAGGTGTGTGGTATGAGCTCTCAGCTGGGGTGAGACTGGGGGTAGTGTTCACACAAAAGCCACGTCAGAGTCTGTGGGGGCAGGGTGTTTATAAGTTTGCCTATGAAAGCAAAGCCTGTAGCTGGGAATTCTGTACTTTTTATTTTTTTATTTTTTGTTGGTCGTGGGGCCTCTCTGGGCCTGGGCGCTGTCCCTCAGCTCTTCAGCTCAAGGCGAGCGCTCTACCACATGAGCCACAGCGCTACTTCCGGCTTTTTTCTTTTTGCTTATGTGGTGCTGAGGAATCGAACCCAGGGCCTCAGGCATGCAAGGCAAGCACTCTACCACTGAGCCACCTTCCCAGCACCAATTCTGTACATTTTGACTCATCTTCAAAATTAGAAGTCAGGTTTAAGGACAGAGGAGATGAAATACGAGGTCCAGTCAGTGGTGACTGCTACAACAAGCCCGGAAATGTGCAGTTTCTAAACACTGGCTAAATGGAAGCATTTGGAGAATGTTCTGCTTAATGTAAGAGAAGCACAGTCATAACATGAGCATCTAGAAGTTTCTCTAGGTCTATTATAGACATATAATATTATAGACATATAATAGGTCTATTATAGACATATAAACCTATATGTATGCTGGGCGCCGGTGGCTCACGCCTGTAATCCTAGCTACTGAGGAGGCTGAGATCTGAGGATCACGGTTCATAGCCAGCCCGGGCAGAAAGGTCCGTGAAACTCTTATCTCCAATAAACATTCAGAAAACCAGAAGTGGCATTGTAGCTCAAGTGGTAGAGCATTCGCCTTGAGCTGAAGAGCTGAGGGACAGTGCCCAGGCCCAGAGTTCAAGCCCTATAACTGACAAAAAAAAAACTATATGTATGTATTATATATTATATAGATAAGTCTCATTGTGAATCTATTGTCAGAAAGATAATATGATTTTTTAAAGTATTTCAAAGAAAAGATAGCATTTCGTTTTCAACTTTTCACCAGGAATTTATTTCTTATTATCTATCAGCATATTGCACCAAATCTTAAAGACAAAAGACACTGGACATTAAAAAAGAGACCTACCCCATCTTGGATCCAGTGCAGATACTTTCCTTCTTGTGTGTACTCTGCTAACATTATTACAGAAACCAGACAGGACCCTAGTTTCTGCGATTTTAGCACAGTGAATTTTTTAACTTACAAGAATAAGGAGTTAAGGAGCCTTTTTTCTTTTTTTCTCTTTTGTGCCAGTCCTGGTGCTTGAATTCAGGGCCTGCCTGGGTGCTGCCTCTGGGCCTTTTGGCTTAACATTAGTGCTCTACCACTTGAGCCACAGCTCCACTTATTATTAGTTTATTGAAGATAAGAACTGCACAGACTTTCCTACCCAGGCTGGTTCTGAAGGGAAATCCTCCGATCTCAGCCTCCTGAGTAGCTAGGATGATGGTGTGAGCCATTGGTGCTGAGCTCTTTTTCTTCTTTGTGAGTGTGGAACTGGAGATTAAACCTAGGACTTACTCATGCTACACACTCTATCAATGCACTATTTGTAGGTTTTTCTTTAAATTTACTTTGTACCTATACTGGGCTTGAATTTAAGGCCTGTCCAGGGGATTGTCCAGTAGCTTTTTCATTCAAGGCTGTAACTCTACCAGTCACAATTTCACCTTTGCTTTTTGGTTAACTGGAGACAAGAGGCTCACAGTCTTTTCTTCTTGGGCTGGCTTTGAATCACAATCCTCAGATCTCAATATCCTGAGTAGCGAGGATTATAGTTATGAGCCACCGGTGCCAGGCTAGTTTTAAACCTGTGATCTTCCTGCTTTCACCTCCAGAGTGGCTGAGATTACAGGCGTATGATCATCATGCCTAGCTTGGATTGTTGTTATTCTTTTTTTAAGTTTAGTTTCCCCAAGATTAAGGAAGCAATGCCCAGCCCATATGCTCTGCTGTCTCTCTAAGATAACAACATGACTGGTAATTAATTAGTAAAAGCACGCCATTCATGGCCCCTCACTCACCAGAGAAAGCACAGGGTGACAGGTTTGCCCGGCCTGGCCACTCTACCCAGCCTTACCTGTAAGTGGATCGGCGAGAGGCGCACGTCGTACAGCTGCTGCCCTGGGCTGGCGGCCGAGGTGGGCTCTGCGGTGACCAGGAACTGGAGGGCCTCACCCACCACGTGGCACATCACCACCTGGAGAAGGCACAGCGACAGGTAGACACCACAGGAAGCATCTGCCTTCCTTCACGGAAGCAGCCTACACCTCCTCTGCTCTGGAGAAGGCACAGCGACAGGTGGACACCACAGGAAGCATCTGCCTTCCTTCACGGAAGCAGCCTACACCTCCTCTGCTCGTGAAGACAACACCTGAAGGGTTTCAGACTTAGACAAGTCCTCAGAGTGCTCTTTTTTCTATCACAGGGTAACCCGAAAACTAGAGGCCTCGCTTCCTGAAGAATTTCTCGGGAGCTAAACTCTGTCCTGATGCAATCTACCTGTGACTGCTCTTCACACCAAGTTTTTCCTTTAAAATTCTGATTTGTTATTTTTCCACTCAAAATAAGCCTTAAGAAAATAAGTCACAGGTGTTACAAGTAAAAAATTCACCCAAGGAAGTGGCGCTGTAGCACAAGTGGTAGAGCGCTCGCCTTGAGCTGAAGAGCTGAGGGACAGCGCCCAGGC
>NW_012267319.1:1785370-1790461 GCF_000151885.1 Dipodomys ordii
AAAAAAAAAAAAAAAATTCACCCAGAAGCTAAAAAAATTGTTTTGACTAAATAATTTAATATAGCACTGTTTTTCATAAATGTGGAAGTAACTTAAGGAACATATGAAATGTTAAACGATTACAAAATTATATAGCCATAACAATAACAGAATTACATAATGAGTTCAATTATAAAATGAACATATTTTACAAAATAAACATCTAAAGACAGAGACAAGCAGTTACATCAAAAATAAACTAAGCTATAGTTCTGATAAGTCCGGAAGCCTTCCGAAGGATCCTTTAAAAAAAATTGCTTTGGGGGCTGGGAAAGTGGCTCAGTGGTAGAGTGCTTGCCTTACATGCACGAGGCCCTGGATTCGATTCCTCAGTACCACATAAGCAGAAAAAGCTGGAAGTGGCACTGTGGCTCAAGTGGTAGAGCACTATCCTTGAGCTGGGACAGCGACCAGGCCCAGAGTTCAGGCCCCAAAACCGGCAAAAAAAAAAAAAAATTGCTTTGTTGGGAGCCCAGAGAAATGGGTAGTTTCTGCCACAGAACACGATAGAAGTAGATCTTCTAAAAAGATCCCAGCTTCCTCAGGCAGGATTCCAACAAGCCAGGGCTGGGTGCCAGGTGTGTGGCCAGCCACACCTGGACAGCAGGATGGAGAAGCTGCATGGGTAGGCAACCAAAGGGTTTGCCCAAAGCTGAGCCACCTGGAGTCTGGAGTGATACAAGGACTTCCACTTTCCCCAGGGCATAGGCTGACCCCGCTGCTGGGAACTCATTTAAGGAAGAAGAGAAAATTCTTTTAATTCTCTGGTGGATTTATCAGAATCGAAAATACTGAGAGGAAAGATTATCAAAATAATTACTTTGCCAAGACCAGCTATTACGCAAAGTTCAGAGCTAGGCCCTCTGCCTTTTCCTTTCTCATCGCTGGCTTCCCACCCACACACAGCCCACAAGCCCACGTCCAGCTCTGCCCCCTCCACCACCTCTCCAACTCTAATGCACCCCACCAGCACAGAGCCCTGGCAAGGGCACTTCCGGTGTCCAGGAGTGGAGCCGGGGGTGCTCTGGCAAGCTTGCCTCTCTCCCATCCTAGCAGAGAGTTGCACAGCTTGTATTTGCCCATGCTGTAGCAGCCCTCTCTGAAGACTGAGGGTTGGCAGGGCTTGGTTATGTATATCCATCATCTCCCCAGTTCACAAAAGCATTGGAACAAAAAGTGTTTGGATAAGAAATGGTCGCCTACTCATGTTAAAAGTAAACGATCTACAAACAATTCCATCCAAGACACTGATTTTTAAGGCTGGATGAGCTCCATGTACCTATGACGTCACCCAGAGACCAGTGACCCATCCCTCGACCTCCAGCCCAGGCCTCTTACTGCTGAAGAGTCAAGCCACAAGAAGCAGATGCTGACAGTCACGTCTTTGGAATCATCAAACTGTAATTTGACTAAGAAAACAGATGGCTTGGGCAAGGTGCTGAAAGTTCATGCCTGTAATCTTAGGTACTTGTGAGGCTGAGATCTGAGGACTGAGGCTCGAAGCTAGCTCAGACAGATAAATCTGAGATTCTTAACACCAATTAACCAGCAAAATGCTTGAAGTGATGTGGGGTTCAAGTGGCAGAGCTCCAGCTTTGAACAGAAAAGCCAAGTGAGACCTTGAGTTCAAGCCCCAGTGCCGGGATGGTCGCGGGGGGGAAGGGGAGGCTTGGTTTGTGCCTTGACTCATATAAGTAGCTTTGACTTCCAGGATAGAATGCTTCCCACCACTCATTCCTTGAAAACAGAACACCCAAGCACTTAAAAGGAAGCAAATAAGTAAGTCAATAAATAACTCAAATAAGCCAGGCACAGATGGCTCACGCCTGTAATCCTAGCTACTTAGGAGGCTGAGATCTAAGGATTGTGGTTCAAAGACGGCTCAGGCAGAAAAGTCCATGAGTCTCTTATCTCCAATAAACCAGCACAAAACTGGAAGTGTCACTGTGGCTCAAGTTGATAGAGCGCTTGCCTTGAGCGGAAGAGCTGAGGGACAGCGCCCAGGCCCAGAGTTCAAGCCCCATGACCAACCAAAAAAAAAAAAAACAACCTCCAATGGAAAGACTTTAAAACTTCAGGGATGGCGGGGGGGGGGGGGGCGGGGGCTTGGAAGGGATGGGAAGGGGAAACAAAGGAGGAGGCTACAATGCTTGATAAGAAATGTACTCATTATCCTGCCCATGTAATTGTAACTCCTCTGTACAGTTTTTTCACAATAAAAAAATAAAAAATAAATAAAACTTCAGGGATAACTGCAAAGCTCATGACGACAGCCAACCTCTCAAGACACGCCAGTAGAGCGAGGAGGAACCCGGGACGGCTCCCATTCTTTCAGTCCCCGGGTGGAGGGGTTCCCCTCTTCCCTTGGAAGTCACTTTCTTTTTTCCTCTGTGCCAGACTAGAAGCTTGAACTCAAGGTCTGGATGCTGTCCCTGAGCTTTTTCACTCAAGGTTAGCACTCTACCACTCGAGCCACAAGCCACAGTTCTTCATCCAGACTTTTGCTGGTTAATTGAAGGAAAGAATCCCATGGACTTTCCCTACCTAGGCTGGCTTTGAACTCTGACCCTCAGATCTCAGCCTACTGAGTAGCTAGGATAACAGGTGTGAGCCACCAGCACCTGCTTTCTCTCTCTGAATAATATAAAGCCAGGTACCTTTGTTGCTCAGCAGGAAGTTCACTAAATAAACCACGCAAACCCACCTCAACACTTGGCTGCACCCCATGAAAACCCTTCCACTGTCCCGACGGGGCATGCGGGAGGGGACAGACATCAGGAACCAGCTTTTTCCCAGGCCAACTCTGCCTTGAGGCCTGAGAACAGTAACACCCCATTTGTAAATGGACAAGAGCAAAATGAAAAAGAGGTTTAAAAAGCAAGTAAGCTTCTTTTAATGTATTAAGGTGTTATCCATGAGGGAGGATTAAATTCTTCCAACCACAGCAGAGCAGGTGAAGGCCTCGCTGCTGGACAGGGTCCTCTCCCCGAGGGGCAGAAGGCAGCAGCCCCTGGGCCAGTTGAGCAACTCTCTGGCCAGCCTTGCCAAGGGCCACTGTCCACCTTAATAACTATGAATGCCATGATCCCACCCACGACCTGAGGCTTCCCCAGCCCAGTTCTGCCTGGGAAACGTTCCTGCATTCCAGAGAGCTTTGCGAGAGCCTGGGTTATAAGGAGCTGTTGAAGGGCAGTTTTTAAGTATCACCATCTGAAATGCCCAATGCCAACGCTGGCTCTTTGTGCCTGGAGCCAGCAGGGCTCCGCAGAGCTGAGACCAGGAACAAGCGCCCTGCTAAACAACCCGCCTAAAGGAAGCAAGAATCCTACATGACTGACACCATTTATTTCTAAATCAAATTCTTAGATCTCAGCCTCCTGAGTAGCTAGGATCACCGGCGTGAGCCACTGCCTTCAATTGAAGCCCAGCCTTCAATTTTTTGATACAGTGGCCTCTGCTCATTCTCTTAGAACACCCTAGAGATCTGGAAATGATTTAATTAGTTTTGTTTCTAAAGGAACTAGGAACACGGCTGGGAAAACACAGCTTAAAGAGTTAAATTATGGAATATTTTTCTTTAAATCACATTATATAAGGAAAGAATCCCCACCTGACCCCATGGAAATAAATCTCAAACTAACCATTGTGGTTCCTAATCAGACATCTTTCCCTACCCTGCAATCTATGCTTACCTCAGTAAATATTCTTAGACAATATGAACAGAACACGAATCCTCACGTTAAAAAAAGCAAAATCCATTAGAGCTAAATACTATCAGAACATCTACAACACGAGCCTCATTTGACAGCCAAGTCATAACAGGTAGCTGAAGATGTATTTCCTCAGGAGGCTGGTCAGCCTGTCCCAGAGGACTGACCTGACCCACCAACCAGCAGGTGGTAGCTTTTTAGGAGGCATAACTCCTGGGGAGGAGGGGGAGAGGGGAGGCAGCAGCTACACGGGACCTCAGGAGGCGTGACTCCCGTGTGGAGCCTCCACTCTCTGCCCTTGGAATGATGCCAGTTCAAAACTATCTCACCCACTATTAGCATGAGCTATTAGCTTAAATATCAGGTTGATGGAGCACCTGGTATTGAATTCATTTAAAGCAAAAAAAAAAAATGTCCTAAGCTTCCTGTGGTAACTAGAGAGACAAAAATGCCCAACTGTGAATTACTCTGTCCCTTACAAGCCAGTGAGGAGCGGGGACAGGGGAACCCCGGCCCTCAGGGTAGATTTCAGGGTACAAAGGGAAGCACAGTTCCTACAGTTAGAAGCAAATGCACACAACCCATGGCACACACCCAGCACAGCCTGTGGATTTCCCCCGGCCTACATCACGGACTAAGAATCTCAGGGGGATTCCGTGCGACTGTCCACGGCCTCCGTGTTGCTAGGGTTTCACATAAACAGAGGATGGCGAGAGCTTTTCAGCTTTCTGTGCTGTCTTTTCTTCCTCCTGTTTCTTCTATGGCAGATGGGGCAGCTGGAGCTTCAGTGAAAGGATGACAGCAAAAATGGACAAAAGCAAATCAGTGGCGTTGCTCATTGTGCTCTGTGGTGGGAGCTCCCTACTTGGTAGCTGATGCTTCATCATGACATCTTCCACCTCAGTCTCTCCTCTGGACAACGGCTACAGCTCCTCTTCTGGCAGGGGAGCATGTGGAGAGCGTGAATGAAGAGAGACACGGGTCCTCACCCAGGCCTGCTCCCGCTCTGGGCCAGCATGAGCAGTGATGCTGTGGTGGTCCGCACAGGCCTGTCCGGATGTGTGTGTCCCCGTCCTCTGCCCAGGACAGACACGGAGCCTACAGCCCGGGGAAGAAGCAGGGCCCGCCAGCTCAGACCCCATCATCGCCTCCCTGGCTGACTCACTTTCCACACACCGGGTAGGCTTACTTAAAACTTTCAAGCTGGGCCGGGCGCTGGTGGCTCACGCCTGTAATCCTAGCTACTCAGGAGGCTGAGATCTGAGGATCGAGGTTCAAAGCCAGCCTGGGCAAGAGAGACCATGAGACTCCTATCTCCAATAAACCACCAGAAAACCGGAAG
>NW_012267319.1:1790621-1804097 GCF_000151885.1 Dipodomys ordii
TCAATGCCAACCCGGGCAGGAAGGTCTGTGAGACTCTTATCTCCAATGAACCACCAGAAAACTGGAAGTGGAGCTGTGGCTCAAGTGGTAGAGCTCCAGCCTTGAGCAAAAAAGCTCTGGGACAATGTCCAGGACCTGAGTTCAAGCCCCCTGAGTTCAGCAACAAAAACAAACTACTCTTCTTTGATCCTTACGTGGGCAGGAGCCTTGGTTTATTCAGAAATGGCACCAAAAATGGAGACAATCAAAGCCTCTGGCGGCGCCAAGCCCCTTGGATTCAGGGTGAATCATTCACAATGCTCCAGGACACCGCCGGTGACCCTGCTTAGGCTGGGGAGTTTTCCAAGCACACCTTTTGCTCAGAGACACCTGCACACTTGCTAAGTAAACACAGCCTCTCTCGGCAGTCAGGCTGTCTCAGTGGAATTCTGCCTGGGTGTGTCAGACACACAGAACCAATCACAAAGCTGTGTAAGGGTCGGGAGGCGCCCTGCAGAGGACCGGCTGGCTCCAGTGCCACTCATAATATGCAAAGTGAGGCTGCCATCTTCTGATGGAACATTCTAGAAGAGACTTCTCCCAGGATGTGAGGAAGGAAGACATAGGTAGGAGCCTGTTCTAACATATGAGTGTAATTGGAGTCTGGCAGGAAGAAACACCTTCCCTCGGTACCTGTTGAGACTAGCAGAGGTGGCCGCGGGGCCTTGCAGACCAGGCTCCTGCGCAGGGTGCCTCTAGGAAGGCTTTCCTACGCAGGCCCACTGGAACTGAGCCCGGCTGAGCCCGGCTGGGCGTACACACAGGAGACCAGCCTGAGAAGGTGGCTGGGGGCAAGCTCAGGACCTGGATTGGAAAAGGGCACGTCCTGGCGGGGTAGTTCCAGCAAGCAGCAAAATTCCACCTTTGTCCTTGGCTCCTGGCACGCAGGTCCCCAAACCCTCAGTCTCCCAAGTGATGGGATAGAGAGCTTCAGGGGGCCTGGAATCCAATCCAACGACCCACTGGGCAGTCTCTGTCAAGTCAAAGCAATGAAGCCTCCGGCCAGGTGGTGGGTGTGCATACGGCACCCTGGGAAGGGTCCCACCCCACCCTCCCCACACCCCCACCTCTCTTCTACTTGGCTGGTCCCGAGTCAGACCCTCTACCATAACTACATACAGCAAGGAAACAGAGTTCCATGAGCCATCTCTACAAGGTATAGCACTGATGCTCCGACAGTGCCAGACAGTCAGAAGAGACCAGGCCTGGAACTAAGATGGTGGTGACAGCTGCCTGAGACTAGGGTCAGAGGGACTTGAGTTGAGGACAGCCAGCTGATGCCAAAGAGTCGGAGGACTGGGCGTCAGTGGAAAGCATGGCTCTGAGCGGACACAGTTCCAGCTGCTCCCGACGGCTGGAGGCCGCAGGGTGTGCATCCTGAGCCTGACCTCCGGCTGCGGGATACCCCACTCTGTGGGCAACGGGGTGAGGCCGCCAGGGAACCAGATATTTGCAAAGACAAGTCCTGTGGCTCAGGCAGGAAAAACTTTGAAGCTGAGGGCACCCCCTCCAGGGCAGGCTGGTTCTGATCTGTGAGGGTCCAAAGGGGGCTGTGGCCAACTCACAGAGGACAGAGCTCAGGCTGCCACAACCTTTCCATCACTTTCGGACGTACCCTGGAGATGGGTTGGCGGGGGAGTGTCCCCAACCTAGCTCATCACTGTGTCACAGAACCCTGGAGATCAGGGTGGGGGAGGGCATCCCCATCCTAGCTTGCAGTTCTTCTCGGGAATTACAGAGTAGGGGCCGTGTGAGGGCGCTGGCCAGGACTTCAGTGGAAGTGTAGAAGCAACCGAGAGATGCGTGCTCTACACAGCTGAGCCTGGCCACTAATGAAATTAAAAAGAGACATCAATGTCTTCTCTTCAGTTGATAAGAGGATATTGGGCAATGTCTCGGTGCCACAGAGGTGTGGATGGAGCTGGTTCCATGCCCTCCTAAAGGAAATGAAGCCACGAGTCCAGGAAATGAAAAGCCAAGGGGCCACAGGAGAATGAACACGATCACTTCCCTCCCCCACTCCACGCGCCCAGAGGCCTGGGCAGGGGCACAGGCTCAGGATGCAGGCTTGGGCATATCCATGAGGGGGCTTCTGGGGGTGGGAGCCAGAGGGTCGGTCCACCTGACCACCAGACCATGACAACACAGAGGACAGCGCCAGCCAGGTCCATGAGAAAGCAGAGACAAGGGCTCTTTCCTCACTGGGCCAAGAAAACATAAACGTCAAGGATGATGGGGAAAACTGCCGTAAATGCACACAAGACCATGCCCATCTTCCCACTTCTCTCCAGCAGGTAATAAGTTGCCAAGAATGAGGTTAAGAGCCCCATCCAGGTTTGTACACTTCCACATCCGATTTCTGCAACTGCGTTATCACAAACACATGCTCCAAGGCTCCCTTCCTGGCAATGCATCAAGACCCTTAAAAACATGTCCACTTTTCCCCAAGTACGTCTGCTTATAGAAACCTGGATAGGGCTAGGAAGGTGGCTCAGTGGTAGAGTGCTTGCCTTGCAAGCCTGAGGCCCTGGGTTCGATTCCTCAGCACCACATGAGCAAAAAGAAAAAAAAAGCCAGAAGTGGTGCTGTGGCTCAAGTGGTAGAGCACTAGCCTTGAGCTGAAGAGCTGAGGGACAGCGCCCAGGCCCAGAGGTCAGGCCCCACACTGGACCCCCCCCCCAAAAAAAAAACCTGGATAAACACGCGCGTACACACCAATGCCAGGGGCAGTGAGAACAGCTACAACTCAACAACACTCCAACACTCCCCCTAAATTAATTCATTCCAGCCCATGCCCAGCTCAACTGACACAGACTCAAAGCTAAGCCACATGGAGAGAAGGCCAGAATCCAACATGGTGCTCGGCCTTTCAAAACAGCCACAGCTCAGTGGAGTGGGTTCCACTGGGCCCAGGCTAAGATTTCCAAGAATTTTATCAACATGGGAGGAAGCAGAGTAAGTGCTTCCTAATCTAAATGGTGGGGAAAATAAATGAAAACAGGTCAGACATACACACCAAAGCATGAGCAGGGCTGGCTCTCCAGCAGTTCACGATGTAGGAGACAATTAGATGAGTGTAGTAGATTCTTCTGGTTTGCATGAGACAGAGTAGACAGGGCACAGCCTGCAGCCTGTCCTCACCTGGGAAAGCGATCTCCATGGTCATAAATTTGGGGGCACTTGATAAGATCAGTAAACCACAGCTCAGCCCAAGTTGTAAGCAACTCTTACCATGTGAAAGAAACCTTTGAAAAAGCTACATATGTCTACTTTTTTTTTTTATTCTTATGATGAATTCTATATACTATAGAAGGTAGCATCTTAACAGTTTCTAAGTATACAGCTAAGTCTCTCCTCGGGACCCACAGGTTTTGTTTTGGACAGTAACAGGATTGGAACTCATGGCTTTGTGTTTGAGAGGCAGGCACTCTACCACCCGAGTCATATCCCCAGCTCTGCACAGCACTTGCCAAGCAGTCACAGGGGAAGTGTAAACACAAAGAACTGAGAAGGAGAGCAGCTGGATCTCAGAACGACAGCCACTGCAGGGGGGAGGGGAAGGTCAGAGGGCAGGGCTTCTCTCTAGATGGTAGCTTAAATCTATCATCTTAGCCAGGCGCCACTGGCTCACCTAGCTACTCAGGAGGCTGAGCTCTGAGGATGGCAGTTCAAAGTCAGCCCAAGCAGGAAAGTCCATGAGACTCTTATCTCCAATTAACCACCAGAAAACTGGAAGGGGCTCTGTGGCTCAAGTGGTAGAGCACTTGCCTTGAGCTGAAGAGCTCAGGGACAGCGCCCAGCCCCAGAGTTCAAAAGCTCCACAACCGACAAAAAACAAAAATTAAATTAAAAATTACATTCTTCGGGGAGGAGTGAATTTTATAATGTCTATTATCTATACGTGTGAAAATAGCACAATGAAACCCACAAAAAACTGTTAAAAAGAGATCCAGGTGCTGGTGGCTCTCCCGTTTCCTACCCTGGCATCATACACGGAGGCATGTCTTCAAGGTTTATTATGGGGTGGTGCCTATCAGTGCTGCTTTCCCTTTTTAAAGGCTGAATGCTATTCCCACACAGCTCACCTTCTCCTGGGCTGACGTCACCAGGCTGGAGACGTCCCCCACTGCCAGCTCCAGGGCCTGTGGCTGCGGGTCCTGCAGGAAGGAGAGGGGCAGCGGACCCTGGAGGAGAAGAGAAAAGCAGTACGCTTAAAAAAAACAAAACTATAAACTGTCTATAAAAAGCTTGACATTGAAGACACATAACACAAATTCACCACATGGTTAAATATCACCAGGTTCATAATCCTGAGGAGCAGCCCTTGGCAGGCAGGGCCCGGGATGGGGAAGGATGGGAAAGGACCATCATCAACAACACCCCCAGACCATGCGGGAAGGCATGCGTCAAAGAGGGTGTGTCAAATCCTAAGACAGCTCTTCATGGTCCTCTGTGGGACCCGTAGGTGGCTGGCCTGCAGCTAGCGGCCCTAGCTTTCTGGTGGCAGTCTCCTCTCTGGTTGGCGGGAGCAACCTCAACCTGGTGCACAGGCCCACTGTGACTCCAACCCCGTGACAGTCCCACTGCCCAAACAATGCAGGGGTGGGAGGAAACCCCAGGCCCTGCCTCTCCTGGAGAGCTGGGCAGACAGACAGGATGTCCTCAGCCCTCCAGAGCTGTCTGGCTTCTACTGTCTGTCCTCATCATTCAAGACCACCATCAGCCCTGCTCACACACCGGCTCCTTCTGTAAAGGCTGCCATAGCTGTATCAGCTTATGGTTCTTGAATTTAACAAAATCTCCAAAAGACTTTCAGGCCCTGGTGGCTCCCATCTGTAATCCTAGCTACCATAGAGGTTGAGATCTGAGGATCA
This sequence comes from Dipodomys ordii, assembly GCF_000151885.1. Lineage (NCBI taxonomy): Eukaryota > Metazoa > Chordata > Mammalia > Rodentia > Heteromyidae > Dipodomys > Dipodomys ordii. The sequence goes on from NW_012267319.1 coordinate 1,795,535, forward strand.
TGGTTCAAAGCCAGCCCAGGCAGGAAAGTCTGAGAGACTCTAATCTCCAGTAGACCCGCAAAAAGTTGGAAGTGGAGTTGTTGCTCAAGTGGTTACTCAAGTACCAGCCTTGAGTGTAAGAAAGCCAGGTAAAGAGTGCAAGGTCCTGAGTTCAAGTCCTAGTTGTAGCACACTCATATAAAAAAATTGTCCAAAAGAGAGACGGGCAGTTAGATTAATATGACCACAGACCCCAAGACTAACACTTTATAAAAGAGCAAACACGGACTGCAGTAGCCAACCAAGTCTTGTCCTCCTAAAAACAAGCTTTCCACAGAGGCTCACCATACATGGGAGCAATAAGATAGCTCCTTCCTTCAGACTCCTGTCCTGACATGCTACAGAAAGCACATCAGCACTCAACAAGTTCTGAGGATGGGTGAGGATGCAGGCCGCCCCTTCGCCTGTGTGGGCTCCACTCCAGAGACTCCTGATGATGAGCTAGTTCCAGCGATGGGACTTGGCCCGGGGTGGGGGACAGAAATGGTGCCAAAGCTGTGGGGGCCAGGGTGGTGCAAAGAGCAAGCAACGAAGTGGCCGCCCAGCGGCATCTGAGGAGTTCCCAGTTCATCAAGGCAAGGACCACTTTGATTTACAAGCTACTAACCTCACCCTGAACGCACGACACCCACCTCACCCCCAAACGTCACCAGGGAAGCATGAAATGGAGCATCAAGAAGGATGAAGTCAGTTTCTGGCTGTTCTTGTGACATCGCCCTGGCTGGAGCTTGTTATGGTGGGGGCCGCAGGCCAGAGGCTCTGGGAGCTGACAGAAGTGTTTGAACCAACCACATGGCTCAGAGGAGAGCACCTCGCACAGAGCCAGAGGCAGGCACCAGCTGCCAAGGAGAGCGAACTGTGCTGTGCCCGTTCTGAGCAACCTGGAAATGTGGTCCTGCAGACAGGGTGGGTGTCCCTTCTCACCTGGATGGCCTCCGCGTCAAACACATAAGAGTTTGCTTGGAAATGTATTCGTAGTAATAGCAGTAGCATTTGGGCAGTAGTGGGGTTTGGACGCAGGGCTTCATGCTTGCTAGGCACACATTCTACCACTGAGCCATGCCTCCAGCCCTGTGTGTTGTGACGTCTGTTAGGCATCCAGTTATAGCTAGGATGACAGGCACAGGTATGTGCCACCACACCCAACTCTGTTGGAAAGGAGACTCAAAACCTTTACTGCTCCACAAGCTTAGGACTGCAGTCCTCCCAATCTCAGCCTCTCAAGAACGCAGGATTACAGTGTGAGTCATCAATGCTGGCGATTTAGCAGGAACGGATGGTCTAACAAAAGAAATAAATTAATATGTTTAAGAACAGACAGAAGCTGGGCACCGGTGGCTTGTGCCTATAATCCTAGATACATAAGAGGCTGAGATCTAAGGATCACAGTTCAAAGCCATCCCAGGCAGGGAAGTCTGTGAGATTGTTCTCTCTGAATAACCAGCAAAAGTCTAGAAGTAGAGCTGTGGCTCAAGTGGTAGAGTGTGAGCCTTGAGTGAAAAAGTAAGGGACAGTACCCAGATCCTGAGTTCAGGCTATAGTACTGGTATTTTTTTAAAAAGGCATTAAAAAAATAGGAAATGGAAGAACACCAGAAAGAAACAAACTAACAAATGAGCCTGACACTACAAATAAAATAACTTCCCTGAAGGACTTGGGATGACAAGTCTGGCCTAGGAAGCTTCAGGAAACAAACTTCCGACTATATGCCAACAGTGTGAATGCGCAGGAGGTGCCAACAAGCTATGGGTGGCTCCGCAATCCAGAAACCATCTGCATACGCATGAAAACAGTACCATACCCCCGTCTTCTCCTGAAGAACGTTAAAAATGAGAAAAAGAGAAGGCTGAGAGGTTCTCGTTGCTGCTGAGTTGGGAGGCAAAATATCTACTTCCATGGCTCAGAAGCTAAAGACAGGAAAACAGACACGGGCACATGAGTTTGTTGGACACACAGCTGTGCCCTGTCCACAGAAAGCATCTAGAAGGAATGAAAGCCACGCAGATGAGCACACCTGGATCGCAGACTCCAGTCCAAAAACTGCAGCCCAGGCTGCTCAGAGGAACGGGACGGGGGGACACACAGGACAAGCGTTAAAAAAATAAGTCTCCTGGAACCATCAAGCAAGAAGTGGAATGCAAAGCGTGCATCTGAGAGAAGGAGGCAGTGGCTGGAGCAATAAATCGTGATGGGATTAGATTACAAGCCACAGAATAAAACAATCATTCACCGGTCCACACTGACGTAAATAACCGGCTCAATACACGGTGCAGAAGTAACTGTTCCTCCTTGAAGGGAAGTCCCAAGTGAAAAATGTGGAAGGAGAGCAGAAGGAAAACCCATCCCTAAATACACTCCAGGAAGTCACTACTACAGATGAGATACACCAATGACCCTAAGTTCACCTAGGAGTGAAAGGGATCCTAGTCCCGAAGCAGCTCCTCACCACAGGTATTAAGTACAGGGGAGAAACAGCAGGCAAAGTATGAGGAAAAACCTGCCAGACACCACTTTGTCCAAGGGACCAGGACCAAACTTCCTGGCCACAAGTCACCACAGCATCACGGCTCCCCCAACACTGCATTTATGGGGCGCCACTACTGTGGCTGTGTAGCCTTGATCCAAAATGAGAGGCATTCATCAAAATAATGATCCACTGCTGGGCACTGGTAGCTCACACCTGTAATCCTAGCTAGTCAGGAGGCAGAAATCTGAGGATCATGGTTTGAAGCCAGTCTGGGCAGGAAAGTCTGTAAGACTCTTACCTCGAAGTTAACCAGCAAAAAGCCAAAAGTGGACATGTGGCTCAAATGCTAGAGTACCAGCTTTGAGTCAAAAGGCAAATGGACAGTGCCCAGGTTCTGAATTCAAGCCCCAGGAAGGGCATACATACACAAACACTGCCTAGCCCAAGCAAGGTCATGAACTTTAAGGTAAGAAGGAGGAACCCAGATTTCGGGGCTACCAAGTATCTGGAGTCCTGAGGGTTTCCATTCCAGTCCATTATTAAAGGTGTCCAACAATGCTAACTTACCTTGCACTAATCTATTATTAATTTCATGGGGGCGTGAATTATGGCAACACTGTACCAAAGTTACCTTCTCGTACTGTACCATGTTGATTTCTCTAAATGAATTATAGTAACATGGGACTAAGGTTAATCCTTGGGTCTAATCACTGAGTTGTGATTATAGAAGGTTGGTGAGGCATGCATAGATACCCTTGAATTATTTTTCAACTTTTCTGCCAGTCTGAAAGCAATGCAACACAGAGTTTAACAAGGAGACTTCTGAGAAAGAGCAGTCCATCTTTTGAACTCACTACAGGCCAGACGTTCTGCTAGAGGCCCACGCAAGGCTCATCTCATCTCTCTGGGACGGTACTCTGCTTCTCAGATCGAAGCCAAGTCCCCTGCTTCACAGAGTTGGGCTTGTGTAGCAGGTGAGTGCTGGGTTTGAAACCCGGGCAGTCCCCTCCGGGACTGCTTCCCGCAGCCAAAGCTGTCCCTTTCCTCCTCAGCATCCTGCAGTGGGCCGGCGGGACAAACAGTGAGCTTTGGCTGAATTCTGGCTGGCAGTGACCCTACACCCACTCTTTCCTGAATTCCTGTCTTGTTGGGAGCAGGGCTGAGTGCTGAGTGCACTGTTGCTGGGCTTTCCGTGGACATCTGCAAAGTCACAGGCCAGCTCCTTTAATGTTGACTCTTCACAAGTGCAAAACAAAGCCCATTAAACAGCGTGTTCTGCCCAGGCTTGGACGACTCCCAAGCCAGAGGGCTAGTGTCCAGGCAGTGTGATATGTGCAGCCCCTCCGCCAGGCCGGGCTCTCTCACCCTGCTGTTGACCAGGGCCTGCTCCAAGCCAGCTCTGAGTCGGGGGCTGGGACAAGTGCTGCCTGGATGGATGGTGTCCTGCCCCGGCTCACAAGGCAGAAAGCACAAATAACCACCAGGTGCCAGCCAGGGAGACCAGCCCAGGCTGCCACTCACTGTCAGCCTGGTGCAGCACCTCCACAGGGGCCTTTGAGCTGAGATCTGAAAGATTTAGAGAAGTTAAATAAGGAGAAGGCAGGCAAGAGACAACAACCTGTGGAAGGCCCCGGCAGGAGAGAGATGGGATGAGGGAAGGTTGCAGAGTTCATGGCTCCCACAAGCCCCTTCGCTTCTCTTTGGTTTCTTCTTTGAGGAAGGCAGACTCATGGACCTACCAAGAAGGGCTGCCACAATGTCTCTAGTGGATTTGCTGTACCTCAGTCACTGTCATTGGGGTTTATAAGTGCAACCCAAAGGTCATTATGTGAGGAGAAAACTCCAAGTTTTGTTTACATGTAGTTTGTAGAAAATGACAAGTCAAAGCCATTTGTATACGGAGCTAAGAAGTTTACATAGTATCCTGTTCCCACAAAGACTGCATATTGTCACAGAGTCTTGGTCAACTTGCATCAGAACATTGTGAAGAAATCCCAGGCTGGCTGGGTGCCAGTGGCTGCCATCTGTCATCCTACCTACTCAGGAGGCTGAGATCTGAGGATTGCAGTTCAAAGCCAGACCAGGCAGGCAAGTCCATGGGACTCTAATCTCCAATAAGCCACCAAAAAGGCCAGAAGTGGAGCTGTGGGTCAAGTGGTAGAGGGCCAAGTCTTGAGTGAAAAACCTAAAGGATGATGCCCAGGCCCTGAGTTCAAGCCCCAACACTGACAAAATTATATGTATAGGCATTTATACATACACATATTATAAAGAAATGAACAGCTTTGGGGACCCTCTTAGGTGTGACTCAGGGGCGTAACCAGGCACACCTGGTTATCAAACTCCACCTTTACTCCGCAACCAGTGCTGTCACAGGAACATCAGCTTGGAAAGGAAGCCCTGGGCCCCGTGTGCTACTGCTGCCAGCACAGCGGCCTCCAGAGCCAGAGAGACAGTGGAAGCAACGATCGCAGGGCTCCTAGGTGGGCGGCGGGTGTGGACCATCACTGGTGAAACCGATCATTATCACCACCCTCCTGTTCCAGTTCGTGTAAACACAGGCCGAAGGGGAAACCGGAGCTGCTGCCTTCAGATGATATAACGAGAGCGCTCAGCTCGGGCGGCCTGGGCAGCTGAGCCCTGCGGAGACCTCCCACTCTAGGTGAGCCAAGGGTGAGGCCATTGATAGAATCTGGGTGCTTGTCACACCTGACTGTGTGGTGACCCATGTGAGACAGTGCTGCTGGTGCTCCACCAGGATCTCTGAGTGTGTGGGACAGGGCTATACCCAGCCCATGGAAGGCACTTGAAGAACTTGTGAAAATCACAAGCAGGGCTTCTAAGTGTGCGCTGGGTGGGAGGGACGGGTGTGGGGGTTCTCTGGGCTCCTTGCACACCTACACGTCACTAAGTCAGCTGGCAGCTCTGCCACGGCCTCCTCTCCTACCTGAGCACCTCACCACCCCACAAAATTTGTCTTTCTGGGATTCCGGGGTCCTCTCCGATACCCCGAACCTGCACTGCTCCAACCGCTGGTTACTGGAATACAGAAAAGAACCCGGGATCAATAACAGAGCAGCGACTCAGTCCTCAGATCCCAGGAGACCTGAGTCTCCTTGCTTAAGATGACTATAGACAACCACACCCTTTGGGCCCTTCTTGATGGACTTCCCTCAAAAGACACACTTGGGGCTGGGAGTGGCTTAGTTGTATAGTGCATGTGGTATAGAGGTATAGCATGCATGAAGCCCTGGGTTTGATTCCTCAGCACAGAAAAAGCTGGAAGTAGTACTGTGGCTCAAGGGGTAGAGTGCTACCCTTAAGCAGAAAAAGTTCAGGGACAGTGCCCAGGCCCTGCGTTCAAGCCCCAGGACTGGTGGGGGAAAAAATCACTCAAAAGACACACTCAGGCTTGGAGCTGCACATGGTTCCCACAGGAGACAGTGCAGCCGCAGCCAGGAGGGAATGGGTCATCAGGAAGCCAGCCCAGGTTCTAAGCCAACCGCAGCACATTCTCCCAGCTCACAGGCCTCAGCCCCCGCTTCTGCAGCAGGAAGAGGTTCTAGCAGGAAAGTTTAGGGTTTCAACCCTAAACCAGTGGCTCACATTTATAACCCTAACTATTCAGGTAGCTAAGATCTGAGAATCAAAGTCTAGAGCCAGCCTGGACAGAGAAGTCTGTGAGACTCCTATCTCCAACTCGCCACCAGGCCCAGGGTTCGAGCCCCGATACCAGCATACACAGTCAAAAGTTTGGGGCTTCTAAGCATCTTAAAACACAGAACTGCAGTAAAACTTAGAATGGCTGGGGCTACTATCTCCGGTGGATAGAAAACCCCCACCTCCCATGGCTGATTCTCTACGACGGAGCTTTGCGTGCCTCTCTGTCCACTGGTGACCGGCCTCAAGGTCCCCTCCTCCCTGGATGAACAGAGATGGGACAGTGGGGGGCAGGGGGACCACTAAGCTGTGGCTCTCTCTGTGCAGAGCACGGGCTGGGAGTGTCAGCCTTAATCTCAGATTAGTGGGAATTAAGGTGGGGGGTGGGGGTGCACAGAGAAACTCCTGTCGGCAGGCGTGGCCTGAGCTCCAGTAGCACAAAAACCAGCACCCACTCGCCCACACCATCATTACTCTCACAGCTAGACAGCCCAGGACACTAAGAAACGACAAGTCAACAGCAGGGAGGTGACTTATGGAGATGCTATCTACCTGCAAAACCATGCATTTCAATTCAAATCAAGCACCCATCCCAGTTAATGCAGTTCTCTGCCAGGAAAACAGGACAACACCACCTCACTGAGGGTGACCTGATGTCCAGATGAGGTACACAATGCCCATGTATGTCCATGCATGTGACAGCCGTTCTGAGATGCCAGGCTGCTCTGAACCTGATCCCAGGACCTTACTGCGTGACATCTACCACTACCGCTCCTGGCCAGGAGCAGAAAAGAGGACAGAGAAACACAAACAAGCCAAATCTCCTTCCTTGGCCTGAGTACTTTCCCCCAGCCCATAGTTACAAAGACTCTGGTGATTTGGGTGACAAGTTTTCATCCCAAACCCTCAATCAAGACCCGTGCCAGGACGAGAGACGTCCCCCTCTCTCTCTACAAACACTTCAGGTTCAGTGAAGCCAGCAATATTTTGTCTAAGGTGGCCAGCTTTTTGGAAGCCAAGAAGTGACAGGACATGAAGCCAACCACCCCTCAATTTCTAGAAAGGATGGCCACTGCCCTTGAGCCTCAGACTCCATCGGGAAATTTTTGCTCAGGACTTTACTGGCATTCTGCAGGGAATGTGGACGAGACTAGCATCCGCTCAGGCTACCAGGCCCCAGTCGGCTCAGCACACAAGCAAGGCCTGTGACACACCAAGTCAATCAGGGTCAGGAACGGCAGCTTCACAGGGGGCAAAACCATGTTTGTGCTGCTGTGTTTGCTGACCCTGGTTGGTGTCCAGCTCTTGGTTGCTGGACCTGAATTCTAGGCACCACGATGGATGTCAGCTAGATGACCCCGAAGCTTCCATCCAAAAGGTACAATTATTATTTCCAAAGGCTCAGAACAAAGTCTCTCGGATTGTTAGATTCATGTGGACTTACACTCCAAGCCTGTTTTTTATAACTCCACGGTCACATGTGCCAAGGCCAAGGCTGGAAGCCTGCTGTGGAATATTTTGAAGGTTGATGGTCCAGCCTTGGGGCATTGGCTGTTTCCAAGGCCAGTGGCCCCAGGCTTCTCCACAGGGTCTCCCAGCAGGTGCAGGAAGGAGGTAGACACCTGAAGGCAAAGGGCAGCTGCGGTGCTAGAAGGTGCTGCCGTAAACCCACCAGCTTCCCACTTTTCCCGTGGAATGCCTCCAAATAGCAGACGCCAAGAGCTCGCCACTAAACTAAAATGTCATAAAAGTAAAAATAAGTCACCAGCAATAAACAATGAAAGAAGCAAGGCGCGTGAGGCACAAGAGTCAGCAACAAGCCCCAGGGTTTCAGGTCAAAGCAGCTGAGTTCACACCCAGGCTCTGCCCCGCAGGCTGTGGGGGCCCTAACTCCTCCCGGCCTCAGTCTCCCCACCTGCACAACGGTGAGGACATCTCTGCTGGGACTTGTGCTGACTCAGAGATGGCATACAAAGCTAAAACCCTCATCAAAATGGCTGGCCAAGTGGCCGGACCTCAAGCAAATGGGTACTATTTTTACATGCCCAGAAATGCAAGTCTTTTTAGAAATAAATGCCTGGCCGAGTTGGGCTGGATTAGAGATGGAAGCATATTTGGGTCACAAGTACTCCTTTACCAGGCGCGAGATCAGTAATGCCCCACGCACGGGGCATGGCCAGGAAGGGAAGGTCAGCGGGCAGGGCGTGGGGAGGGGGCTCTCCGAGCATCCCCCCAACAGCCACTCTGTTCTGGGGAGCCCAGTTGCAGCTGCCGGTGTTCGGGGGAGGGGGGCAGACACTTGGTCCGGGAACCCCACCAGGTTCCTCCGCTTTCCCAGGCGCTGCGGTCCGCAGCTCCGCCCCACGCCCGCCCCGGCCGCCCCCCACCCAGCGCCCG
>NW_012267319.1:1804970-1827422 GCF_000151885.1 Dipodomys ordii
CCCCTTAAAGGCCTCGCGCGTCCCGGCCGCGCCCCCTCGGGAGAGGGGAGCCCGGGTGCTGCTCGCTCGGTGCCCACGCGGTGCGCCGGAGCCCCGCGGCCACTGTGTGTGGGTCGGTCTGGCTGGGTCGTATTGCGCCCCAGCCACGTGTGTTTGCGGCCGCCTCCCCGCCTGGGGCAGGGTGATGCACCGCAGGTGGGTCCGGCGTGGGGTGCGCGTGTCATGGCACCCCGCAGAGAAATGCAGGAGAGCCTCAGGGCCTACCGCAACCTTCCAGGTAAGATTCTGGCTCCCTGGGTTTACTGCACCTGACCCTGAAACTGGGCCAAGGGTTGCGGCATTCAGCCTCCCCCCATCTGCCAAGGTCCGTGTTCCCCGCAGTGCACGCGCTCCTGACCCAGCATCCGCGGGGCCTTCCTGAGCAAGGATCTGGAGGGCAGCTGGATAGGCTGTGGGAATGGAGCCGGAGCTGGCAGGTGAGCTGTGGCCAGCCTCTCTCCACAGATGTGTCGTTGGACAGTCCCAGGTACTTCCTGCATGTTCACGAGGGAGTTGCTCTTTCAACAGGATTGCTCCCTTACTCATTACATCCCAGGTATTCTGGGTAAAAACAAAAGAAATCCCTTCTCATTTGGAGGAGGAAAAAAATCTAAGTATTTCCTATCAGTCGCCAGATCTAGCAAGTTGAATAATTCAAATCCTGCTGGACTTTTTGCAGCATAACTGGAGTAACCGGAAGTGCAGGCCGGAGACCACCTGTCCCCACGTGAGTTCACGGCTCCACAGACATGTGCAGGATGGTGCTGTGGGCGGAGGCCAGGCACCCGCCCTGGATAACTGGTGGGACGGGTCTTGTTCCTCCACATGCCTCCGAGGCTGCTCACCCCAGTGGCACATTTACAGGCTTGCAATAAACTGTGAACTAACAACCACCCGAGTCTGGAATTTGTCACATCTCCCATATGTTTGTACACAGGGAATGCCAGCATGTAGGCACACAGGATGACAACATTGGCTTCTAGAAACAAACTGAAGGAAAATAAGGGATGCCATAGGCTAAGTGGCCACAGCCTGTGACAGGAAATGGAACACCTTGTCACCCACCAAAAGAATCAGGCTACCAGAAAATGAGGGAGGAAGTAACACTGTTCAAAAAGAAATGTACTTATTACCTTACTTACGTAACTATAACCCCTCTGTACCTCACATTTACAGCAAAACTTATCTTTGTTCCTGTTTGAACCTGTCCTCTTTGTCAATCCTTACTGTCAGCCCTATTTGTCCACATACGTGGGGCAGTCCCAATACACACGGCAAGAGCAGCATGGTGTCCTGTCCTGTCCTCTTCTGTACCCTTCTCCTTTGACATGGGAAGCCAGACCGCAGCTGTGCCCTCAAATGGGCAGAGATCTCCATCCCATTCTGCAGGGCTATTTGTTAGGTTTAATTGCTCTTTAAAGGAAAGGCTTCTGATTGTAGATTCTCTTCCCTGTGCTCAGGTTGAGTTTCTAGGAGGAAGGGGAGGGAGGGGCTGGAGCTCTGGAGGAGCCCAGGGGAGCTCAGGCTGTCCACTCTCAGATGGAACAGTGCCTAGCTGACCATGGCCTGAGATATACATGCTGTCTGCCTGGAGGGTGTGGCTCTGAACCCAGACCAGAGCTTTATATCAAACTGGACTGGATCGCCTAGAAGAATGGAGATACAAAAGCTGCATTCTGGCTGGGCATCATGGCTCACACCTGTAATGCTACCTACTCAGGAGGCTGAGATCTAAGGCGCATCCTTTGAAACCAGCCCAGGCAGGAAAGTCTGTGATCCCCTGTCCCCCAAATAACCAAGAAGCTGGAAGTGGGGGTAGAACACAACTTTGAATGAAAAAGCTAAACAAACATGAAAGACCACGAGTTCTAGTCCCAGGACTGGCACAAAGGTGAGCGTGCGCGCACGCATGCATGCACATGCGCACACGCACACACACGCACACACACACACACACGAAAGCCACCTTCTGAATCCCTGACTCCCAGAGCCTACAGTGAATATCGCACAGCCACCATACCGTCCATGGAGTCACCTGGTCTCCAGGCAATTCTGCCCCTGTGCACCAAGGTTGGAAGTATTTACCTCAGTGCATGCTCCTTCCTTGTCAAGCCCAGGAGCTGGGGGACATGGTAGGTCCAGAAATGAGTACATCTGCCATCTGTCATGCCTAGAAACAATTATACTTATCCAATGTGAATATTCCTTACCATCTGACCTGATAGTCTTACAGGTTTCAAACATACTTAAACACACACACACCAGGGACTTTGGTTACATTTTTCCAATTTAATTATCTTAAATTCCCAGTAGAAAGGCAAAGTGAGAATCCAAAAAAGTTTCTAGTTTCTGAGTGCCAGAGTTTCCTGGTCCCACTGAAGTGGTTCGCGTTTGTCTCTTTACAGGCCTTCCCCACTGCTCAGCCCGACTGGCCTAGGGCTATGAGACCACTTTCCAGGTGAATTCCACACCTGTCTAACATATGCCCTTCCTGAGCCCCACTCCACTCCTAAGAATTCCCTCTCAGCAGGGCCATGGGCTGTGCTGGGCGGGGCTGGGCTGGGGACGCCACCAGAAGCCCCTGATGACATTTGGCCCCGGCCCCCTGCATCCTGCATGGTTTCCGTACACGGGCAGGGGTCACACCACCATCGGACTCCCCGCGGGTTACTTGCCTAGTGTTTGCATTCCTGCCCTTCCCTTCCCTGCTTCCCTGAGCAGAAGCAAACCTTAATTACCTGCAGAACAATGAAGCACCCGAGGAAGGAGGGAAGAGGAGGGGGGAGGAACAGGAGGAAGGCCAGCTGTCCTTACAGGCATGACCAACAGGAATGGGGTGTCTGAAGTGAGCCCCTTCCACCAGGGACCTCTCATGTCCCACAGGTGTAGCAGGCTGTGTGGACAGAGCACCCACAGAGCACCCACAGGCTGTGTGGACAGAGCACCCACCACCATCAGACACGCCATGAGGTGCTGGGCTGGCTTCACTTTACTGGTCTCATTTTCTTTTTTATGATTACTTTGGCTGATGCTGGGGTTTGAATCATCCCCACTTTGAAAATGAGGGGAGCTAACCACTGGCTCACACCTGCCATCCTAGCAACTCAGGAGGCTGAGAGCTGAGGGTTGAGGTTCAAAGCCAGCCCAGGAAAGTCTTTGAGATTCTTTTCTCCAATTAGCTAACAAAAAGCCAGAACTGAAGCAATGACTCAAGTGATAAGAGTGCTAGTCTTGAGTGAAAAAACTAAGGCATAGTACCCAGGCCTTGAGTTCAAATCCTAATAAACTGAATCCAGAGAGGGTGAGGGATCTACCCAAGGCCACACAGCAAGAAAATGCCATCTCCTTTTATAAAGGTAAAAAAAAGTACATTCTATTTAGAAATATTAAAAACTGGAAGGAGAAAACTGGGGGAAAGCAAAGGAAGGGTGGCATTGTCCAAAAAGAAATGTACTCATCACCTGACTTATGAAATGGTAACCCCTCTGTACCTCACCTTAATGATAATAATGCTTAAAAAGGAAGAGTGGGGAAAGGAGTGGGTAGGAGAGGGATGGGCGAGAAAGTTGAAATGGGAGACATTGGATTCATCAACTGTACAACTCATCTGTACAACCTAAAGATAATAAAAATATTTTTTAAAAAGCTAGACAGGATGGAATCTGCAAAGAATGTTGATTTGTTTTGACTTCAAAATAAAACAGCTTGACTCCATGTATTGGCTGTTTCTGCTAGGGAAGAGAGTAACCCTACAGGCTGGACTCAGCCACCCAAGATTGGACAAAAGACAGCACCTTTCACTCCCCAACTGTGCAGCTTTCCTGTAATTAACACTTTACCTGCATTCCAGCCTAAGGTTTTCCTTGGGGCTATTTTTAAGCCTTATAAGCAGAATTAACACAAGTCTGGAGGGGCATTTATTCTCCTTAAGAGTTAAAGGTAAAGCTGGGCATGGCGGGGCATTCTTGTCATCTTGCCTTCAGCAGAGAAAAGCAGGAGGATGAAGGGGTTGAGGCCAGACCATGCTACCTAGTAAGACCCTATCCCCCAAGACCAAAACCTAGCCAGGTGCTGGTGGCTCACACCTGTAATCCTAGCTACTCAGGAAGCTGAGATCTGAGGATCACGGTCCAAAACCAGCCCAGGGGGGGAAAAATCCATGAGATTCTTATCTTTAATTAACTACCAAAAAAGAGTAGGAGGAGAAGGAGGAAAAGGGAGAGGAGGAGGAAAAGCAGCAGTAGCTACTATTAAAGGGCTTTTCCAAACAACCAGGAAGTTCCCATTTATGTACTAGTGATTAGGTTTCTAATTACAAACAATACCATGTGGTCTATGTCTTTCCAAAGAATAAGACAAAGGGAACTGTTTTACTGGTTCAGTAAATACCAGTTTGCTAGTGCTTTGCAGGAATTCCCACAACAGGTAAGAGCAGGAATTTCCACCTCATCGGGGAGGGTGGGTGGAGACTGAGAGACACCCCTTCATCTGGGCACTAGCGTCTGGAGCCCTGGAATCTGGGTGTCTCCTGCACGATCCTTCCTGCCAAGCCTGCAGTCAGACAGTACGATGCCCGGGCCGTGAAGAAGTGCATGGGAGCAGGTCTATGGAACGGTGCCCCTGGCCTCTCCCCCAGTGAGCTGAGCAGGGAGATGTGGCTGTGTTGTGAGTACTTGAGAGTCTTCTGGAGCATCATTACCCAGTCCTCATTCGGAAGGCCACCAGGGGTGCCCTGCTAGGGCACTCAGGCCACCAGCAGCCCCACCTTTTCCTTCCCATCCAATCTTCCAGACTCTCTTTGAGGTAGGGAGCAAGTAGAACAAAGCCAGGACTCTCAGGAGGGAAGTGGCCTAGGCTTCTTCATCTAGATGCTTCCTGTAGGTCACCGGAGACCCAGGTGATAGGAAGAAGGTGATCAATGAGCCTAGACTCTGCTCTGCCCCACCCCACACCTCACGCCAAAGCACACCAAGACACTTGTTTGTCCCTGGCATTGTTGGGAGCTGAGAATTATGTGTCCAGTAGGATGCTGGGCAAAATAACCTGAGGACTGTCTTTCCCACCCACCCAGAGAGCGGCACAGAATCCAGCCACAGCCTTACAGAAACTCATGGGTAAAAGGGAAGTCTCAAGGCTCCCCCTAAAAGCTACAAGACAAGATGATGGGGTCTTGCATCTCTACTGCTCTGGGCAGAGGGGATGGGGTGGGCATAGTGGTCTCATGGGGTGTGAGACCATGGGAAGCAGAGGGACACTGAGAAGGTAGAAACAAGACTCTCACATTGAACAAGGGGAAGCTAGAGAGGGAGGCATCCGGAATGGACAAGGACAAGACAAGGTCAAGGACACTGGGAGTCACCGATGGATGACAAACAACAGATCTTTTTCTTGGCAGTACTAGGGTTTGCACTGGGGCCTTGTGCTTTCCAAGCACGCACTCATGCCCCAGCCCTTTTGCTTTCATTGTTTTTCAAACAGGGTCTCACGTGTATGTATCATATTTATGACTGGGCTGGTCTGAGTCACTACTGTCTGTACTGGGATGTCACAGGTACTGAGCTCTGTGTCCAGCTTTATATTGATTAAGATGGGGTCTCTTGAATGTTTTTTGCCCAAGCTGATCTCATTCGTGGCCTCCTGAATGGCTGGATTACCAACATGAGCCGCAGCACCCAACAACACCAATAGGCACGGTTCTGGAGGCCGAGGTTGAAGGTCTGAATGCAGCATGGTGAGAGCCGCTGGGAGGTCCGCCTGACACAGGGAGAGGCAGCGTGCCCTTGCAGATGGGGAGGCCTGGGCACCGGCTCTCCACCTGGCTCGGCCATCTTTGGAAATGTGCTCTGCTGGCTGCTTTCTTTTCCCTCCCCAGGCTCCCGTGCTCAGCCTCAGGCCCCATGCTGAGTATGAGATGTGCTTGAACTTACTTGATAATGAACCACCATCACCATAAAGAACCATCTGCTCTGTATCTACCCCGAGGAGAGCACCACCCCATACCTACCACCGCTGAAGGCTCCACCCCCCAACTCTTGCTTTGAGGACTTTTCAACACAAACAGCCAGACTGAATATGAAGATGGCTTGTGTGAAGACTATCCCAGCCTCTACAAATGCACAGATGGGCACGAAAATGGAGGGAAAAAAGGGTGAACAAATGCAGCAGTGGTACTCACTAGACACACTGTTGAAAATGAACTATACAACTGTGGGTGAGGATGGGAGGGGAAAACGGGGGGAGAGCAAGAGGAAGGGTGACATTGTCCATAAAGAAAGTACTCTTGGGGGGCTGGGAAGGTGGCTCAGTGGTAGAGCGCTTGCCTTGCATGCCTGAGGCCCTGGGTTCAATTCCCCACCACTACATAAGCAAAAAGAAAAAAGCGGGAAGTGGCACTATGGCTCAAGTGGTAGAGTGCTAGCTTTGAGCTGAAGAGCTGAGGGACAGTGCCCAGGCCCAGAGTTCAGGCCCCCACAACCAGACCCCCCCCCAAAAAAAGAAAAAAACGAAATGTACTCTTGGAAGTGGCGCTGTAGCTCAAACAGTAGAGCGCTCACCTTGAGCTGAAGAGTTCAAGGACAGTGCCCAAGCCCAGAGTTCAAGCTCCATGACCGGGGGAAAAAAAAAAAAAGAAATGTACTCTTGCTAGGCACCGGTGGCTCACGCCTGTAATCCTAACTACTCAGGAGGCTGAGATCTGAGAACCGTGGTTCAAAACCAGCCCAGACAGGAAAGTTCATGAGACTTTTATCTCCAATAAACAACTCAGAAAACCGGAAGTGGCGCTATGGCTCAAGTGGTAGAGTGCTAGCCTTGAGCTGAAGAGCTGAGAGACAGCGCCCAGGCCGAGAGTTCAGGCCCCACTACCAACCAACAACAACAACAAAAAAGAAATGTACTCTTTACTTGACTTACGTAACTCTAAACCTTTTTTTTGGGGGGGGGTCCAGTCGTGGGGCCTGAACTCTGGGCCTGAGCGCTGTCCCTCAGCTCTTCAGCTCAAGGCTAGCGCTCTACCACTTGAGCCACAGCGCCACTTCCAGCTTTTTTCTTTTTGCTTATGTGGTGCTGAGGAATCGAACCCAGGGCCTCATGCATGCAAGGCAAGCGCTCTACCACCGAGCTGCCTTCCCAGCCCCCATGAGTCTCTTATCTTCAATTAATCACCAGAAGTAGAGGTGTGCCTCAAGTGCTAGAATGCTAGCCTTGAGAGAAAAAGCAAAGGGACAGTTTAAGCCCAGAACTGAGTTTAAGCCCAGTACTGGCAGACACACAGATGACTGTTATTTACCTTTGATTTCAACATGTGTACTAAAGTTCTATACGAGCCCACATTTGTGTCCTTGCTTTGACCTAAGGTGCCACAGTGCTAGGCAACCTCAGGCTGCTTCCAGACACCAGACTCAGCCCCTGTCCCTTACAGGTCTTGTTCTGAGTACTTTAAGGCAGTACCTGGGTTTTCAATTATTCTGACTTGTATTGAATTTAGGACATCAATAAAGTCCCTGATAAGAAGGGAATTACCTCTCTGGAGGTGCAGGAAAAGAAGCAAATGTATAAACAAAAACATCGGGGTTGTTATACAAATAAAATTCAGGAAAGAATTCAAAATTCAAAAAGCTGCAAGTGAAGCTATGGCACCTGCTTTGAGCAGAGAAAGCACAGGGACACACACACACACACACACACACACACTGCTGCTCATATGCCTAGACTGTGTGTGTAGTCTAATAGATTCCAGGGTCATAGCTACCTACCCCTGCGGCTCCCTGCAGCCCACTCAAGTTGAAGAGTCTTTTCCTGGCTCCCTGTAAAGTTCTTTTTCTTTCCAAGTCAGGCTTGATATTCTTCTAGTGTTTCTTCTTCTTTTATTCTATCCACACATTTGATCAGCATCACTATGACTTCCAGTTCTTCATCCAGAATGGACATCAGTGTTGGAGGCATGAGAGATGTAGAGGACAGGTCAGCCGGCCAGCCAAGAATAGCCAGGCCAGTGGTGTCACCACCTGCCGTGTCCTGTCAGTGCAAATACCGGACTCCTGGCTCCGGGCGCTGACTTGCCCGTATCCCCACA
This sequence comes from Dipodomys ordii, assembly GCF_000151885.1. Lineage (NCBI taxonomy): Eukaryota > Metazoa > Chordata > Mammalia > Rodentia > Heteromyidae > Dipodomys > Dipodomys ordii. The sequence continues at coordinate 1,813,084 of NW_012267319.1, forward strand.
CAGAGCAGGAGCTGAACTGCTCCCAGCATTCCTTCATCATACCCTAAGTCACAGCTGGTGTCCTGCAGTGTCCCCATTCTAGTCACACCTGAGAAATTCTGTCATCTGCCTGAGTCCTCGCCTGCTGTCCTCCTGACCTACCTGGAGGCCTCGGCCTCTCTGCACCGCTGGGCCCTGGCACCTGTGCCTCCACCGTCCCAGGACCTGTCACTTCTTGCCTCAGGTTCTCTACTGCCTCTGCCTGGGATTGGCACCTCCACTTGAAGGACAAGACAGTAACCCCTTGGGACAGACCTAGGTCAGCGGGTGGCAGGAGAGGGAGGGAAAGTGGCGAATGCCTGCCTTGTGACTGTCAGCACAGACGTGCTTCCCCAGAGGGTCCCAGGAGGGAGGTCCTGATCCCCACAGCACAACCTGCTTCAGAACGCACCTTGCTGGTGCGTATCCCTGGCTTTGCACTCGATTTTTTCTGGGCTCTGATACAGCTTCCCATAGAAGCCACTGGGGAGAAGATCTGGTTATTTGCCCACATTATGGGGGCCACAGGAGCCATGGCCAGTGAGACAGAGGAAGATATCTACAATCAGGAATCAATGTGGTAAGCGCTACAAAAGGGGCACATCTCTGGAATTCATTCATTCATTCATTCATTCATTTATTCACTCACTCGCAGGATCAGTACTGAGGCTTGAACTCAAGAACTCATGCTCTGTTTTCTTTCTGCTTATGGCTGGCACTCTACCACTGGAGCCATGCCTCTGCTTCTGGATTTTCTTCTGACTTATTGAAGGCTAGAGTCTCACAGATTTGTTTGCATGGTCTGAGCAGTTCTCAGGCACAGAACGCTGCTGTCATCAGTGACTCTGAGAAGGCCTGAAATCCAAGTTCCCTGGTGCCAAGCCAGGGCACAGCTGGTATGCTTACTAGCATAGCAGTCTTGGGCTCACTGAGAAAATTCTTTTCTGTTCACTGAGTCCTATCCAAGCAGGGTCCCTTATCCCTGGCTAAGGCTCAATGTAAGTCAAAAGTGGGACTGAGAATGTACCCCCTTTGGCAGCTGAGCTCCAGCCTTGCTTCCAGTGGGTAGCAAGGGGTCTGGGAGTACCAGAAAGTGTGTCTTACCAGAGTCTACATGTGAATAGGGAGGCTGGGAGAGGCCCTGAGAGTCAATCCTCAGACTGGGGCCTAGATGATTAAATAATAAATACATGTATACACACTGCATGAAATACAATTTAAATACATGATTTTAGGGAGTAAAAAGTTCCTCCAATGTGTTCCCCCAAAGCTATAATGTAACCCTCTTTTCATTGTTAACAGCACACACACACACACACACACATGTACACACCACTTAGCTATAATGTAGCCCTCTTCTCATTGTTAACAGCACACACACACACACACACACACACACACACACACACGTACAAACCACTTACTGGGGAGACAAACTGCTCCTAGCTCTGTGTCTTAGGCTGCATTGGAAATATGATAATTCCAAAGATACGACTTTCTAAATTGTATAAATTCTGAGACTGTTTTGTTTTATGTGTCGGTCCTAGGGCTTGAACACAGGGTGTGTCCCTGAGCTTCTTTACTCACAGCTAGTGCTCTATCACTTGAGCCACAGTTCCATTTACAGCTTTTTGTGGTTACTTGAAGATAAGAGTCTTGTGGACTTTCCTGCCCCAGCTGGCTTTGACCCTCAGATCTCAGCCTCCTGAGTAGCTAGGATTACAGGGGTGAGCCACCAGCAGTGGACCTGAGACTACTTCGCCAATGCTCTCAATCATCAATCTAGACCAGTAAGATTCCACAGAAAGCATTTTTGGAAGCTTGTATATCCCAAGCCTTTCCTTGGTGGCAGTGATCATTCTGTGCTTCCTCATGAAAAATCAGGGGATGTTTGACTGATATTTCTAAAGTGGCATGTGTGTGCAGGGGCTGACAGAGAGCTGGCCTTCCCAGACAGCACAGCCATGAAGAGGAGCTAGTTCACTATAAATGAAAGGACAGGCCAGTGTGATACTTTGAACTCTACTCTTTCACCTTTCCAAGAAATTGGAGAAAAATAACATAGACTTTCAGCATTGTTCAATACTCTGATCTGGTGGACAGATACTTTGATCTGGTGGACAGAGATAACTACTACGAAATCAACTTGGAGCCCAACTACAGTGGCATGGCAGAACTTTTAAGTCCTCATGGAGACCCTCAGAGCAAAACCTCAGCCTCCTTCCATGCCAGCTTCTGCCGGTACCAGGGGTACAGGTGCCCCTCCCCTCCTGACTTGTGTCCTCATCACATGAGAGAAACAGGTCAGCACATCAACCTTAGCTACATGTCACCACTGTCACCAAGGATGTAAAGAATGCAGAGGGATGCAGCCTTGCCCCAGGTCATCTAAGGACCTGGCCAAAGCAGAGGAACGCACCGCACCATCAGGCTGGGAATTTACAAGTGAGGTTTGTAAATAATAATAATCAAAACGCAGGCCACATGCAGCATTACTGTGCAGCTCTCAGAGCTTCCGTGGCATGGAGGGCATCACCCAGCCCTCACTAGCCTCCTCTGGTAGGTCTGCAACACTGTGATTATGCACAGACGGTTTCCACTCTGCCCTCCCCCACCCCTCCCCTGCACGGTTCCCTCCTCAGGAGAAAGTGGTGAAGTTATCACAGGCTGTTTGAACTTGACCGAGGCTGAGTTGATTGTGGATCAAGTGGGAGACCTATGTGATTTTTCATTTGTGGAGGAAACCACGCCCCCACTGAACTATTCCTTGGATAACTGTCAGAGCGTCCACAGACATCCAGGGCAGGGTGCTTTAGGACATGTTAGCTTACCTATCAGTAGTGAAATCCTGTGTTTCTGTTTGTCTTGTCGCCCAAATGGAGTAACAGAGACTGGTTTCCCAATCTGCAAAGAAACAACAAAATAATGTGAAAATGTGATTTTTTTTCAATTAAAGGATTTTTTGTTTAACATGTTTATCACAACAGATACAATTCAAGTCTGACTAGCTTTGTTTCTTCCACACACATACCCCCCAGGACCACATTCATTGGGCTGTTAATTTTATTATTTCTTTTTGTGTCAGTACTGGGGCTGGAACTTAGAGCCTGGGTACTGTTCCTAAGCATTTTGCTCAAGACTAGCACCCTACCACTCGAGACATAGATAGCTCCACTTGCCACTTTTTTTTTTTTTTTTTTGATGGTCACTTGGCTTGACCTCAGGGCCCAGGTGTTATCCAGGCCCTGAGGCCTTTTTGCTCAAGGCTAGAGCTCTACCCCTTGAGCCACAGCACCACTTTCAGTTTTCTGGTGGTTAATTGGAGTTAAGTCTCACAGACTTCACTGCCTGGGATGACTGAATCATGATCCTCAGATCTCAATCTCCTGGGTAGTAGGATTACAGATGTGAGCCACTGGCATCCAGCTTCATTGGGCCATATAAAATTTATTTTTTAGGGCTGGGAAGGTGGCTCAATGGTAGAGCGCTTGCCTTACATGCTTGAGGCCCTGGGTTCGATTCCTTAGCACCACATAAGCAAAAAGAAAAAAGCCGGAAGTGGTGCTGTGGCTCAAGTGGTAGAGCGCTAGCCTTGAGCTGAAGAGCTGAGGGACAGCGCCCAGGCCCAGAGTTCAGGCCCCACAACCGGACCCCCCAAAAAAATTATTTTTTAAATAAGAACAGTGGCAGATGAGACACAGTAGTAGTGTCCCTGACTCTGAGGAGGTACAGGGTGAAGTCACAGGGAGACAAGGTGGACAGAGCTGGACTGCTGTGTGCTGGACAGAAGGAAGTTGCAGAGTGGGAACATGCAGAGAGAGTGGGTGGACAACGTACACATCCTTAGAGAAGTCCCTTAGCTCTTCAGCATGAGAACTTCCTGGGCCTGGTAGAGACCACCCGAGAGGATCAGAGGGGACAACTCCTGCTCAAAATGATTCCTGGGGCCCTGTGTTTGTCTCTGTAAAGGAGCAAAATTAGCCCTTAAAGCTGCTCTGACCCTACTGAGTACAATTTAAAAACAAAACCCCCAGAGAGAGAACTGTTTTCACGTAAGTTAGTAAGTTCATCATATCCCCCAAGCAAAGCTCTGGCATACTTATAATGGAAAAAAGGGGGCTGGGAAGGTGGCTCAGTGGTAGAGCCCTTGCCTTGCATGCCTGAGGCCCTGGGTTCGATTCCTCAGCACCATATAAGCAAAAAACAGTGGCACTGTGGCTCAAGTGGTAGAGTGCTAGCCTTGAGCTGAAGAGCTAAGGGACAGCGCCCAGGCCCAGAGTTCAGGCCCCATGACTGGACCCCCCCCCAAAAAAAAAAGAATGGAAAAAAATAAGTATTCAACCAGTAAAAGTCACAATGCCCACCATCCAAGTGAAAATCACCAGACACGCCCAGAGGGCAATCAAATGGTATGTGGAACGAGAGAAGGAAACCCGTGGGAAGAGAATGAGGACACAGAACAGGGGATTGAGGGGATGGAAAAGGGCGTTGGAGGTTATCACAGCTGGACTCGGAGGACAGGGCTAAAGGAAATACAGGACCTGCTGAACAAGGCATGGAAGATCCAAATCAAACTTCCAGACATGAAGGAAAAAAACACAACAAACTATGTCTGAGATAAAGAGCACAGTAGGTGCATGTATGAAAGATTAAAAGTTGCTGGGAAAGTGACTCAGTGGTAGAGCGCTTGCCTTGCATGCATGTGGCCCTGGGTTCAATTCCTCAGCACCACATAAGCAGAAAAGGCTGGAAGTGGTGCTGTGGCTCAAGTGGTAGAGTGCTAGTTTTGAGCTGAAGAGCTGAGGGACAGTGCCCAGGCCCAGAGTTCAGGCCCCACAACCAAAAAAAAAAAGTTGCTGGGGAAGGGGAAGGTTAGTGGACAGGAAGTTATCTATACAAGCTGTACAAACTATCCTAAACAAAACACAATGAGAAAAAAAGGAGAGAAATCTGTGGGACCAGATCACTATTAAGTATATGGCCTAATATATGCAGAGCATAATTTAATCTTTGAAGTAGAAAGAACAGAAAAATGTATTTGAAGGAATAATGGCTGAAACGGTTCAACTTTAAAAACTCCTATAACCTTAAAAAATAATCCGGGGATGGGGGTGGGGAGTGGGAGGGTGTAATTTTGGAGGTGGGAGGTAGAGGAAAAACAAAGGAGGAGGCACCAATGCTGGATAAGAAATGTACTCATTACCTTGCCCATGTAACTGTAACCCATCTGTACAGTATTTTCACAATAAAAAACTTATTAAAAAATAATCCAGGGAATTCAAGGAACCCAAATGTATTCATAGACACACAGGCACACACACAGCATGAAAACATCACAAAAGGTCAAGTCAGATTGCAAAAATCCAGTAACAAAGTTTAAAAGCAGCTGGAGGAAAAAAGACACACTATCCATAGTCCAGGGAGCTGGTTTCTTCCTAGAAATTGTTTAAGCTAGAAGTAGAGATCCAATTATCTTTGAATTATTGGGGGGAGGGGGAACAACCTGTCATTCTAGAATGCTATATATCCAGAAAAAAATATTTTTCAAAGTTGGTATTTTCCTACACACACACACACACACACACACACACACACACACACACACACACACACACTTCTGTACCAGTGGACCTCCACTCCAGGAAGAGTTCATGCCCATGCCCTAAGGAGACTTGGAAATCTGAAGAATTGCTTTCTTATTCTCTTCAAAGATAACTGACCAAAGCACAAATAATCCCAATGCATTTGACTCACAGAACAGAACCAGAGCAGAGCTGGAGGGAGGGAGGGAAGCTGAAGCAGAGTATCACCTGAGGGTAGGTTAGAAGGCCAGGATGTACACTGTGAGCCCTGAGCAACTGAACAAGGCAACAACCAAACCTCAGAAAACTATTTTTTTACTACGAGGAAGGAAAAGTTTTAAAATAAAGTCTTTGCTGGCACTGAACAGTAGGGTGAAAGTAGGAGGAAGACTTAAAAAATTCCTATCATCAGGTGCGTTGTTCATGCCTATAACTCTAGCTACTACTCAAGAGGCTGAGATCTGAGGATTGAAGTTCAAAGCCAGACTGGGCAGAAAAGTCCCCAAGACTCCCATCTCTAATTAACCAGCAAAAAGGCTGGACCAGAGAACAAGAGGCACTGACTGATCAACGCTGGGGTGAGGACTCCCCTCCTCTGCCTCAGAGTGCCTGGCTTTCTGACAGCTTGCCGAAATACCTAGCTCAGCTCCCAGTGACAGCGGAAAGCTAATCCAATTAAAAAAAAAAAAGGAAATACAACCTTTATGAAGATATGAAGAGTCTCATTAGCATGCAGAAGCCTTTAAATGACCTATCAATGCTTTAGGCTTCTTTAAATGTATTTAAAGTTCCTCTCCAACACATAACCACTTTTGAAAGAAAAAGGTGGTTTTGAAAACTAATATGAACAGGTCTGATATATGTGGACAAAGATGACTGCTTCTCTGGTTTTCAGGATCATTTTTTTAATGCCCAAACAATGCAAGTAACTTGGAACCTGGAAAACTAACAAATCTCCCACAATTCTTCAGTGGCCACTCCCATCCCTCTCCCCAGAATGGCTTTCTCTCCACTCTGCAATCAACATGTAAAACACAAGACCACCATGACACAAAGCAAAATACAGTACAAATTTATTGTCTCCAATCATTCTTAGTCAAGATGTAAGCAAAGTAAACAGACAATAGAACTGAATACAAGTAAGCAATGGATTAACATTAGGTATTCTATTTTACTATGAATTTTCTGAGCAAAAAAACCTTATTCCTAAAAAAATGGTTTACTTGGTAAAGGCAACTGACAACAAAACTTGTACACAATCACTGCCACTCACTGGTTTAAACAATAAGCAGTCAGTAAAAAACAAGAGATAGCTTTGGATTGATGCCAGTAACAAATTATCACCTTTTGAGAATTAGTATCAATCAAAAAATACTGAGGAAATCCAGAGAGCATTAACAAATAACTAAAGAGCACTGAACGTAATTATTTCAAAGATTTACAGTAAAATCCTCTGCCTCTAAAGGAAAACTTAAAACACCTCACACTAACTATTCTCCAGAGCCTAACTGACTTTATTTCCTCATAGAGAAAACTACAGCAGGATTTCCCCCAGCTGGGAAACTCACAGATTCACTCTAGAGGAACACATTAAAAAATTATGCAAACTTTGAACCTTTTAAAGTGCTAAAGCCACAAGAAGAAAATCCTTTTTCTTTCTCTTTTTTTCTTTTTGAGACAGGGTCTCATTGTGTTGCAGGCTAGTTCCTGGACTCAAGCTACCAGTCTCCCAAGTAGCTGGGATTTCCAAGTGGTTTACACTTGGAAATCTATTCATAAAACTTAAAAAGGTTTAAGTAGTCAGTGTTAAAGAACATGTATGAAAAATGTGGAATAGCATTATTTAAAAATCAATAATGCATTGCACAATTATTGCAAAAAACCTCAATGAGCCATCAGAAATTGGCAAATGGACGTAATATTCTAAGTTAACTAGATGAAATTTACGAAGAAATCTGTTAGGAATGACAATTAGTTGTGTACAAGAAAATGTAAGTATTTCACTTCTCAAGGCTCCAGATTATAGTTGTACACGTGTGCATTTGCATAGCACCCCAACTGGAGAGAACAAAGACCAGTTTCAGGCCCGTGGACTTGATACCTCCTTTCCCTGACTGTGCAGGCCACTGGGAAGCCCGGCCCCTTCTTACCTCACAGGGGCTGTTCTCAGTAGCGCCCACAGGGGCTGCTGGAGGATTCAGACCACCAGGTACGGGCTGGGCAGATTTTTACAAAGAGAAGGCTATAAATGACACTTCTCCAAACAGAGACCAAGAAAAAAAAATCTCCCCTCAAACGCAAATAACACACTGTCAATGAGTTTTACAAATGCATACCAAGTGTTAAAGCTAAATATTCTATCAATCTTGAGATACTACTATTAAAACACAGTATTTGTTACCTCCATTGCTTACTGGTAAAAAAAAGTTTTATGTTACTCCCTTTCCCCTCCTCCCCCCCAAAAAAACGATTTAATAACTAGTTCTCAGATTAACAAAGAATATATTAAACATTTTACATTCTTTCCACAATTGCATAAAAAAGCAGGCATCCTGAATACTTACAAGGAATGAGTTTTCTACATTTGCAAAAATTAATTACACTCAGAAAAACATTTACAAGAATATTTTTACTATCTAAAGATTGGCAACAATGTAAGACCAACTTATTTTACACTAAATAGTCGCCCACTGGCTGAGATAAACGCTCTTTTAAAAAACTGTTTACTAAATAAAGCAATAAATGTCTTTCATTATTTTACTTCTTAACATTTAAAATAGTTACATGAGTGGAAGCATATTTTTTTGACCACCAAAATAAACTCTCTCAACCTAATGCTTATAAGGTACAGTATAAAAAGCAATAGAAAAACCAGAACTGCATTATAAATGTTTTTGGTTCAAAGTTTTATTTGAAATCTTATTTCTTGCCTAGACAAAAACAGTGAACAAGACAAAACACTGGTAAATTTTAAACTCTAACAGATATGCAGCGCTTTCTAAATCAAAAATAGTTTTTTTTTTACTGATTAGCAATATGATTTCAAAAATCTTCAAAACTGTAGCATAAAGGTTCGAGTTCCGAGATGTTATGTATGTGAATTTGTCAGCTACTCCATAGCCATGCAGGTGGCACTACGAGGGGCACTGGCTTTCTACACGTGACGAGCACAGGTGTTTGGTGAGCTATTGGGTGAGCTGTGGAATGGGAGTGGGCAGTAGACAGGGGTCCGGTCTGATGGCCCTTTCATCTAAAGGCATATACTTCTGTTTCATCTCTAAAATGCAGACTCTAAGAAAATATGAAGAGGCAGATCAGTAGCTGCAACTTAATTTCATCTTCCTGTTTCTGTCACATTCACAGACAGAAATAAAAACCACTCAAGTATTGGGAGGGACAATTCTTAGTTTTTCAAGTGAGCAAAATTTCATATATTTCATAAATTTCTACACCATATAAGGCCAGTCAGTGTTTTTACTAAGATGCTTGTGTCTCAATATAAACAAAGCCTTTCCTCCACTGGTGTGAGGTGTTGGTATAGAAAACAATGGGCTTTTCTGCTGAGTGCAAACTTAAAAATCCTCAGTCACAGTAGCTGACTTCTAGTGGCGCCGTAGCTCAAGTGGTAGAGCGCTTGCCTTGAGTTGAAGAGCTGAGGGACAATGCCCAGGCCCAGAGTTCAAGCCCCACGACCGACAAAAAAAAAAAAAAAAAACTATATAGAGCACAGTAGCTGACTTTTAAAACATGAAATAACAGCTTGCGAAAGAAAAATGCAAAAACTCAGACTGAAATCTCTCACCATCTTAAAAGGCTTTGTAGTTTCAGTAACTTTTTATGTCAACTTTCTCCTCACAAGTAAAATAAAGTTTTACCTTTTGAAAACACTCCAGGGAATTCTAGGTAACACCTATTGAAAGGATTTTCATTACAATTTCTAGAAAAGGAAGAAAATACTATATACCAAATACTATATTCCCAAATAACTAGCAAAAACTAGTTTGGGACCCTTCATAGTACTTTACCACGTATTTCCGAGCAGCAAGCAGTGGTTCAGCAGTCTCACTCCATTGACAGACTTTAATGCACCCTAACAGAAGTCTTCAAAAGGACAGAGGGGCAGTGAAATCGTATATACCAATATGGGTATCTGCAGGTCTATGGTATGAGCCATCCCGGGAACGTAGGCCGAAGCTGCTAGAGACCTTCTTCCCACTCTGCTCTGCTCCCTGGTCTCTGGTAGGAAGTGGTGGTCTAGAACCTGACTAGGTACCCTGCCTCCGTGTGTGTGCTCTACCTCAACCTCGCCTGTCACACTAATCTCAAGTTCAAAGGAGTGCCCTCTGCTAGCACGGTGTTCTGTCCCAATCACCCTCAGGTTTTCAAGTTGTGACAGCATAAAACCGAGATCAAACAGCTGCAGGCCTTCAGCTCTGGATGCACTCACCTACCACTGTGTGGTGGTAGCCGCGCCAGTCATTACTGACCCTCCTGTAAACTGACTGAGAGGATGCGCGCAAATCACCTAAGCTGTGGTCTTATGCTGGGCCCATCATTCGTTATACTGACTGAGAGCAAGTTATTTTATAAAAATCTAAGTGTGACTATTGCTCATTTAAATCTCACCATTTTCATACAAAAACAAAAGTTCTACGTGACCACAAAATACCAAGTATTTGTCTTTATCAAGTGTCAGGATAACTTGTTAAGAGTTGAGGTTTATCTTTTTATTGCTAAGGTAGTCTAGGATGTAAGTCAATACTGCAAACGACTCTATTTTGTCCTGGTGCGTTTTTGGCCTTAAGAACATGGCGAAGATTTGCTGGAACTTAGGTGTGTGGAATAATCCAAAGAAGGAATAGTTCCACAGCAAAAGCCCCAATGAAAGGATCACACTGCCACCCTGGAACCCGTGATGCTCAGTCCAAGTTCAACAGTCACGAAATCAAGCCCCTGTCGCTGTGAGGGTCAAACTGCAATATTCCCACGTTTATTCCTAAAGCCTAGTGGGGACATTTCTAACCACTATCAGTTTATCTCGAACCTAAATTCAAGCATAACAATTTCCCAACCTTTATTACTCTCTTATAAAAAATTCCTTAGCGTCTTGGGACACAGTCCATAAGCTGGGGCCTCCCCCGGCGAGGAGTGTGAGCCCGTCAGTTGTGGGTCTGCTCGTGACTCCAAAGGCTGAAGGCGGTCTTGAACGTCCTGTGGCAGAGCTTGCACATGAACTGCCTTTTAAATGTGATTGCCGAGAGGGGCGGGGCGTGGTAAAAGAGTGTGTCCGACTCCTGTGGGGTAAACAGCTTCTCCGTGGTCGGGATGGGGTTCTCTGGCAGGCCTGTGGGGCTATCGGGCTCCAGGGGCTGGATCTTGGGCAAAGGAGGTGGGGGAGGCAGGGGTGGTGGCGAGGGGGAGTCTGTGGGCCCGGGGCGCGCTTCGGCCTCCTTCCGCACGGGCTCCTCTGTGGCCTGGGACGCGTGGGACTGGAAGTGACTCCAGAGGCGGAAGTTGGTCCGGAAAGCCTTGTGGCACACGTGGCAGATGAAGGGCTTCACTGAGCACAGCAGCTCCTGGTGCCGCTCCAGCTGCCGGTGGGCCGAGAACATCTTCCCACACTTCTCGCAGGGCCACAGGCCCGCCTCCTTGCTGGGGCCCGCCTCCTTGGGCGCCGAGCTGGCCTCGGGAGCGTCCTCTTCTGCCTCCTCCACCGGCTCCTCTTTGACGTGGATTTTCAGCTGCTTCGACAGACTCAGGTCTTCAGGGAGACAAGTGGAATCCTCGGAATCGAAGTTCACTTGCTCTGAAGAGTCACTGAACGCAGTGTCCTCTTTTGGTGTGGCAACGTGGTTTACCTTGTTAGGCTCGGGCGGGGGCGGGGGCCGGGGCCCGGCGGGCACTTCGCCATTGTGGTCCAGAGTGGGCAGGGAGACGTTCTCGGCGGGGGCCATGCTGTTCTGGTTGTGCACTTCCACCTGGTGCCGCCAGATGCTGAAGGACGACTTGAAGGTCCGCATGCACTCCAGGCAGGTCAGCTTCTTGTACTCACACCTGTCCTCGTGCTCCTGCTTCAGCGCGGGCGAGAAGAACCTGAGGCTGCAGTAAGGGCAAACGGTGGTGTTCCGGCACAAGCGCTCGTGGCTGCCTTGCTCTAGAAGAGAAGAGAGCTTAGCATTACAGAGGCGGCACGGGTAAACCTCCTTGCTCTCTACCGCACCTGTCAGAGGAACACGCTCTTTTGGCTTAGCAACTTTATTTACTCCGAGGGGTCTTTCTCCCGGGTGCATTTTTATGTGCTGCTTAAACTGAGAGAGAAAGCGGTAGGCCTTTCCACAGTAAGAACAAACGTACGCCCCTTTGGCTCGGGAGCGCAAGTTCCTCTTGATGACTTGCTGTGCTGGGCAGCTACCTGGGCCCTGGAAGCCAGGCTTGCTGCGCCTCAGCTTAATGATCAGGGCCTTCTTAATCTCCCTCTCTCTCACTATGTCAATCAGCTTTCTTTGGAATTTCTCATCCAACACTGCATGGGAGCTAGAGGCTGGCGACGGGTTCTTCACTACGCCGTGCTGGGTCTGACAGTGTGTCCACACTTTGAAGTTGGTGTGAAAGCGCTTGTGACAGATGTCACAGGCGTAGGGCTTCTCGGGATTATGGTACATGTTAGCGTGGCGGTGAAGACCCGCAGCTGATCTAAAGATCTTAAGGCAATGTTTGCATTTAAACTTTTTATTTGGTCTCGTCCCCTCCAACTCACCAAACTCCTCCTTGTTTAAGTCAGAATCTGGGAAATTGCCATCAAGGGCAGGAGGGCTGGCGCTCTCCTCACAGCTGTCCCCTGAGACGGCAGGCCCGGGCTCCTCCGCCCTGGCCTTCTTGGGCGACCTCCTGTCTGCCTGGAACCTCCTCTTTGCGGGCAGTCTGCTCATGTCCTTGGGGTCCTCCTCTGTCTTCACAGGGGGGTCTCTGCCGGCTGCCGCCCCATCCCCCACAGTGACCCTGATGATGTCGGCCGGGTCCGACAGCGGGCTGCTGGGCTCCGTCTTGATGCGCACCTCAGTCAGGGTCACGGTCACGGGGGAGGTGCCCTCCCTGTCCGTGGACTGAGAAGCACTGAAGGACCTGAGGCGATGTGGTTGCAGCACTTGAGGCCTGTCATCTAGCGCTGGTTTTTCAGTACAGTCTTTTAAAGCTGACTTTTGAGCTAAAGCACAGAACACATTCCCTGGTGCGTTGTTTGACACGGGGGGTGATCCCTGGGGCGATTTCAGGTCTATGGCGGGAGAGTAGACAGGAACCTGGCTATCCATGGACAGCGACCGTCTGAGGAGGCTCTTCACCAGCGGGCCGCTCCTGTCAATGCTTTGGTTTGCAGAAGCAGACCCACTGGACGGGATAACGAGGCCCAGCTTGGAGTAGTACAACAGGTTTCGGTCCTCCCCTTGACCACCGCCTTTGTTAGATTCTTTCAACAGATAGGGAGTCTCTGAGGAGCTGCGGAGAGACAGAACTGGTGGCCGTGGCCTTTTCAGAGCCATCTCTATAGCTCTTCCCTTCGGAAGCTGACTGCTCACACCTGGCTTTTCGTCCCCGGCATCTCTGTCTGGAGGAGGCTTGGAGGGTAATACTGCATTTCTCTTCACCAAACTGCTTCTACTGGGATCATCCAAAGATCCAGAATGCTCAAGCGACTTTGTATACCCGGCAGCAGGCTCTTTGGGCCAGGTCTTGTCAGCGAGGGCCAGGCTATGAAGGGGCTCCACTGCCTTAGCGATGTGTGGCCTGCTGCCACTGGTCTTGATTGCAGTGGAGGGCGCGGGCCGCGAGGCATGGCTCAGGTCGGGCAGATTCTGACTGCTGGCTTTCCCTTGGGCTTCGCTTCTACCCTGACACACAATGACGCTCCTCTTCTGGGAGCTGGTCTCCTCGTCCTCACTTACCAACACTCTTTTTCTGTTAGGACACACTGGGAAGGGGGCCTGGGGGGCTTTGGAGACAATGTTGGTCAGGAAGGAGATACCAAGGCTATAGCCCAGCTCCTGCACTGCGGCCAGGCTGCCCTTCTCCACAAATAGGGAAGAAGAATAAATGTAGTTCAAAACATTATCAAAAGCATCTGGCTCACAGAAGTCAAGCTGAAAGACAGTTTGTGACTCATTTTCCTTATTTGTGAATAAGCTCTGGAAGTACTCGCTGCTGGCGGCCAAGACATTCTTATGAGCTCGAAACTTCTGGTCACCAACAATCAGGAGCACGTCACATAGCTGCCCCTTGAGGCGCTCCTCGTTGAGGGCACTGAGCAGAGAGATGGCATGCGCTGGGTTGATGTAATGCAGGAGTCCCTCCATCGCTCGGCTGATCTGCAAGACAGAAGGTGAAGCCATCACTAAGACCTGGGTGAAGAGCTCTCTGTGGGGGAGAGAGAGGAACTTAAAGGGCAGAGACCACCACTGTCATTCCACAGAGCCAGAGCTCAACAGATGGGCCAACAGGGACCCTGAACAGCCCTATTTAAATAACATGGACAATGGCTTCTGTAGCCTATCAGAATATCAGAAACCAGAGACCAACCAAATGCATTTTTATCAAAAGGTCCTTATTACTTGGCAGGTAGATGTAGAAGTGATACTTGAAAATAAGGGTTTAGGGCTGGGAAGGTGGCTCAGTGGTAGAGCGCTTGCCTTGCATGCATGAGGCCCTGGGTTCCATTCCTCAGCACCACATAAGCAAAAAGAAAAA
>NW_012267319.1:1840837-1841321 GCF_000151885.1 Dipodomys ordii
CCCGGCTCAGCGGCGCAGCCGGCCAGGACGCCGGGCATGCGCAGTGGCGAGGGCGAGGCCAAGTGCGGGCATAGAGCATGCGCACTGTGAAGACACAACCGGCTACGTGGGAGTCTGGGCATGCTCAGTAAGAGCCGCGGCGCCGCGCACGCGCACAAGCGCCTAGAGCCCGTAACCCGCTGGTGGAGGAAAAAGAGAGAAATCACCTCAGAGTTACGTCAGGGAAGGCCGCGTTTTGCGGGGAGGCAGTAGCCCCCTACAGGGCCCCGCACTTCTCCTAGGGCGAGGGGCGTGACAGTTACTCACCGTTCTTCAACCCCGGAGCAGGCGCCGGGCCCCTTTCCGCTCACACTCGGCTCGCGCGCGCCGCAGCCGCCGCTGCCGCTGTGATTCCATCCATCTTGAATTTGACGTCATCCCACACCAGGGATGAGGTCATCGCAGGCAGCGCTCGTCACGTGCGTGGCGCTGGGATTGGCCGCCG
>NW_012267319.1:1841371-1851327 GCF_000151885.1 Dipodomys ordii
GTGGCGCTGTAGCTCAAGTGGTAGAGTGCTAGCCTTGAGCTGAAGAGCTGAGGGACAGCGCCCAGGCCCAGAGTTCAGGCCCCACGACCAGACCCCCCCCCAAAAAAATAAGGGTTTATTCCTTAGGGTATTTACCCAGTTGCTACTTAGTTCTACTTCATGTTCAGAGAATACCAAGTATGAGATTATCCCAATTCCTAGGTCCATGATTCTCCATCACTTTTACTACATTTATATACACATAAACACAATGTAAATGTTGATGAGGGGTGGAAAAAGAATTTACAAAGAGAAAATCATTTGATAATTACAAAACCAAAGTGTTTATTAAACATTAGAAACATAAATCAATAACGTTCTTTTCTTTTTATCTTTCCTTTCCTTTTCATTCTTTGCCTTAGAATCTTTTGAATTACATTTTCAAGAACAGAAAACAAAATGCCCTCTAGCTTGGCTGGGCACTGGTGGCTCATGCTTATAAGCCTATCTTCTCAGGAGGCTGAGTTCTGAGATCATGGTTTGGAGCTAGACTGGCTGTCTCCTTGAGACACTTATCTGCAATTACCAACAAAAAGTCAGAAATGTGGCAGTGGTTCAAGTGATAGAATGCCAGCCTTGAGCTAAAAAGCCCAGTGAGAAGTCCAGAAACTTACGAGGTTAGACTGAAATTCACCAAAATTCTCTTCAGGTCTAAAACCAAGCCAAGGAGGCATCATGAGAGTGAGAACTGGTGCTACACTCAGCTGAGGTGCCGGCTCCTCTGGTGCAAGCCAATGTCTGTGGAAGGGCCTGTTGGCCTGTGCTCAAACCCCGTGTAGTAACTATACCGTGGCAACAATTAGATGATAGACTCTACAACACACTAAGTGCTCAACAAACACGCAGATAACTTTTAGGATAGCAGGACTACTAGGCACTTAATGCATTTGTACCTTCTATCCCATGCTCTTGGTGAAGGCTGAGCCATTTCACGGAGGAATCTCCTTGCTCTTCTCCTGTGGCCCTCCATGTGGGCTCCTGTGACATAAGAACCTCACCTGGTTGTTTGTTTTTATTGGTGTCAGTCCTGGGGCCTCAACTCAGGGCCTGGACACTGTCCCTGAGCTTTTTTTTTTTTTTTTTTTCCCTCAAGGCTAGCACTCTACTACTTGACCCACAGCTCTACCTCTGGCTCTTTGATAATTCATCAGAGATAAAGAGTCTCATGGACTTTCCTGCCCAGGCTGGCTTCAAACTGGGATTCTCAGATTTGTCTCCTGAGTTGGTAGGATTACAGGCATGAGCCACCAGCGCCTGGCTGGTGGGTTCATTTTATAATGCCATATTCTATTAAAAGTACATGGATAGCACTAGGAAGCTTGCTTAGCACATGTGAAGCTCTGGTTCAATCCCCAACACCATATCAAAATATTGCTTTGAAATTTATTTTTATTACAAGAACGGATCAAAAGTGACTGAGAACATTCTAGAGAGGTTTCAGTGGGACAACATCACACCCCGTCCCATGACACCTGCATGTTCCCTCCTAACTCCAAGGGGTGTCTGCCTGTGCCAGGCCCAGGCTCTTCAGGGGAGTCCAGGGAGAACAATGGGGTAGACACCATGTGGAGTGACCCCACAGCACATGGTCTTCAGCATTCTCGGGGTTTCCCTTCACGCCTCTTATCCCTTCACACTCAAAGGGAAAGTGCAATTCTTCTGCCTGTAACTGCTTGACAGAGACTTTCCCTCTTCTGTGCACCATTTAACTTACACCTATTATACTTCAAGAACCATACATCTGGGCTGGTAAAATGGCTCAAGTGGTAGGGACCTGCCTAGCCAGTGTGAGGTGCTGAGTTTAAACTCTAGTACTACCATAAAAAAAATTCACACATTCATCAGTGTTTAAAAGGAAATGTTCTCCTCTTTTATGGGGGTCTACGAAGGGAAAAAAAGAGCTAATAATGCCATAGGTATTGACTCAGCTTTGTACTGGCAGGGCAGTGGTGGTACTATGAATGAATTTCTGAAGATGCCACAGGAAAACGCAGTGGATCAGAAGCAAAAGTTGAGCTGGAATTTGTCTAATGAGTTCTTAAGCTCAATTCTGGCTTGAAACTAGCAAGGTAAAACAGATAAAACTAGGACAGAGTAAAAAAGTGTCAGAATGCACCAAAGTAAGAACTTGAGAAGCCCGTTTCAGCTGGACGTCTTCACGTATGCAAGTAGGTAACGCATTCAGATGCATGAGATGGGAAATGCGCCCTTGCCTGGGAGCCAGAGTCAAGACCACTAGTGTCCTGGGCTAACCACACAGTGCTAGAGAATCAAATGATAGTATCTGCTACCAGTACAAGCAGTGCCAATAACTTCTTAAGTCATTTATTTATTCATTTGAGAAGATGAGAGAGTGAGGGACAAGCCGGGAGGTTCCGATGGGAAAATGCCACAGCTAAGGCAGGAGCCAGGTGAGGCAGGGGTGGAGCTCCTGCTCTAGAGTCATGGACGACGACATCCCAGAAGCAAGGAGGGCTGACTGGGTAGGGCTGTGGGCCATGGGGGAACATGTGCAATGCAGAGAACAGGAGATTCTAAGCAGAGGATGACAAAGCCTGAGTTATGTGTAACTATGAACATAGCAGTCCTATGTTGTGGACAACAGACACAGATGAGGGAGCAAGGTAAAACTAGGAGGAGCCTACTGCCATGAGCCGGCAGGCCGGGACCAGGTGGGCACAGCACAGGGAAAGCAAGATTTCTAACAGAGTGACTAGAGGAGTCAAGGGATGATCTTCTTTTTTTAAAACTCTGTGCAGTCCTGGGGCTGGAACTCAGGGCCTGGGTGCTATCCTTGAGGCTAGCACCCTACCACTTGATCCAGGGCTCCACTTCCAGCTTTCTGGTGATTAGTTAGAGATAAGAGGCTCATGGACTTTCCTATCCCAGGCCGACTTTAAAGTGATCCTTAGATCTCAGCCTCCAGAGTAGTCAGGATTACAGGCATGAGCTATGTGTTTGTTAGTATACCTTTATGGACATCCTCAACTCCCTTTCTTGCACTTTCTAGAATCATTCCCCAGCTAAACATCCATATATAGAGAAAATAAAACCCCTTAACTTTAAGACTCAGTCTATATTGGGTTGTCCACATCCCTGGCCACAAAGCATAGCATGACAGTTCACATACCATATGTACTCTACTGCAGAAAGCAACATTGTGCTCACATTTCATTGTTTACAAATTCCTCTATCCTTCCTTGATGGTCCCTATGTTGGATTTCAGTAAGGGCTTCCAATGATCTTGGAGCACAGGCTTCTATCTTTTTGAACAAAAATGTGGAAATTAGTTGTACAAGTTTCTGACAAAGGAACAATTTGTGACAGTGCACAGTAACCTTACATTTGTTGTCTATTCTATTAAACATTAATTGCGTACTTATAAAAAGCTACTATTTGCATGCTCACTCTGCTGCATACATAAGAGTAAACACCACTCCTATACTAACTCAATATTACAATCCTGGAGGTAGGTATTATTATTGTCTCCATTTTACTTATTTGTGTGTGCTAGTACAAGGGCTTGAATTCACATTCTTGTTCATCTCCCTACCCCACAAGGCTGTGCTCTACCACTTAACCCACACCTCCAGTTCTGGCCTTTTGCTGGTTAACTGGAGAGAAGAGTTTAAAGGATTTGTCTGCTGGGGCTGGCTTCAAACCCTGATCTTCACATCTCGGGCTTCCTGAGTAGCTAGGATGACAGATGAGTCACCCATTGGGCTTATCCCCATTTTATAGACAAGGAAACCAAAGCACGCAGGGTTGAGCAACTTGCCCAAGGCCGTTCAGATAAAGCAGAAGATCAGGCCGAAGCTCTGCTCTTGACCTTGCCTTCATACTGCCTCTAGTTACCTCTAAATTCTCATGTGAGCTAGATATGTCAGGCCAGTCATTTGCCTGTGAGGGCCTGACAGATGGCGAGTGGAATTGTGAGTCTTAGCATAGAACCCAGGCGCCTCTTAATCATTGCATGCTGATGGTCTGGTCTGGTCTGGGCATCCCACCACCTTATGGAGCTAGAATGGGTAGCGGAGAGCTAGACACAGAGATGCCAACCTGACCAACACGGCCTGTCTCCTGGAGCTTGGAATCGCACCTGTGGACAGGACAAGGTCATCTGTTGGGGCAGTCCAGTATGCAGGCATCAAGCAGACAGCTATCTGCAGAGGTCTTGATGCAGTGCAGGTGATGGTCATGCAGGTGAGAAATCAAAAATGTAGGAAGGAAACAAGCAGGAAAGGTGGGAGGCACTTCTGGAACAAGAGCAGTATGTGCAACATACAAACAAGATAGGTGTTTTTGTCTGACTTGAACAAAGGATACACAGGAGGAGGAGGGTATGAGGCTCAAGGGGAAGTCACAAAGCACAGGGGTCTTGGGGGCTAAAATAAGGCCACTGAGGCATCATAAGAGAAACAGCGACCATCCGTTCTCCCCAGGACCTGAAAACTCTAAAGATAGGGAGAGAGGAGAGAGGGAGAAGAGGGTTGGGTGCTGCGGACCGCTCGTCCTCACTTACGTCTCTTGCTTTTATATTTTAGTTCTTTTATTATGCTGTAGAAACAATGGTCCCTTCCCAATCTAGCTGCAAAGAGATAGCATTTTGACTTTTTCTATTTTAACCATAGTTAAGTGTATCTTGTTTACTGATTCCAGCAACTTAACTGAAAACTATGAAATGCAGGGAAAAATAGCAACTGCTGAATGTCATGTGACGGTCCAGCTGACCACTGTGGCAGTTGAAATGGGGACTGAATCCTCAAAACTCCTGACTCCAAAATGGAGGGACAAAGAAGGCACATGCAGCAGTGGCACTCATTAGACACTGTGGAAAATGAACAAAACAACTTGTAGGTAGGGACAGGAACTGAGAGAGAGTGAGAGGAGTGACATTTTAGAAATGTACTCATTATCTGACTTATGTAACAATAACTGCTCTGTACATCACCTTTATAAATAATAATAAATAATAATACAAAGTAAGTACACTAGGGACTGGGAAGGTGGCTCAGTGGTAGAATGCTTGCCTGCATACATGAAGCCCTGGGTTCGATTCCTCAGCACCACATAAGCAGAAAAACTAGAAGCAGCACTGTGGCTCAAGTGGTAGAGTGTTCGCCTTGAGCTGAAGAGCTGAGGGACAGTGCCCAGGCCCAGAGTTCAGGCCCCACAACCGACCAAACAACAACAACAACAAACCACTAAAAAAAACCTAAACAACAAAACCCTACTGATTCCTCTGCTGTTCATGTCTCAGAGAGGCCATTTTGTGGCTGGGTATGTACACATTCTCCTGAAAACATTTTTCTGACCCAGATACAGTAAGTTTGCTGGTACGTCAGACTCACAGTATCTGACTTTTTTTAAGACTCTGAATCTCTTGCACAAATGCCAGTTGCTGTGGCCCAGGGCCCTCTCCTCCACTGCTCAGCTCCACCTGACTCACTGCAACACAAGTTCTGTTTCTCTGGCCACGGTAGAAAAGCCTACCTGAGAGTTGGAGCTCTTCAAAGGAAAGAGGGCAATTAAAAAAAAAAAAAAGGCTTGCTATGGGCAGCAGAAAGAGCTGAGAGAAACTCTCCTGCACATGTGATTATGGACAGGGCTGACTCGCTTACCACCTGGATTCCCTATACTTCTATCTTCCTAAACTCTGCCTTGCATATGGTTTCCAGAAGCTTCAAAACAAGAGAATCATTATGGCTAACAGCTCACAGAGGACAATATAGTCCACAGAAAAGTCAAGTCTACTGCTTATATAACCCTAGCCCTGATACCAGAAAAAGAGGAGATGCATGTAACTCTAGGCAGACACCCAAGGTTCCTCCAGTGATTCTGGAACACAGGCCCAGTCATCTCAAGCCCTTGCCTTTGAGTTTAGCACTGAGGTGCTCTCTTACTATTGGATGGTGACATAAGTCAGCCAGCTCTGCGTTTCAGTCTTACCGTCACTTACTTGATGACAATGCAGACATCCTGAAGCTCCTCAGATTTCCAAGTCAGACTAGCTCCCTGGATGCTACATGAGGAGTCAGGTTACTACCTTGTATTCTACCTCGTCACATTTTCAGTCTCTCTCTGGTTTGGATTTGGTTCAAGAGTATGTTCTCGGCCGCAATCAGCAGAATACCCTGCTGTAACAGGCTGCACTGAGCACAGTGGCCCCAGGTCAGCCTCCGTCTGTCATTCCCATTCCTAGGCACACAGCTCTTGATACAGCTCTGGAAGAACACTGGTCCCTCCAGTACAAATAGTGGCCACAGGCACACACTCAGAGCCAGGCCAATTAGACATTTCTTCCCTGGAATGAGGGTCCTAAGAGGACAACAGATAGAAGGAGCAGTTTAATTCAGTGAAGGCCAGAAAATGTAATCATGCATACATTCCTGAAATTAGTGGTTTTGTCCTTCTTGACCTAAGGTTTTTTGGCTTTAGCTTTTCCTTAAAGCTAGGTATCTTTACAACAAACTCCTTTGTCAAGTCAGCTGCTCTGTTTCTGTTTCTGCTATTAAGGAATCATGATGAATATGTTTCCACTTGGTATTTCCAAACCCATACTTTACAATGCTGCTGCTAGACTAAGCTTTCTTCAACAAGGCCTTGATCAGTCATCCAACATATACATTTTCTCTCTGTTTCTCTGTCTCTCTGTTTCTAACTACCTCAGCTCATTAAACTCCTCTTGTTGTGAAAGGCATGGTTACACATATCTGAAACACAGGGTCCTGCTTTTTAGGGAGGTATTGAGGGGATAATCACAGGAACAAATTAAGAAGATAGCTAATGGCATGAAAATGGAAGCGAAGGACTTCCTCGTGGGGCAGAGAACTGTCAAGCATCACCTTCATGCAGTGTTTTGGCTGAGGCCTAAAACAAACAAAGCCAGTCTCTACCATTCTCTCTATTTTGTCAGTCGTGGAGCCTGAACTCTGGGCCTGGGCACTGCCCCTCAGCTCTTCAGTTCAAGGCTAACACCCTACCACTTGAGCCACAGCACCACTTCCGACTTTTTCTGCTTATGTGGTGCCAAGGAATCGAACCCAGGGCCTCATGCATGCAAGGCAAGCATTCTACCACTGAGCCAACTTCCCAGCCCATCCACCATTCTTAAAACAATAAAAAATGTTGTTTCTCCATCAGGCTAGACTGTAAAGCTTTATAAAAATGGACTTCAAGCTCCATAAACATGCTTCCAAACTACCTTTAAAACTTCCCTTAGTTATCTTCCACGATATTTTTTTTTTTCTGCTTCTGATTCTTTGATCCTACAACACAACCTGCCCAGCTTACATCTCTCCCTTCCCAGTATGAGCATCCTGGACGATATCAAATTTGTACCTTGCTCTTGCTCAGCTCAAGTTCCAATGCTCCAGGAAGCCTCCATTTAAGCCGAAGCTATGACCCCCCATTCATGCCCCAGTCCTAACCGCCAGCAATCAAATCTGGAGATGAGGTCTTTATAGAGGTAGGTTAAAATGCGTCCTAGCCTGATAAAACTGGTATCCCTAAAAGAGGAGAAATCAAGATACAAGACACCCATGGAGGGAAGCCCTTGCAAAGATGTGCCAATCCCTCTTTCAGCCTGTTAATTAGAAGAAAACAGTATAGCACAGGCCACTGATCTCTGCACATTACTATAGCAGCCCAAGCAAACAGACTACTCCAGCTTAGAACGAGCATACCTCTTGCTCTGCTATTCAGGGCTGGCACCATTTACATCTTGTTCATTCCCCTCCTTATTCTACCTGCTTCCCCTGCTGTACCATAGCTGCAACTCTTCAAGGACTGATGGGTACTCTACTATCTCTTGGTACCCTTCACAATGCTTAACATGACAATTTGTACAACAGGAAATATGCTCTCCTTTTTTGTACCTTCTATTCCAATTTAATGCAGGGCTGGATATTATGCCAAGGCATAATGTAAATTAAGTAAATAAAACTGGTCACAACATCGCACTCCTTTAGTATATTATCCTCTATTATTTTCCAGAGAAGAATCCAAATTGTAGAGAGGTGTACAAGATTCCTGACTCCAGTCACAAGTAACTTCTGCACCTGTTTTTTTTTTGGGTCGGTCGTGGAGCTTGAACTCTGGGCTTGGGCGCTGCTCCTGCGCTCTTCAGCTCAAGGTGAGCGCTCTACCGCTTGAGCCTCAGCGCCACTTCCTGTTTTCTGGTGGTTATTTGGAGATAAAGTCTCATGGACTTTCCTGCCCAGGCTGGCTTTGAACTGTGAGTCTCAGATCTCAGCCTCCTGAGTAGCTAGGATTACAGGCGTGAGCCACTGGCACCAGGCTGCAACCTTCTTGAACTGGCACTCCTTACCTTTTACTCGGCAAAACTGAACCCAGCTTCTGCCACCTAAAAGTCATCTCCCACTTCTCCTTTACTTGGCTATCTTCCATAGAAAGATCCAGCTGAAACATTAATGTCTCTACAAAGCTTTGGCTCCAGTCAGAAGCTTAGTCACCTGAACCACAGCACTCCAACATGCTCAATGATCATGGTGATTTCAGCACATCTGCACTTGTTTTCATGTATGCATTCTAACACCCAGTACAGGCCCTGGCAGGCATCTACTACTGCGCAGAGAGCACTGAACTTGGGGCTCAAGACCTGGCTTTGCCACCTCATGTCTCGAGCCCAGACAGGATGAGGACTCCCACATCTGTCCCTCTCTGGTGCCAACAGAACCTGTTCATCCTAGCATATCCCACGTGTTCACGTGTGTCCTAGAATCCGGCACCTCACCCTCACACCTGCTTATCTTCACACTTTCCCTACTTAGTTTGGTGTGTTGCCAGCCAGGTCTCCTTAGCTACAAATCGACTTTGCATTTTGGCCAATCACTGCAGCTTGTGAACTGGGCCCTCAAACAGCCCTAATATCTGCCCACTCTTCCTACTGCCAGCCCTATACTGTGTGGCATCAGTAACAACTACAACAGCTCCCTAGCTGGAGATTTCAGGGTTTACCTAACCCCTCTTCTGCTACTTCTCATTTCCCCTCAGTGTACATATCTCATTTTCTGCTAAATAGTACTACAAATTCCTCAGGGGAGGGCTTCTATTTTCTTCCACCTTTACTTCCACAGAATGAAGTACAACATTGTCAAAAGAATTAAACCCAAAATTACTTGGCAGTAAGCTTCAACTTTCTTGTCTGTATGACATCAACATTTAGGGGTAAAGTTAAACTCAGTGACTATTTATCATTAGAGGTGCAAGGAGGATTTACTGGGAAAAATGTTTTTTTTATTCCAGCTGGGCCCTGGTGGCTCACACCTGTAACCCTAGCTACTCTTGGTGGTTGAGATGTGAGGATCATGGCTCAAATCCAGCCAGTGTAGAAAAGTGAGTAAGATTCTTACATGCAATTCACCAGCATAAAGCTGGAAGTGGAGGTGAAGCTCAAGTGACAGAACTGAGGCTTTGAGTGGAAAAAAAAAAAAAACTAAGGGACAGCGGCAAGGCCCAGAGTTCAAACACCAACACCGGCACATAAAGGGAGAGGAGAGAAAAAAAAAAATCAATGAGAACCCCTCCAAAGCGGAGGAACCTCCTCTTAGCCAAGCTAGAAGGAACGGACCACGGTGCAAGCCCGAGCCATGACTCAGAGTCATGTTCGTGAACCGCAGCAGCAGACTCCTGCAGACCCTAAAGGTGAGCGGAGCGGCGAGTGCGGGCACCAAGACACAGTCGTGACAACAATAACAACAACCACCCCAGGGTGCGGGGGCTGCGGCGCCCCGCGGTGGGGCGGCCCGGGTACCTGACTAACCCCCTGCCAACGTGCTGCGCGTGTGCCTCTCTTCAGAACCCGGGGCCCCAGGGCCGGGAAGCCCCGGCCCGGGCCGACCCCGGACTGCAGGACGCGGCGTCTGCAGAGCAGCACGGAGCGGGGCCCGCGGCCC
>NW_012267319.1:1853194-1909611 GCF_000151885.1 Dipodomys ordii
GCCCGCAGCAGGTCACAGGAGCCCCGAGGCGAAGCGCCAGCCCTCAGGGGGGCCTCCCGCAGGCCGGCGTCGCGGGACGGCCCGCGACCACAGCGGCCTCTTCTTGGACGTGGACATCCTAGAGCAGACCCTTACAAAATGCCCAGGTGTTAAGTGAACTTGAACCCTCCAAGAGCGCACGTTAAGTGTTCAACGCTTAATTTTGAGAGGTGTTTTTGTGCCTGTCACGAGGGAGTTGATGAGGGGACTGAGTAGGAGAAATCATCTCGCGTGGCTTGGCTAGGGATGAGGGAAAACGTTGTCCTCAATAGCTCTACAGTTGATTTGGTTTCCTGAACTTGAAGGCTGTGAGTCTTAAGAACTTCACGTCTCAGATTTTCTCCTACAACTACTTAAGAACTTAAAAAAATGACTCTATGTTCTGGAGTCCTAGGTGAGGTAGAGGGCCTAGTAATGATGTCTTTCAAAGGGCGTTGCGTTTGAAGCTGAGTGATTATATACTGTTACCCTTGTTTTGCAGGTGAGGAGATAAATTCAAAGCTGAAGTTGAGCTGGAAGCTAGCTTTTCTGTTTTGCAGTTTACTAGGAAGCCCTGAACGCCCTCCCTCCACTCTTTTCCCCACCTTGCATACCTGAAATACCAGCTGTTTTCGTGTCTTGGTGAAGGCCAGCTGGCCTCTAAGCCTGGAGTCACCAGTTCACTGAGACGGAATTAACTGCCAAAGGCAACAGAAACCTTGATCTTTCAGTTGACCTCTGTGTCACAAAGCCTTAACCATCCCGTTTTCACTAACAGTGGCCGAAGTTACTTTGCTCAGGGTTTCCTGACTCTCCTGCTATGTCTTCCACCTTGCCAGTGCTCACACTTCCCAGAAGCTGTGGTCCTGGCTCTCTGGTGGCACTGACCCTGGGCAGGTCCATCCATTCCTGGGAAGGTGGCTGAGTTATCTCCTAAGAGCTCCCACAGTGCCCCTTCCCCTTCCCCAGCTTCCTGCCTGCCCGCCCTTTTTTACAGCTCCTCCCCCCTCTCCCTTTACTCCATCCTCACTTTGCAGCCAGTGTGATCTTGCTGCTCTGGCTCCTGAAGTCAAAGCTAGAGCTCAAAGTCTAACTCTTCAGAGTCTGATAGTTCTGCCCAGCTCCCCCCACCCTGGTCAGACACCCTAAACAAGGCTCACCCTCCTGCTGTGGGCTTCAAGGGTATTGCTTCCTCTGTGGAAACCTTCAAGCCCTGGCACTCCAGTCCCATTTTCCTGAGTCCTGATTTGCTCTTGGGCTCTACCACTTCTCCATGCCATTCTGGCACCTTCTCAGTCTATTCTGGTGTTGATGCTCTGAGGCCATTGGATTTCTCAGCATCCCCTCCCATGGGGATTGTGCCTGCCTGGGCCTGCTGTGTACCTAACGCTGTGCTTAGCTTGCTGGAAGAAGCTCACGGTGTTCCAGTTGTGTGACATGTGTGCCCGGTAGCATAGCATCCCCCCCCCACACACACACAGAATGTGTGTCGTTCGTTTAGCCACCGTGTTAGACATACCATCTACTCAGCAAGCTCACATCGGCATTTGCTCTCTGCTGTGTCTTGCTAAATGAAAGGGCCTGCCTTCAGCTTTGCTTTCCAAGCTGAACATGTAATGTGTTTCAATTTCTGCCTTCAGTTGTCACTAGTGCCTGTTGGTTGACCTCTTAGATGCCCCTTAGGGCTGTCCCCCCCCAACCCCCATCTGCTGGTCCTGGTCTCCAGGATCTCTGGCCGAAATGCAGCTCCTCAGCCATGATCCAGTTTCAGATTTCTCTCTTCCCTTACCAGTTTAATCCTAGTCAGATTTTCTTTTTAAAATTCTACTTTTTTTTTTTTCCAACTGTGCTGCTTGCCTACCTACACACAGCTCACTTGGAACAGGCTCACCCCTCAGGATGTCTTTCTAAACACAGATATGATCACCTATAGCTGGGTACCACTCCTGTGGCTCCCAGTGGCCTGCAAGGGCCATGTGAGGTGTGGCTGCCCAAGGCAGACCAGGTGGCTTGCTCTGCTTGCCTCAGTCCAGTGCCCCCACTAGCTCTTCCAGCTAGCTCCCTGTTTAACATCAATTTCTCTTTCACATGTTTACCAAGGTCACTTCCCATCGCCCCTATAACATCTATTCTGTCTCTTCCTAACTGACAGTGTCTAGTAACCTGTGTATTCCCAGAGCTTTGGGCTCGTTGCTAGGGCTGGGTCCTGGTCCTGCTGTTCCTCATGGTGAGTGAGAGTTTTCCCTCAGAAATTGGGTTACGATTGGCATTGGATGCTGTGGTGTTAGCAACGCTGCAAAACTCCCTACGTTTCTGTGCCAAGCAAACATTCTTTCCCTAAATTGGGGGAATAAGTCTGTATGGGTTTAGAAAAGCATTTTCATTATTGCAAGCGGATGCTTCACTCATCTGTGTTTCAATTTGAACACAAATCTAGAGATCTAAACTTGCAGTTTGGGTGGCTGTCCCTTTTAAAAATTAGGCTGGGAGCCTAAGTACAGGCTCACGCCTATAATCCTCGCCACTCAGGAGGCTGAGATCTGAGGATTGCAGTTTAAAGCCAACCTGGGCAGGAAAGCCCATAAGACTCTTATTTCTAATTAACTATAAGCCTTGAGAAAAATAACACAGGTTAAAGGGAGTGACATCTCTTTCTGTGCTGTGAATTTCATCACCCCAAATGAGGCTGAAGACCATGAAGTGTGTCTTTCAGGGTTTTTTGTTGGAGATTGAACTCAGGGTCTTGAACTTGCCAGGCAGGTATTCTCCACTTGAGCCATATATCTCCAGCCCTTTGAGTGTTGGTTGTTTTTGAAATAGGCTCTCTGTTTGCCCTGGCTAGAGTGGGCTGTGATCCTACTGCTTGAGTTTACCTGTGTCCCTGAAGATGACAGCACTATCAGTGAGCACATACCACCTCACCCAGCCATTAGTTGAGTTGGAGTCTGGTGAGCTTTACGACCTAGCTGGCTTCAGATTCCAATCCCCTGATAACAGCCTCCCAAGTAGCTGACATTACAGGCTTGAGCTACCACGCTCGGCTTCTTTTCCAGTTCTGGAGGCCAAAGTCCAGGGATGTGGGAAAGCAGGGAAGGTGGAAATGGATCTACTTTTCCATGGCTGTTCAAACCAGCCAAGCAAAGTTGCTCACCAGAGCTTCGTGTGGCCACTCACATACAGAATGGCCAAGAAGATGCTAAGAGATCTGCCCCCAAGCATCTCACAGAGTCCGAAGTTTGGCAGGCTTTCTGGTGTTCGTAAATCTGAAGGCTTTAGAAGCTGGCCCTCCCTCTGCTGATTCTGCTGTAGAGTATCAGTCTGCATTGAAATTTGATTTCCAAAGTACCACTGTACTTCATCATTTTTAGATGTGGCATGCTTGCTTATGCTATTAACTTGACACATTTAAGCATCCTGATCAGAATTTCCCCTCCAGTTTGCCCTGGAACATTGATTTCAGGACAGAACCTGATGAAACATCATAGAACTTACATTTGGTTGCGAAGCATTTTCACCAAAACCAGGTCAAATGACTTAATTGTTTCCTCCTCTTTAGATGTGACTCAATTGGGCTGGTACTCTGTCTGCTCCCTGGCATCTGTGAAATTACTACTTCTAAAAATAGGTGCTCTGCTCCTTTTCTGCTTTCCTCCTGAGGTAGGCTAATGAGCACCAAAGTTCCAGCACTTTGGAAATTGTTAGGTAGTGATGCCCGCAGTGATGTCACCCGCAGTTTCACAGAGTCTACATGTTGAATTCATTTGACACAGCATGGCTAGAATAAGTTTAGAACGTCCAAATACTTACCTGGAAGCATTCCCAAGAATGCCACCTGGTAACGATGAGCTGTAGTTTGCCAATGGAGCACGTGTCAGGGTGTCAAGGTGAACAGCACCTGTGTCCCTCTGAGATCCATCTTGCTTTTCAGACCCACGTCTGCCCTTGCACCGGGTACACCGACCAGGTTTGCCCATGCCCCTAGTGGATAGAGGGCTTGTTGGACCTCATCATGCTGGCTGGTCTGTAAGAACAAACAATTTTCCTACTCCATTCTCACTCAGCACACACTCGAAACTAGATGTTGGTTTTTCCCCCACAGCTGTGCTGTGGTACTAGGATGGCAGGTCTGTATGTGGTGGTGTGTGTGTGTGGGGGGGCATCCTTGAATTTAACTCTGTTGTTGTCTACCTGGAAGTAGCATTAGGCCCTGCAGGTTTAGCATTCGGTCTCCAAGGCTGTCTTCTACTTTAGTGCCATTGAAAGCCCCAAGTTGTGTCCTGTGTTTCTCATAACTGGCTATCATTTGGGGTTCCCATAATCCTCCTCAGACTGGATTAAGCTGATAGTGACTGACAGGACACACTAGATACTACTATAAGGAATATTATAAAAGAAACGCAATGAGTTGAAGAGGGTGAGGTCTGGGGACGGGACAGAGTTTCTGTGCCGTCTCCGAGGTTTCCTCCTCCAGGAATCTTCACGTGCCCAGCGATCCAAACACGCTTATGGAGGCTTTGTTACAATAATTGTTTTATATAAAGTTTCTTATTATCTTGAAGTATTTGTACAAATGGGTTTCAGTTCAGCATCAGTTTAATTACATGATTGACAAGCACATTGATCATTAGCAATCACCTTAACTTTCAACTCTTTCTGGGCCCTTCATGTAGAAAGGCTCGACCCTGTAACCCTGCCTGGTATTCCCAGTGACCGGCCCCATCTTGGGGCCACCTGAGGGTGGCCAGCAGGTTGTCCACTCACTGAAAAAAAAAAGTACCCCAGAAGAATCCAAGAACTTCAGCAGCTGTGTTGCTGGAAATGGGGACTAAGACCAAAGACACATTTGACAATATCACTGTATTGATAACAAGATAATACTGACCCCATCTCATCAGCTTCTAAAATGAAACTTAGCAATTTTTCCCTTTGAGCTTGAAGTTGTGATATTAATCTCTGCCCACCCCCCTCCCCTGTACTACAAAGAAGGGCACAGTTGCTTTTCCTGTCTATATCAGCCACTTTAGTGGGTGGCCTACCCTGTGTTCAGATGCCAAAATCAGAGTGGCCTCAAAACAACTATGCTACAGTGAATTCATTTTTTGTTTTTAACATGATGGCAATAAAACCCAGGGCTGTGAGCAGGCTAAGCATGCTCCACACTCTGCTTAACACTGGTTGTTTTAGTAGGTTTAAAGGAACCTTCAGAATAGTTTCTCCAGTGTCTCAAATGGAACTAGCTACATACCAAAATGTGGACAGCATGGATAAGGGACAATTGGGGAATTGTCACCAGATGTATTATAAAAACAAGTAAGGGGAAGGTTGTGCTCTGGTGAAGAATATTAATTGAAATGGAAATAACCTTCATGTCTGAGAATGAACATTTATATTCCTATCGAGAAGCTTCACTTGGAGACTGTTTTACTTCTGAAATTAAGGAAGATGAACAACAAAAATGCTCAGTCAGCAGGATTGAATCTCCTGGGCCAGTTTCAGCTGGCCCAGTAGTGAAATTCCCTCTGCCTTATGCCTTACACAAAAACACTAACCAGAAGTAACTTGTTGTTAGCTAATCAGTCATTTCCCTATTGTTTTTGCTCCCTGTCCTGTCTTAGAAGAAAAGTAACTTTGGAATAACAAATTCTATATCACCTTTTCATTGTTGTTCTTCTCTGGACCTTTTCTGTGAACCAAGCTCTTTTGTTGTGCTCATTGGAGCATTCACTGTATTTTAAGCCTTGAAGTAATACCCAATTCTAGAATGGGAAATAAAGCCAATTAAGATTTTTTTATTTTTATTTATTTTATCAGTTGTGGGACTTGAACTCTGGGCCTGGGCACTGTCCCTCAGCACTTCAGCTCAAGGCCAGCACTCTGCCAATTGAGCCACAGCGCCACTTCCAGTTTTTTAGTGGTTTATTGGAGATAAGAGTCTCATGGATGTTCTTGCCTGGGCTGGCTTTGAACCGTGATCCTCAGATCTCAGCCTCCTGAGTAGCTAGGATTATAGGCATGAGCCACCAGGGCCCAACTAACCAATTAAGAAATTTAAGCTAAATCATGTTTTCATCTTTTGACAGATTCCAAAAATTGCTTGCCGATAGCACCTCTCTGGAATGGTGCTTTCCAAACCCATTCCTAAGGCACAAATCCCACAGGGTCTCAGTGGGCAGCTGCCTGGGTACATGGTCATGCGGGACACAGCCACTTGGGACACAAGCTTGGAAAGCTAGAAGTCACATCTCGGGAAAACGCAGCCCCTAGATGGAGGTGAACATGGCATGTTGTGAGCATCAGGAATCCAGGCAGGGCATGGCCATGGCTACAGCCACTCGCCTGCCTATTCCAGTGAGTGAGTGCACCTGTCAGGCAGGACCATGGTGTAAGGCTCAGTTGAGGACAAGAGAGCCAAGCCGAGACCACAGAGGGGGAGCAGTAGATGGAGCACGGTAGTGAATGGGCAGGAATCAGAGTCCTAAGTGCTGGGGATGGGAACTGTCATGCTAAGGGTGAAGAAGTTTCTAGAGGCCATGAGCCCCTCAGAGACAGGGACTGGGAAAACACCAGTTAAGCCCACCCTGGTGTTGTATGCAGGGCTGATGAGCGGGCTGTGACCAGTGGCCAAAACAGGTCTGTGGACTATGTCACAATGGCACCACTGGGCCTGGCTGGGCCCGGCTGGGTGTTGCTAGGCAACCATCCCTCTGCTCCTGTCATGTTTCACTCACAGCTGGCCCTGAGCTCTCTGGAGCACAGTCAGGAGTGTGGCTGGGCTGAGGTGGTTTGGGAGTGGATGTAGAGTGCGTGCCTCTTCAGGTGCCTCTGAAGACCCACGTGGTCCTCTTCCAGGAAGCCTGTTTTACCTGTAGATGTCTCTCTGGGGCTTGTCTGACCCCTTGTCTAATTTATTCCAAGATGGCCACAGCCTGGAGAGCCCCTGAGCAGGACAAAGTTAGATGTGGCACACGCATGTGAGACACAGGTGAGGCAGCAGAACTGCCACCTGTTAGAGACCTCAGAGGGAAGATGGCAGTGTGCCCTGCAGGAACGGAGGGAGGGGCAGCTGTCAAAGGACAGGCAGACAGAGAGACAGAATGACTGGGAATGCAGGAGGAGAAGGGAGCAGCAGAGAACCTGAGGGTTTCAGGGTAGTACCCATGCATCTTTGCTGTGGGACTCTGGTGAGTTCAGACCAGGGAGGAGCGAGTTCCAAGGGTCACAGTGATGGACTGGGGTCACTGTGGCACAGATGGCACAGTCCGTGTGTGGCATCGGGGTCAGTGGAGTGGGGCACATAGTCCATATCCAGATGCCCCAGAGTGCTGGTCCTGCAGGTGAGGTTCAAGGCAGGCATCTTGAAAGAGCCTGAGATGCTGGGAGGGGAGACCTGGAATACAGCTTGAGGCCCGGCCCCACTCTGGAAGGAGGGTGCACTCTGCCCTCAAGCCAGATACAGGAGCTACACAAAGGCATGAGTTCCCTGTAGTCTCTCTCGGGCCCAGCACCTGGGAACAGAACTTCCTGCCATGAGAATGTGGTCAGATAGATGGCTCTGCCTTCCTATGGCCTATCAGCAGAGAGCTGATGATTCTGGACAGTTCCAAATGTGCAGCTGTGTGCTACCATATGTCACCAAGTAGGAAGAGGCTGCTGTGTAGAGCCACCTCTGCTGACCTTGTTAGGGACTTTTGTGACCTCACAATGCACTTGTCAGCATGGCCAACACCCAGTGCCCAGAACTGTCATCGGGAGCCTTCATAGGAGGCAGTGGTCCTGCTGCAGCCTGCCGAGCCAGACCTAGCGATGACGAGAAGGGACACGATGATTAGCTTAGAACATGCCCCAACAGATTCATTACGAAAGAAGAGCAGACAGCAAGGAAGTACATGAAAAGGTGCTGACATCATTACAGAAGTGCAAATTAAAGCAATAATGAGACACCACAGCATACCAAAATGGCTAAGATAAAAATTCCAATACCAAGTATCAGCAAGAAGGTAAGGCAAGCGGGCTGTCCCCAACCACTGGCAGGAGGGAGAATGGGGGTGTGTGTCTACTATGGAAACTGCAGTGGTCTCTTGTCAGCTGCCAATTGTAGGAATCTCCCAGAACCTGGCAATCTCCCTCGTAAGCATTTGTCCAAGATCAGCTTTTAACACCCAGCCCAAAGGTCTATCAACTGTAGTTGAACAGAGAAGCCGGGCTCCGTGGGTGAAATGGAAAGCATGACTCTCAGTAAAGGACCCAGAACAACGCAGTACACGTACTGCACACTTCTACTTGATATCCTATGAAAGGTGCAGAGGATGGCATCACCGGCAGGCAAGCGTCACCAACGGCCTTTGGGGGGTGACGGGAGTATTCTGTGCCTTGACTGAGCTGATGCTCACATGATGTACTGCATACATCGCACATCCACACCCCACACGGAGCTCCACCACCGTGAATGAGAAGGCATCATCCCCGAGCCACAGGCTACCATCATGAAACGCTCAAGCTCCTGTAGGTCCCCAGCCAGGCAGCATGCCAACCTGTACTGATGAGTTTAACAACAAAAAGTTCATTCACCAGTCAGAAGCCTCACATCTGCCTCCTGGAGGAAGGGCTTGGGGTATGAAAGAGGCAGGATGGCTCGGCCCCGGGAGGTGAAGGGCACCCTGCATGGTTCCCCTCTCCTCCTGGAAAGCCTGCTCAGAACATGCTGGCTTCCACCTGAGTTAATGGAGTTTTCAGCCCTGACTTCAAAGAGGTTGCTCGGCCACACAAGCCCAAGTAAATAGTAGGTGGTTCCCACCAAAGTGGGCTTCAGGTCTCTGAGAACCTGGGTCACCATTACGATCATGGCCCATGTTTACCACAGAGCTAGGGAGATTAATAATACATTGCTCAGCTTTGTGACCTCCAAAGTTGGTGACCAAATGCCAATGAAAGCTAGTGACTAAACAGGACAAGCTTAAGGGTTTCTTCTTGGTTTCAATATGGTCTTGAAGCCTTTGTTTTTCTCAGTGCTGGGGACAGGACCTAAGGCCTTTGCATGTGACACAGCTGTGTTCTTCTGGGGAAAAGCCCCAGAAGGCAGCGGGGATCTCAGACTTGCCTCTTCTTAGTCTTTCTTTCGTGGACTTTTGCTGGGTCCCCCAGCACACTAGCCCTTTAAAAATGAGAGGGAACAAAGCTTGCTGGGGCTTGGTGCAAGTGGCCGACCTTCAGCTCTTGGCTGAGCCTGTAGTCCAGCCTGCCTCCGCCGCCGGAAAGCAGGTGGGTTAGGAAACCAGGCATTTTGGCCAGCTTGCTGGTTGAGTCTTGTTTTCTTTGGAGGGTGAAATGTAAGTAGAAATGTGAATAGCAAAAGCAGTCACATGCTTGGGTGAATATTTCTGAAGTAAAATGGCAAAGCTGCCCAACACCATGATATTTATACACCTTGGAATCACATGTTGATTTGAAAACAGTAATTGCTGGGTACCGATCACCACCAGGACCGAGGTGGCTGTGACTGGAGGTGGAGCAGGCATGCCCCTGGCAAATCAGCTCCCCACCTTGCCAGTTGCTATGGAAGGACTCTTGCTCTTTTCCTCCCTGTTCCAGGACTGGCTACTGTGGGAAGAGCTGTCGTGCTGTTTGGTGTGGGTAGATTCTAGCCTAAAGAAAGTAGCAGCTCAAGAGCTTGCTTCGGGGTGGCACCTTCTGGTCCAGGCTGCTTTCCTGCCACCTTCCAGACTGAATTAGGTCAGAAGCCGCTGCTCTAAGCCCATCATCTCCCGCCACAGAGGAGCTAGAGTGAGCTGAGTCCAAGCAGAGGATGTAACAGGCTCACCTGAGCCTCTTGAGCCTGCGCTGTGCCTTCCAGCCTGGAGTCTGCAGAGAGCCCCGTGTTGGGGGTGCTGCCAGGACCCCTCATGTAGCCACCCCTCCTAATTTGCTTTTGTCCTTTGCACACAACTTCTGTTCAGGCCTCTGGGTTCCTATTCTTCATGGCACCTTCAGCCTGTTCTGCAGCCTCCAGCTGTAATGTCACCTAGGGTGGACAGCTGAGGCGTCAGCCAGAGTGATAGCTGGCCAGAGGCTGTCTGGACTTCGCTTGAAGCTGCAGGTCAGTTAAACAGCTCAAGACATGCAAGGGTGGGACTCATTGGCTACCATTGCATGCTCTCATTTGTACTCTAGTCCTTAAAAAGAAAGGACAGGACGATATAACAGGATTTGTACAACTAATACATGCAAGTAAAATGACAAGACAACAACCTACATATTTAAAAACAAATCCTTAGATATAGGGGAGAAAATAAAAGACACATTGTATATACTAAATAAATTGTAAATATGTCACTGAAACCAAATTTGTCATTTGTTGAAGTTCCAATTAGGAACTTGAAGGATGTATGCCAGTTTTCATACTAACATTTTTGTTAGTATGCAAAGGATGCAATGGCATGAACTGTGTCTTTACTCCCAAATCCATGTTTACTTTAAATTTATTAAAATGTTTCCATTGACAAAGCTTCTAATGGACTTGAGCAAAACCAGGGCTCAGACCACATCTGGGAATGTCACTAAATTTAAAACTTGTGTCCCCTACAGCTTGAGAAAATAACTAAACATGGGGAACAAGTGTTTGTCTCAGGTCAACCTGCCAGAAAACTCCCCCCCCCCGCCCCCCGGCTCCCATTGCTGTCAGCTATGCAGAATTGGGCCTGTGTACTGGAACTTCATAATACATTACAATGAAAAGATGTTTGCTAATTACAATGGACAAAACTGGACCTCTTGAACCTGCAGCTAAGATAGCTAATTGGTTGCAATGTAGAGGCTTTCAAGGGATAATGCAGTAGTCTGCATCTGAAGTATCTTTTAAAGGCCCAGTATTGAAGGCCTGGTTCTGTTGAAGTTTACTGGGAGGAGGTGGAGCCTTTAGGAGATGGGGCTTGGTGAGAGGAAGTGATGTCATGGGGGGCGTGGCCTTGAAAAGGATATGGAGACTCAGGTCCCCACCCCTTTTTCCTTTATGTCCTGGCTTTGAGGTGAGCAGTATCCTCGGCAGTACCCTCCCTCTATGATGCTTGGCCTCACCCCAGTCCCAGGCTACTGGGCCTTTTGACTGGAACCTCTAGAACTGAGCCAGAATGACCCTTCTTCCCTTCACAAGTAGACTCCTTGAGGTACTTGACAAGGCTATGGAAAGCTGACATACAGGCTTTCCTAGCACGTTCTTAAATGTAGCCCGACAGTTGGAGATAGCCTCCATTACCAGTCTTCATGGCACAGGTCCTAGGTCCATAGTGGGGCACACCTTCGACCTCTGGCTGTCCTCAGCCCTGGACCTCAGCCCAACTGAGGTCCACATTTGTGTGTACCAGGACTGATGGAGCCATTGTGCAAACTCATCTCCCCAAGTAACAATCCAACCACTTGGCTCACAGGTACCTACGATGGAAATCCAAACCACATCTGTCTCATCACCCACCTGAGCCATGAGGAAGACCCTGCCTGACTCTGCTTGCCCTCTGTAGCCGGGTGGTGACCCAAGGCTCACACTTTGTCTCTTTGGACCCCCTGTGCCGGGTCCCTGAGAAAGACTGGCAGAATCTTATTCCTCTCACACACCCCCACAACCAGGACAGTCTGGGGTAATCCAAGCAACTTCTGCCCCAAATCCTGGCCAAGAAACATACCCCAGCAGGACCACGGCAAAGTGCACAGTCTCAGCTGACCTGAGCCAAGGGGTGCAGATCTGGGGGTAATTCTCTGTTGAAACAAGGCCACTGATAGCAGCAGGAGGCAGGCCTTTGGAGGTGACTGGGTTTTGCATGGAGCCCTCATCACGGGACTACTATCTATAAAACAGAGCACTCCATGATACATAGTTGGGGGGTGCCTTTTATGAACCAGGAAACAGCCCTCTCCAGATACACAACCTGCGGGCCCTAGCAGCCTCCAGAGCTCTGATAGTGTCCTGTCTGCACCCAGTCTGTGCATGGTCCCAGCAGCCAAAACAATGAGGCTGGCACTGCCCACAGCTGCCCACTGCTAGTGAGTGAAGACTGCAAACATTTGGAGAAAATGCAGTGTGTGTGGCCTGTAGACACCCCTATCTCTTCCTCTCTACCCTCCTACTAGCTGGATATACAGGGCCACCGTAAACTCTGGACACAGACGTCATGTTGTGCTGGTGTGGAGAGAAGACACCTCGATGATATCTGTACGCTCAACCAGTGTTTTCCAGATGCCAGGAGCATCTCTCACTCCAAGTGGGTAATGTGTGCAAACTGGAATCTCGTCTCTTGTCATTCAGCAGGCAGCTTTAAATAAAATCTCTCTTCACATAAAAATTCCCTTAGCTCAGAAGAGCCAGCTGCATTACTCACTGTCACCAAAGCCCAGATGGTATTTTTATTCTGTGCTCAAATTGGCTCCCTTATTCTTTTTCAGGCCCTGCAAATGCCTTGAAACTTCCATATTTCAGGTCAGGTTCTGTAATTGGACACAGAACTCAGGATACATGTATGTCTTAGTCTTTTCCCAGTGGATACAGCCAAAGAAGGAGGACGTGTATAAATGTACCTCCTCTGTGGTCCCCTGACAGCCGGTGTTTTCCTGAAGGGGGAGAGGCAGAGGACCTGCAGCATTGTGAGAATCAAACCTTCCTGTGCTCCAGCCATCAGTCAGGTCTTTGCTTTATCACAACATTTTCTGTGATTAAGGTGAAATGAAGAAAATAGTCCAAAGTGGTTTAAAAAGTATGTAAGTTAACATGGAGTGCCTAGGAATACCTCCCTCCTTGTGACCTTGTTAGATGTCGGTAACAGTTGAGTCCGGTGTCCTTCCTGTTCCCAGGTTCATGCTCTATTTGCTCTTGATCCACAAGGGAGCAGAAAGCCCTACAAGCCCTGTGTATATCCTTCATACCCCCATCAGTGACTCCAAAGCCCACAGTAGAGAGAGGACACACGGCCACTTCCCAGGCAGCCCCAGCCCCTGGGGAGCAGTGGACAGCAGCTGTATATGAACCGGTGAGTAGCTTTTCCCTTCTCTCTCATTTGTGTTTTCTGTCCTTGGCTGAGGAGAGCAGGCCGGGCTTGCTCTGGGTTACTCTGTGTCATACAGAATGGCAGCTTTCTGGCAGTGCTTTACCCTGAGTAATAAAGGAGCACCGTGACCCAAGTTACTCCATTTTGAGGGCTGCAATAGAATTACTCCACATCTTGTTTCTCCAAGTAAACAACCATATCTCCCATCATGCTTACCATGAGTCACAACCAGTCATTTATTTGTGACAAGAAACATGTGTACCTGTCTATGGATCTGTGGGATCACATCAGACACTATGGACACTGGTACTTGCCGATCACACCTGAGATGACAGGGGAAAGACCACACTAAGACTGAGGTGTGGCTGGTACACAGACCTATTACTGGCCACTCATCGTGAGCCTTGTCCAGTGAGGAGCTCCATCTGCCCTTCCCTCCAGCTCGAACAATCTCCTGTTTACAATGTGCGCGTGCACACACACACACACACACACACACACACACACACACACAACCCACTTGCAACTGACATGAATCTGCCTGCCACGCCTGGCCTCTGTGCTCTGAATGGCTATAAGTGGCTCTGAGCCTACAGTTGGCATAACTTTATCTGGTCCCCTGCAGAGACCTTCCTTAAAGCTTATCAGCTCTCTGCTGTGTCTTTAGCACAGCCCAGCAGCCTTTTCAACCATTTCTTAGCCATTTTGTAATCTATGTTATCAGTGATCTAAGAGTAAATATTAGTAATTAAGATCAGAATAAAAGAACGTGTGACTCAGCCATTAGAAAGAATAAAATAATAAAATAATGCCATTTGCAGGGAAATGGATGCAGGGAATTAAAACAAATCATGTTAAGTGAGGTAAGCTAAGATCAGAGAGACAAATGGCCTATGTTCTCTCGGATATGTGGAAGTTAGATCTGAAATGCACTAGGATATGACAAATGACACAGGATTCTAGATACTCACATACAGTGAGACCAAAGGAGAGAATCACAGAGGTGCAACGCCTAAGTGACTCTTCATATTGATATAAAATAATATACATACTGAAATGAACTGCTAAGATTCTGTATTGTTTACCATATAGACAGTGCATTTACGTATATATCTTCAGGAGGGCCTCCTCTCTTGTAGTGAACAGAACAGCTATGGCACAGAACTTAAGAACAAAAGGTGTAGCACACTGGACATTGATGAAATGGAACTATACAACTCAAGGGTGGAGATGGGAGGGAATGGGAGAGAATGAGGGAACAGATGACACTATATGAAAGGAAATGTGCTTATTACCTGACTCAGGTAAATGTAGCCCCTCCGTGTATCACCTCTATAATAACAATAAATGTTAAAAAAACAAAACCTGTGATTGCCAACATTCATGAATAGCAGTCAAATCAGTGGTACTTGATGAACTCAAGCCAGCGAAATTGGGGACTTACTCAATAAAATCCGACCTTGTGGAAAGACAAAGTCATGTTTGTCTATTTTTATGTCCCAGCTTGCTAATGAGGTTAAGTCCAGCTCAGTCGTATCCATGTTAGCAATTTGAGGTTTTCTCTCTACAGTGGAAGTTCATTGGATTTTTGCAGGTTGGAAAAATAACTGGGGTGAGCAACGGTGAGAACTGGTTCAGACAGTGGTGCTCGGGGCCCTGGGACTCACCTGGACTGCCATCCCCACAGGCCAGCTCAGGACTGGGTGAGCTGAGGGGACTGTGAAGTACTGCAGAAGCAGCCATGCTGTTCCTGTGGCACAGGGCACAGGCAACAGGCAAACACAGGGGACACGGGGTATGTGGCCCTGCCATGGAAGGACACTTGACTACAAAGAGTAGTCAGAGCCAGAGCGAGGAACCCAGTAGGCACTGGATACAAAGTGCTATTGGTTGGCGGAAGTGTCAGTGGTTGGGCTAGATGACCTATCTCTGTCAAAACAGCAGCCTGACCAGGTGTGGCTGGACTTCCCAAGGCAAATACAGTCTCTTTTGAAGGTTGTTACTGTGTCACGGGGCTGGCTACCTCATTGGCTTCTAAATGTGATGTGATGTGCAAAAACAGTGTCTCTCCAGGAGGTATGGTGTGTATCTGCCTTTCCTCTGGAGATGCCCACCCTGTCTGAGGATCAGCAGTGCAGGGTGGAGGAGATAGGGATCTGTGAAAAACCAGGTCCCCTGGCTTGCCAGCTGTGCCACTGTGTGGGAAACTCTGCTGGAGCATGCTCTGGCTCTTCACTTCCTTAGGGGTCTGGCACAGAACCTGACTCTGTTGAAGAGGAAAGCGGCTGGCAGCATGTCCACCTTGATCCTTAGTTCATACCTAATGCTGCTTAGACTTGGTATCTGGCTCAAAGCTCATTTTGAAATAGAGAATTTATGAACAGACAGATGACACTGGTTTGCGAATTTTATCTTTGTCTTTCTTATTTAATGATAGAAAATATCAGACCCAGGGCCTCCTCTCCTGCTAGTGAAGTTCTCTACCACTTGAGCCATGCTGCCTCATCTTTGCAGTTTGTTTTTCAAATCGGGTCTCGTGCTTTTGCCTCGCTGGTCCTCAGAAGGGCGGTCTGCACAAGCTGGGCTGGGCTTCAGCACCCAGTGGTCCCTGTTGTGCCCTGTGCCACAGTAGGATTTTAGGGGTGCCAAAAACTTCCCCAGAGGCTGTGCTAGAGAGGCTAGGGTGGGGGGCATCCAGCTGCTCCCTGGGAGAGTTTGACCTGCTGGCAGGATGTACTTAGAACTGTGGTCAAAAGGCCACTTCTGTGGGTAGAGGAGGTTTTGGGTAAATATCCTTCTTTGTCCTAAAAATGCTGAGCAGCCAGTCATGTGCTATGCATTCTTAAAAAAAAAAAAACAAACCCAGCCGCTTGGAAGGTAGGAGGATTGAGGTCTAAGGCTATCAGGGTAAAAGCATGAGACCCTATCTTAGCTATACAATGACAGAAAATGGAGCCATAGGTTTTAATATTGGGGAAATCAGGACAGGCTAGGCAAGAAGCCCTGAAAATCCTTATCCTTGTTGGACAATGGCCTGCCCGCGACGTCCACAGGCCTAGGTCTGTTTCTGCAGCTTCTCTTTCTGTTGGAACGGATCCAGGGAGTTTCCTAATTCTGGTGGAAGGTCAATCTTACCCAAGACTGGCCAGGCTGACGCTTGGGCCAGATGATCTGATCTTGCTACAGTGCAGTTTACCTCAGGTTGGTCCAACCATTGTTCTGATGTTTTCTCAGTTTTTTTTTTTAATATAAACTACTTCCAGGATGAGTTTTTTTTTTATTTTTGCTTATGTGGTGCTGAGGAATCGAACCCAGGGCCTCATGCATACAAGGCAAGCACTCTACCACTGAGCCACCTTCCCAGCCCCTGTGTTCTCAGTTTTTTTTGTTAACTAGTTGGAGCCAGATCCTCACACCACAACCCACACCTCTGGAGTCCCCTTGCTTCTGCTCTGTACTGGGGCTCTGGGAGGAGAAGGACCCGGTGTCCCCCAGATGTCACATGACCACGCTCTTCCCAGCTACCTTCTGGATGCCTTAGGGGTCTGCACAACCCTTGGGACCCCCTAGACATGTGGGCCACATGGAGGACTCAGGAACGGAGGCCTCAGTGAGGTGGACTGAGGAGGCTGAGGTCCCAGATGGAAAGAAGGATGAGGTCAAGGCTGTCTCCATCTCACTCATTATGGGTCATCTCAGGAAAGAAGCAGGTTCAGAGAAGAGAGCAGTGTGTGTGTGTGTGTGTGTGTGTGTGTGTGCGTGCGCACGCGCCCTGCAGGTACCTGCCTTATCGGCTGCAGGCTGATGAAGGTGGGGAGCCTCTCCAGGGACCCCTGGTTACTTTGCAATGCAGAGTCTGCATCCTGGTGCCGATGGAAGGTCTGCGCTAGGTGGGCCTGACGCCTCTTTGGGAGGTGAGCAGCCCCCCTACCAAGTGCTCCCCCAGGGGGACTCTGCCATTGCAGGTCTAAGGCAACAGGGACAGTGGGTCATGGACTGACACCTCCAAGACAGAGCCACA
Source organism: Dipodomys ordii (assembly GCF_000151885.1). Classification (NCBI taxonomy): domain Eukaryota; kingdom Metazoa; phylum Chordata; class Mammalia; order Rodentia; family Heteromyidae; genus Dipodomys; species Dipodomys ordii. The sequence goes on from NW_012267319.1 coordinate 1,870,262, forward strand.
GAAACGTTTCCTCCTTGTGAGCTGGTTATGGCAGGCATTTGTTACAGGAATGGAAAGCTGGCCAACACATCAACTGATGCATAAGCTGAAAAGTGCTGAAGGGAACTAGCAGCATTTGCTTTCTCAGCAGTACTTTATTTAGAAAAGATCCCCCTCCAAAACCTGGATCTTCCCAAAGATCCCGGCTCCAGGATCACCAGAAGTTGACCTGGCAGGTGACGTTCACATCACTTGGGGAGCCCTTTTATGGATGCACCACTAACATTTCCATACCCACTTTTACGTTAGCCAGTCAGCTCCTGCTGCCTGCCAGGCTGAGGCTGGACTTCCTGTATTCCCCGCACTTGCATCTGGGTGTCCTGTGACTCTAAGCACAGCTCCTTGCTCAGAGCACACACACCTGCACCTCCACGGCTGCAGCGCTGTGTACTGCAGTCCTGTCTCTACTCTCAGAGGAAAATCGACCCAGGTGGGGGGGGGAGGGGCAGGGTAGCATCCTAGTCTGTAAGCTTTGTTTTTAAAACAATAAGGCAGATTTAGACACTGGCTGCTGGCTCTTCCATGTTTATTTGGAACACAATAAGCATCTTGAATGACAGTATTAGTTCAAAACCAGTCACAGTGAAAATATTTAATTTCCCAGAGGCTGTGTTGGGGGAGGGAAGAATTTTGGGAAATCAAATTTGGGATTAAACAGAGAGTTACTCCAAACAGTTGGGGAGCCATTGGTTTTCTGTCTGTTGGGGTTGGGGTGGTCTGACTTCCCGGGATTAAATGCAGCAGCCAGCAGTGTGCTTCTGCAGGGGAGGGTCCCCACCACATCCCCTCGATGGAAGACTTGCAGGTTGGCATCTGTGGGCTGGCAGAGCGAGCACAGCGCTATGAACCTATGGTCTTGGACCCAGGGAAGTTCACTTCAGCCAAATCAGAACTTGCATTGACTCTGAAGTCAGCTCACTGCGTTTCATGTCCTGAGCCATGAGCCGTCTTGGAGGCATTGGGGAGGAAGTGACTACAGTTCTCTTTAGGTGGTTACCACGCATCTGAGCAGAAGGCCAGGGGTGAGGTCACTAGCTGGCTCTGACCAGGCCAGATTTAGAACCAACAGACAGAGGGGATCAGCCACGCTGGCTGGCTGGCTGCACTTGGCCGGCCTGCCCTGTGCTCGTAGTCTTTAGCCCCCTGGGACTGCTCTTCACGGGCAGCGGTGCTGGGAGTAACGGGAGCTGGAAAGTTGGGCAGCCAGGCCGCTCTGTTTCCTGGAAGCAATGGGAACTGCTTTCTCTCTTCCGCAGTGGCAACAGCAGATTGGTCTGGAAGCTTGCCTGAGGGTATCTATCAGATTTCAGTCAGCCCCTTGTCACATGTCAGGAATGGGTGGAGTAGAAAGTGGAAGGCCCTTCCACTGGGAACCGGTGTCTAGCCTTCTACAAATTGCTCCCTGCGCCTTATTAACATACCTGATTAAAACATTACCCGCCCCATTTCCCTTTTATTTCTACAGCAAACATGGACCACACCAATTTTTCTCTAATATGACCAGACACAGGCATCACCAACAGACCTGGGAAGACTTCTGGTCTGACTCCACAGCACAGGACTAGCTCTCGAGTCCAAAGAGCGAGCCAGGAACTTGCCTTCTCTATCTGGGAGATGTCAGGAGCATTGTGGCTCTTTAACATTGTGCTGTGTCTGTCCTGGGTGCTGAGAACATTTCTCCCCAATCATTTTAGGTGAAATGGTATGAACATGGATGGACTGTGAATCTTGGTACTAGGGTTTGAACTCAAGACCTCATGCTTGATCTGCACACTTGCTTGGCCTCCAGCTCTACTTTATTGCTCGTTGTTTTGGACCATTCTTGCAGATTGTTTCTGCTTAGGCTGGTTTTGAATGTCCACATACAGCCCTAACATAGCATTCTGGTCTCTAGTCTACTGCTTGTCTTTGAACATCTTGCCCACTGAAAACTCCTTTTTCCAGCCCAGGGTCCTCTCCCAGATCAGACTTTGCTTTTGGTTATCTTGATCATAATGATATTCAGAAGAAGGATTATTTTGTATATCTCAGAATATTAAGCATAAGGCCAGTGCCCAAGGCATAAAAGTAGCTTTTATTTAGAGGCTTAGTATCCACAAACCCTTTCCAAGGATCAGCAAGCAAAATCTGTCCCCACCCCACAAAGCAACAAAAGCCATCTCTCTCTGGTAGTGTCTTCATACCAGGACTCCTGGAGATGGGGTCATGACCTGTTTTCAGGTATGCGGTATAGGAAGTAGCAGCAGCAGACCATAGAGTCCAGAAGGTAGCACCTGCTTCTCTGTTTTGTTTTGTTTTGTTTTCCCCCAGTCCTGGGGCTTGAACTCAGGACCTGAGTGTTGTCCCTGAGCTGCTTTTGCTCAAACTAGTGCTGTACCTCTTGAGTCACAGTGCCACTTCCTGGTTCTCTGTTCTAGAACCAGGTTTTGGAAGTTGCTTTTGTATTAAAGGGAAGATTTCTGGCCATACTTGTTGATCAGAAATTTAATTGTCTATTTTTATCCTAATTCTGAGGGACTGACAACGTCCCTGCTTCACTGAAGCAGAGTGGCCAAGTTTCAACTTGATTTGCCTGTCTTTCCATAACTGAATAATAATCCTTTGTCCTGGTGTGATGTCAACCACCCCCTCCAAGTCCTTTCACGGTGACTTTATCTCTCTGCGGCCTGTGTGGGGCAGATAGGGAGAGTGAGAGGTGGTGATAGCATCGCTCTCGGCCATACCCTTTGGGCCCAGAGCCAGGGACAGGACTCTGCTTACCGCTTTGTGACCTGGCCTCAGAATGACATCTCTGCACCCCTGGCCTGGAGGCCAAGGTGATGCCCGCCTTAGCTGTTGTTGCTTCTTTTTTGTAAAAAGCATAAACCCAAACAGAAAACAACCCCCTTCTAAACTTCACAAGAAGCATTTAAAATTTCACCTAATGACAAAACGTCTAAGAGCTTTTTGGGTGAGTGAGAGACTATGAAAAAATAAGCTGGGTTCATGAAAGGGAATTTTTCCCTTGGGGCTTTGCAGGTCTCACCTGCCTGAATATACTTGATGATGGTGATAAAATGGCAGTCTAGGACCTTTGTCTTTATCCAGGGGAGAGAGAGAGAGGCTTAGACTGTGAGCAGATGAGCTGGTGAAGGAACTGCCAGAAAGAGGCCTTTCCCATCCAACCTTGAAACCCTGGAGAGCTGGAGGAGGAGGGGCAGAGTCCCCCACCCTCCTGTGGCATGGCCGGGTGGTTCACCCCTGCTGAGCACGCTTCACTTACAAATGGCCCACGTAACCTCATGCTCAGGGACACTTGCGGAAGTCTGGGGTTCTAGGCTGGGACTCCAGGGTGCCAGGAGCTCTCAGATGCTGCCCCTGCAGCACTGAGTGAGGCCCACTGGACTTGAGGCAGTGAGGGATAAGATGGGGTACAAGAGATGGCCCTCTCCTCCAGGACCGACCAGCACACTGGGATCTTCCTCCTCTCCCTCCCTCCCTTCCTCCACCCCCCTCTCACTATATCTTCTTTTTCACCCCTTTCTGTCCTTCCCTGCTTCATTCCTTCCTCGGAAGAAGGACACTTTATGTCCAAGATGATGCATTCAATAACGAAAGGCTGCTTTATTTCGATTTTGTAAATTTGACAGAAGGAGACTGCATGTTATTTTGCATCTTGCGTTGCTAGGTTTCGGGTCTGGAAGGCCTCTCAGGGCACACCCGGCCGCCTCCTGCCCCAGTGTGGACAGTCGTCGCCATGGCGACAGCCCTGGTTTGGGTTTCTCAAGCCTGACCTGGCTGCAGCTCCGACGTTGCCTTTCTCCCAGCCCTCTGGTGAGGTGCTGGCGGATGGACACAGGGAAGGAGAAGCTGGAGGAAGCCAGCGGGTGGGTGCAGGATTTTGGAAGACTTGAGCACCAGTCTTCATCCATTGTGTTTAGCCAGCAACTGGTTCTCTCACCTCATTTTCTGAGACCATTTGGCCAATCTCCAGGGCAAGGTCACTTGGAACATCCATGCCAGTTCCGGCATCACCAGGTGCCTTCTTCTGCGAGTCTAGAAGCAGACAGATCCCAATCTTGGTGTGAGCGTGGGTCCCATCTTTGCACACTGCCAGTGATGGTGCTCAAGGGCCCTTCCTGTGTTCCCCAGGTTGCTGGTGCTCCTTGGCTCTGCATTGGTGGCTCCCACTCCTTGCTCCTTTTCGGGTTCTTACTCATCTTGGATCAGGACATTCTCACCATACATGTGGCCAGTTATCACCTCTGCAAATGAGGTCAAATCCTGAGCTGCTGGGTGGGTGTGGCTTCTGAGAGGCCTGTCTCTGATTGGTCTGTATCTTCCTTCTCAAGGTGCCCAGTTCTGTTTCTCTTCAAATGCTCTGCTGAGAAACCTGTGGGAGGTAGACTCTCAGATGCTGTATTTGCCAGTCCTTTCTACAGAACTCAGTGGTTCCCTGTGGGGCACCACACATGCACATCGTGTGCCACCCTCACAGGTAGAAGAGAGGTCTCCATGGTTCCCACACTCAGTGGGACACTCCCCACTCGTCTTTCCATTTGGGCCTTCTCAGAGAGCTGTCTTTTATTTACACAAGCCTCAGACCACAGAGTACTCTGGGTAAACACCCTTTACTCTGTAAATACCAACCTCGGGCCCAGAGCCCGCCCTTCCCCAGAAAATCCATGGTGGACTTTGTTCACACATGTCGGGGTTTTTTAGAAAGGGGTACATTTTCCCCAACATCACCTCAAATATATTTCTTCACAGAAGCTTCCTAACCTTTGGAAAATGGGAAAGACGTTACTCATCTGGAAGGAAATTCTAAGGCAAGCCGGGCGCCGGTGGCTCACCTAACTACTCAGGAGGCTGAGATCTGAGGATCATGGTTCAAAGCCAGCCCAGGCAGGAAAGTCCATGACACTCTTACCTCCATTAAACCACTAGAAAACTGGAAGTGGCGCTGAGGCTCAAGCAGTAGAGTGCTCACCTTGAGCAGAAGATATCAGGGACAGAGCCCAAGCCCAAGCCCAGAATTCAAACCCTACAACTGACAATTATAAATATATATATAAAAAAAGAACCTGCAGGCAAACCCATGTTGTGCTGAGCACTTTCCTCGCCGGCCTCCAAAGAAATGGTCTAAGCAGAAGTGTCAGCTTTGCAGTAATGTTGGTGACACATGTTTAAATCCCCCTCTGGGAGTTTTCCAGTGGGTCTTCATTCTCTCCAGTTCTCTGGGTGCCTGGTCATTCCGCACCCCTGCAGGACCAGAGCTAGAAGATCAAATAGAGAAGAAAAAGCAGCTCCTGGGTGAGTCATTGTTCATCTTGCAGGTGCAGTAGCTGCGTCCATTCCTGGCAGTGATCTGGAAAGTCATCAGTGCTAATAGGAGCAGCGCCATCCTTAGTGACTTTAAAGGTAGGACAACACGGCATTGGCATGTATTTCCAAGCCCACGAGCACCACAGGGATCCATTTCTGAGCTGGCATCACACTCAGAGAAAGCTGCCCAGGGTCACTTTTCCATTGTGATCTCCCAGGGAAAATGGTGAGCCAGTGGGTGCCTTCCAGTCCTGGGCAGCGGGACTGTGGTTCTGTTGGGCTGACTACTACTTCCTGAGGAGAAGATGCCAAGAGGTGAGGGCAGGAGCAGCTGGCTAGAGAGATCCTCTTTACCATTCATTCAACAGCATTTACTGAGCACCGACTGTGTGGCTGGCAGACATGAGCGGTCTTGGTTTGCAGTTCCTCTTATTGTATCGCTGTCATCTCTCAGGCCAAGGAGTCCCTCGCCCACACTGTTGGAAAGGCCAGGGGGGTGAGCAGTGGTGCTTGTGGTAAGAGTGGGCCGGTGGACAGGCAGGCATTAGGATCCATCCACCGGATCCGCACTTGCTCCCCTGTGGGTCTGATTCAGACTCCATTCTCCTCCAGGTCTTTCCTGAGCTCTAGCCTCGGGAAGATCTCAGATTGTGCAGCCTGCACATGGCTTCTAACTTGTAGATGGCTGTGGACCCTGAGTCTAGTTCCTGTGGCGTAGCCCTACTGCTGTCCTTTTCCTGGGAATCTGCTCAGTGCATCCTGTCCTGGGATGACCCTGGCTATTGGACCTTTGAGGATGAGGAGTTCCTGGGCCCAGTCCTCCTACCTCTTGGAGGACATCCCTGAGGCTGGCTGCCTGACAGCTGGGCCTGGTGTCCGGTCCGGCCTGTGTGCTGTGACCCACAGCCGCCACCACCGCCAGCCACTACACCCCTTGGGGGCCCCAGCTTGGTTCAGGCTGAGCGGCCCTGACCATGCCGCTGGCCGGGACAGCACTTCAGTGGTGCCCAATCCAGTATGGCTCCGTGTCAGGTTAGGTCCTTGCTGCCTGCCTGTTGGTCCCAATGGATGACCAACAGGAAGATACATGTTGACTATAGAGGGTCCCTCAGTTGGCTGGTGTCTGCGGCTGAGACTACCAGTGCTCACCCGTGTACTCATACAGAGGAAGACAAATCTGGGAAGCCCAATGATGCCCTCTGACCTTTGAGTGATGGAGCTCACGTGACCTGCTGTGGGCAAGCCTTCTTGTCCCCTGTTTGCAGATGAGGAGCAAAGCCGAATGTCTCCCAAATGCCACTCAGGAGAACGGTCATCTGAGTTAGGTCTAGATCCACTGAGGCCCTGGTGCTACGGGCAGGCAGAAGGTCCCGACAGCTTCCCGGGAGTGAGCGCAGCACCCTGCCCCTCCCAGACCTCATCTTATCCCCTGCAGGCAAAACCATCCCTGGGCTGAGTTAATACCCTGCCCTGGAGCTGGTGTCTGAGAGGCTGGAGGGACCTGGGAGGGACCAGGCGGGCCCACTGCGCAGACATCCCAGAGCTTAACAGCCCTCACGATCTGACCTGAATTCCTCCTGCTGAAATTTAAGGCGCCCTCTCTGACTGGGCCTCGTGCCCACCCCCGGGGGAGGGGGTCCTCGTACGCAGGTGTTGAGGGTGATCAGGGCCAGCTTTCGCTGGTACGCTGTCTCCACTCCGAGGTCCTTAGATGCCACGCTGTGGGCTGGGTGGATGGAGTGGTGGGTGACAAGATGTACCCTGCTCCAGAGACTACCATTTCCTCTCCAGCCATCCCTCAGCCTGGGGCCTCTGCACAGCTCTCTCCAGAAGCGCAGGGCTTCATTCAGGTCCCCGCTCTCACACGGCACAGTAGCCGTGAAATTATGTTTATCACTGCTGCTCCCCCTAGCAGTCCTGGCGAGCCTGGGCTTTTGAGGCTGCCTCCTTCCAGCCTGCCTCCATCAGCACACGCCTTCTCTTCTCTGTGTGTCCAGATTTCCCCTTCTTATAAGGACAGGAGTCAGTTATATCTGGAGGGGGTGGATGGGGCACAACTGAACCCCGAAGACCGTCAGGCTGTCTGGGACTGGCACGTGAACACACGCGGGAGCGATGAGCTCTTCCAACAAGCAGGAAGGTGCGGAGAGCTGGCTTCCTGACAGCACCACTGTGCTCTGGCCAGCTCTTTTCCCCACGCTTTTATTTTCCGAGTGACTTGATTCTTCCCAGTGTGGTTTTCTGTCTCATCATCCCCCACCCCGCCGTCCCCGCCATCCCTCGCTTCCTGTTTCCTCTCTCTCCCTAGGCTGTTTCAGAAGTTGAAACCACAAGGGCTGGCACCACGTGAGTGACTCCGCTGCCTTTCTTCTCCACACCGGAGCCGCGGGCAGGTGGCAGGGGCGCTGCCTCCTGCTCCACCCCACACATGGCCCCTCAGAGTCCCAGCGCTTGCTGCCTCCAAGGGGCGCTTTGCATACAGGCCGGCAGGGCCACAGAGCAAACCCCACCGGCGGACCTGGTGCCGTGGGCTTGGCCTTGACTGCGCAAATTGTTTGCAGCCAGGAGGCTCTGGGCCAGCCCTGCTTTCTCAGAAAATAGACAGGAGCCAGGCGCTGGTGGCTCATGCCGGCAAACCTAGCTACTCAGGAGGCTGAGATCTGAGGATCACAGTTCAAAGCCAGCCCAGGGCAGGAAACTCCGTGAGACTCTTATCTCCAATGAACCACCAGAAAACCAGAAGTGGTGCTGTGACTCGAGTGGTAGAGTTCAGGGACAGCGCCCAGACCCAGAGTTCAAGCCCCACCACTGACAAAAAATAAAAATAGACAAATTGGTGTCCATCTTGGTGAGTACGAACCACGTCACGCCAGCTTTGTTCCGCAGCAGCGCAGAAGCTGTGTGGGCTCTGGGCGGCTCCCGGTGTGGGGCTCCGCTACCACCCGACCCTGGGTCTGCCCTGGGACAGCGGGCGAGGGCTGCAGAGGGTGAGAGAACAACGTCCAGATGAAAACCAGAGCTGCTCAGGGAAGTGAGCTGTGAGCACCACCGCGTGCTACCTGCGTGTCCACAGCACCTGGACCCAGTCACTCCCGAGGCAGGCGGTGCGGAGATGCCACACGGAACACGGACCCACTCCCCGTAGCAAACAAGCCGGGGGATGGGTGAAAGCGCGAGAGCCTGCTGGCTCCCAGGAAGCGACGGGCAGCTGGCAGAGAAGCGATGAGTTGGGATGCAAGGAAGCCCCGAGGGAAGACCTCACACTCAGGCCACGTTTCACCTGCCAAGTGCACAAGTCTCCACCCCACTAAATATGACGGGAGCGGGGTGGGGGGCAGAGGGCACGGCAGTTGGGATGTCCTGCAGGCAGTGGGGCTGCAGCTCTGATGGCTGGGTGTGACTGTAACAAAGCATCAGAGATGGCGGCTGGATCAGCAGAGCCTTACTACTCTCCCAGGCCTGCAGTCAGCAGTGAGGAGCCGGATGCTGGCTGGGCCACTTTCTTGTGCTTGGCCAAGGGGGCTTTGTCCCATGCCGCCTCCAGCTTCTGGTGATGCTGGCCATCCCTGGCCATCTGTGTCTCTACGCATGTAGCCATGACCTGTCCCTGCGTGTGCCCTCCTTCCTCCTGTAAGGATATCAGGACTTCAAGTCCATTGAAATCTGAGACCACCCCGACCACAGCTGTGTGGCCCAAGCCATCTGCCGGCTGCTCTCTGAGCAAGGCTCGGATGGACGCTGGTGGCTCACGCCTATGATCGTAGCTACTCAGGAGGCTGAGATCTGAGGATCAGAGTTTGAAGCCAGTCCAGGCAGAAAAGTGCATGAGACTCATCTCCAATTAACTATGAAAAAAGCAGGAAGTAGAGCCAAGTGGCTCAAGGGATAGAGCACTGGCGTTGAGCAAACAAAACAAAACCCTCAGGGACAGTGCCCACACCCTGAGTTCAAGCCCCAGGACTGGCACAAAAAAATAAAAAGAGGGTCATTTTGTTTTGTTGAGGGAAGCAAACCTCTTCCCTCCTTTTCCTCTGAGAAGTTACTTTAAAAGTTCCCTTGCAAGCCAGGCACTGGTGGCTCACGCCTGTAATCCTAGCTATTCAGGAGGCTGAGATCTGAGGATCTCGGATCAAAGCCAGCCGGGGCAGGAAAGTCTGTGAAACTCTTATTTCCAGTAAACCACCAGAAAACCAAAGTGACACTGTAGCTCAAGTGGTAGAACGCTTGCCTTGAGCTGAAGAGCTGAGGGACAGCACCCAGACCCAGAGTTCAAGACTCATGCTCCTCTGTTTGAAATGAGAACAAACCATATGAAGACTAGATTGCCACTTTGGTGGCCCAGTGACCTAAGAATATTGTCCATAAGGGTCTAAAGCCATCTCTGAGACATGACAAAGAGAGTGAGTATCCTCACTCTAAGAAACCCCATAGATCAACTCTGTCCTAAAGGTTCCCCCACCCCAGTCTCTGGATCAAAGCAGTCAGTGGACACAGGTGTCACCAGTCACCAGATGAATTAGGAGCCATGTGAGCCGTGATCTGCTTTCAAGAGGTTTGTTACCGATCATCACCAACCGGTGTGTGAGCTGGGTGTGCCTGGTCGGCTTCGCTCTGCCGTCTCTTAGCAACCGTCTCTAATGCCTGTTGGCTTCTGGTTGAAGGGTTCTTCAACACGTCGCAACTGATGTTTTTCCTCTTCTGTTGCAGAGAGCTTGGGGAGGAGGGACTAGGCACAGGTTTTATTTTAAATTCTATTTCCCCAGCATTTCTTTATCAACACTTAATAAAAGACACCTTTTGGAAATGCTTTAGGTTCTAGGAGGTGCTTTTTTTTTCTTCTTCTATGACTTGGTTTGATTTTTTTCTTCTTCTGTGACTCGGTTTGATTTTTCTTCTTCCATGACTTGGTTTGATTTTTCTTCTTCCATGACTTGGTTTGATTTTCACACAGGAAGCATTCAACCCTTCTCTGGAGCTGCCTGTCCAGAAGACTTTGGGTGTGGCCACCGGAAGTGGGGCCATACTTGTTGCTCTGGTTGTTGCTGAGTTGGCAAAGCAGGGGACAGAGCCAGTACCCCTCACGTCCACTGAGAGAAACACAGGAGGAAAAACAGAGCCAGAGGTGTGTGTGCATCGCCTGCCCAGTCCTAGGCGTACCTCTGGCCTCTCAGGCCCGGCCCTGGGGTCCCAGAATCTGCCCTGCGGCTGAGCCAGGTGGCCTCCGACCGCCAGAACCTCTCCCTGCGTGCTGGCCTCTCTTCACCTGCCTCCACCCATTCTGACTCCAGCGTGGGGATAAGACGTGCCCTTCAGGGATTTTAGCGCCCACATCCCACCCCTGGGCTGAACCGCCTGTTTCCAGGCAACCCAGCTTCCAAGGTGGAATGCCAGTGTGAGAGGGGAGAGATATATTCTGTGCTGTGAATGAAGAGCCCCGGCAGCTGCTAAAGTAAACAAAAAGAAATAAGGAGAAGGGGTGGAGGGAAGGAGGAGGAGGAGCCAGAGATGGATTCTAGAGGAGTCAAGGTGGTTGCACAGGACGGGGTGTGGCAGTTGAGCATGTATCCTGAGGGAAGAGCAGCCCCCAGGTGGTGACCACAGCAGGGAGGTAGCCGTGACTACATATTAGGAGGGCGTCTCTGAGAGGGAAGGGCTGCTTTTCTCCCCGTTCACAATGACCAAGGTAAGAAATCAATGGTGATATCCATTGGTGGGTGGATGGAGATGGAGAGGTAGATAGGTAGAGGAAATGTGGTACTTACACACAATGAAATACTAGTCAGCCTTGAAAGAAAGGAGAGCACCTGATTGCTGAGACAGCATGGACGGGCTGGAGAACATGTTTTGTGAAATAAAACAGCCCCAGAAAGGCACTGCATAGCCTCTCGCATACGCACGACCTTAAAGTGGTTCCTAGAGGCTGGGAAGGGGCACATGGAGGGAAGGTGGATAATGGATCCCAGAGTGCCACGGGTAAGAGGGATGTGTGCCAGTGTCCGCAGCCCACAGTGGGCACCAGAGCCCCCAGAGCTTTATCATGTGTTTGATAAAGAGCTAGAAGATAGGAGAGATGACTTTTGGCAGAGATGGTAATGGGATGGGTATGCGAATGACCTTGCTCTGATCGTTGCACATGACAGTAGACATATCTACTGTCATACTCTAGTAGGCATTGTTAAGAAGGGGGGGTGGTGTAGCCAGAACCCCACCCTCTGGTGTGGGAAGGGTGAGTCACTGCCCTGGAACTCCTGGTGAGCCTGGTTGTGCATGGCCAGGCCTCTCCCTGGGCGCCCTGAGTAGCTCTGGGGAGAGGCTGGGAGCCTGTAGGGCAGCACTAGAGTCCAGGAAGGGTCCCAGAGGCCACGGACTCCAGTCCTCCTCCAGCACATGGGGAAACTGAGGCAGCAGTCCTCTCAGGAGTGACTGGGGGAAGAGGTGGTTTCCAGCAATGGCGTCCGGGCAGCAGTGTGAACGTGGGAGCCGGTGTGAGGCGTGCGTGTGGCGCGCGTGGGGGACCTGCGTGTGCTGAGTGATGAGTATCTGGGAACTGGAGTCCCTGAGGGCGCGTGTGCCTGTGTAAACGTGACTGGACGTTGGTGTCCGCGTGTGAGCGAGTGTGCTGGCGACCACCTCTGCGTGCCGTTGGCTGCCTGGGCCGGGCAGAGGCACGGGGCCTGGCTGGCGCTGTGGAGGCTTTCCTGACAGTGCTGGCACTGCCTGGAGAGGGCCGCGTGGCTATCCGGTGTGGCTATTTCCTGCTCAAAGTATCTACATGCAGTGGAGAGCAAGGGACGATCCCGGTAGACATCACGTAGGAAAAGATGCAAAATGAGCTGGGTGTCAGTGACTCACAATCCTAGCTACAATCCTAGCTACTCAGGAGGCTGAGATCTAAGCCAGGCTGGGCAGGAGATCTCACAAGACTCTTATCTGCAATGAGCCATCACCTTCCTGGGGTTTCAGGCAGAGGACATTGCCCAAGCTGTCACCGTGGTGTGGAGGAGCCGGAACATGGAAAAATTGGGGTTCAGTTTTCCCCGAACATGGAAAAATTGGGGTTCAGTTTTCCCCGAACATGAAAAAATTGGGGTTCAGTTTTCCCCGAACATGGAAAAATTGGGGTTCAGTCTTCCCCTACCAGCTCTGTGTTTTCCTGCACCTCTGTATCCTCACCGGTGAAGAGTTTACAGATTCGTTACAAATTGCACAAGGTTGATTTGGGGTTCAGACTATAATCTCACCCTGGATTGCACATTCATATATTAAGGCAGCAAAGGTTCTTAGAGGTGATAAGCACGAGACAATACAGATTCACCTTGCACTTTAAAATGTTCGGATGAACCCAAATGGTAAGTAAGCTTTTTGTCTCTTTATTCTTTCAGTGCTAAATTGCTTTTCTTGAATACAACATTGCAATTTTCTTTCATTTTCTGTCCTTTTTCAGTGCTGGGAATCAAACTCAGAGCCTCACCTACTCACTTGGCTTGTTTGCTCAAGGCTGGTGCTCTACCACTTGAACCACACCTCTACTTCTGGCTTCTTGCTGGTTAATTGGAGATAAGAAGTTTTTTTTTGGATTTACCTGCCTGGGCTGACTCTGAACCATGATCCTCAGATCTCAGCCTCCTGAATAGCTAGGATGACGGGTGTGCGCACTTGCACTGGGTTTTACAGTGCAGTTGTAAAGTCTGTCTGTCCATTCTGGCCCTGATCAGGCTCTTCTTTTAAGATGGCCCAATAAGTGACACCCCTGACCCCACCCCCACATCATTTTTCTGTATGATGTTTTGAGATTTTTTTTGGTCAGTCATGGGGCTTGACCTCAGGGACCAGGTTCTGTCCCAGAGCTCTTTTGCTCAGCTACTGCTCTCTATGGCTTATGAGCTACAGCACTACTTCTTGTTTTCTAGTAGTTTATTGGAGATAAGAGTCTCAAGGGGACTTTTCTGCCCGGGCTGGCTTTGAATCGTGATCCTCAGATCTCAGCCTCCCGAGTAGCTAGGATGACAGGCGTGAGCCATTCACACCCGGCTTAAAATCTTTTCTCTTTGAAACTACTTTTTAAGCCCAAGTTACAGCTCAGTTGATGAGTCAATCCTCACAAAGCTTCCAAGGGAACGCATCGTTGGGCCCTCCGCAGAGCCGTTATTCCCAGCTCTGTGATTCCGCCGCGTGGCTCGGCGGCCAGTCCCTAGGACGCCGGTCCAGAGGACTGCAAGGTGGAAGGACTTGGCGTGGGGCTCGGGGCGGCCCTGGAAGAGCTGCTCTGCTTCAGACTTACAACGCGGGGAATCGCTCTTCTGTGCACCAGTGGGCCAGCTCTTGTTACCTGTCTGCGGGAAGCTAGAGAGGCTTTCTTCATCTCCTGTGAACTCTGCTCGGGCTTTCTACACACACCGTGCACCTTCAACCGCCAAGAGCAAAGGCATCTGGGGATCTGACATAACGTTTAAAAATCCATTCTGTATACCACCTGCCGGCTGCTGAAGCGAAAGGCACACCACCTAGAGTCCCACCTCAAACCCTCCTTCCCAAAGAGTCCTCCACACAGCCTCTCAGCCCCGACGTCTCTGTACCTTTGGACTTGGGAGTTATTGTTGGACTTTGCTTGGTGCTGCCCAAATAGCTCCAATGGTGAGCATGTTGCCATGGGCGATGCTCCCAACCCCCAATATACATTCCGATATTATATTAGGTTAGTGGAAGTCTCCTTCTGAACACAGCTCCTGCCAACCCAGGAGGAGGGGCTGGCGCTGGGCCGGGGGACACGTTGGTGCCTTCCAAGTGGCATTGTCACGCTGTGTGAAGGCGCTTCTCTGAGCCTGATGTGCTACTTTGATTGGACTCTGTCTTCTCTTGCCAGTTGGGAATGACAGGGTAAGAGAATACTTTGTACTCGGTGGAGTCAGATAGAGGTCTGAAATGCGTTTTCTGCGCAACAATGAGATGCTTCACGGTGATGTGGCTGGGGCTGTTGTCTGCTCGCCTTTCCTAAAAGATGCCATCTGCCTGGGGCAAGAATAGGCCGTGAGATGCAGGTGCCTCCAGGGAGGCTGCCGCGGCGGTGGCAGGCGTTAATGAGCGGGCATAAGGGACTCCTCGCATCAGCGCGCTCTCTGAAGCCATTGCTGCCGCCAGCCATCTCGGGGACAGAAGGGCCCTTTCTGCAGCCTGGGGTGGCTCAGGACCCTTTTGTGTCCCTGCTCAGGCTCCAGACTGCTGTGGGGAAGGCCCTGAGTCCTGCACTGCCCACTGCTCCTACCGGACGATGCCCACGACCCTGGGGCTGGCCCTGCTGGCTTGGGCTGGCGCCCTTGGCCTGAGCCAGGGGAGCAGCTTCACAGGTGAGGGGCCTGGGACTCAGGCTCGAGTGGGGGTCGGGTGAAGGGTTCCCTGGGAATGGGTCTCATGAGGATGGGACTTCTCGGGCTCAGGGCAGGCCAGGACACAGCTGCTCTGAGAGGGGCACCTTCTCAGGGCTGGCCGCCACCGCCGTCGCTGTGGAGGTGGAAGGAACAGGGAAGAGCACTCCTCCAGCATGTGCGTGAACCGGGAGCGGAAGGGGGTCTGTGGGTTCAGTCGCAGACGGGCAGGGGCTGTGTTGGGGTACGGCCAGGAGCTCTTCTGCCTTTCTGCAGACGGCTGGGAGATGGCAGGCCTGAGGACCACACTGAGAACAGCCAGTCCCTAGAGACCCGGAATAAAGATCTCTTACCTCTCAGTGCCCCGAGGCCCTGGCTACAGATGGGGACAGGGCGGCAGAGTGGTGGGTCCACCCCTGGCCAAATCCCTCTGGGGGGGTGAGGGGCATTGAGTGCACTGTCCCAAGTGTTGGGGGTCAGGAGTGCGTTGTCAGGAAGTGTGTGGTTGGCAGGGTTGCCGTGGAAACCACAGTGTGGGGGCTGGATGCAGTTCAGGGGCTCAGTGTCTGCCCAAGCCACTGGATTTCTGAGGCTCGGGATTCCAAGGAATCCAAGTGGCAAACCTTCAGTTTTCCTCTTCAGATCTGTAGTATTAAATGGAGAGTTTAAAGAGATATTCTATTCCTGTAATCACCTTCATTTAAAAAAAAATAAGTCCGTGTTTTTTTTTCATCTAGAGTTGATTTTACTTTGAGGGATGATGATGATGATGATGTGGCTTTGGAGTTAGGTGTGTGAATCATGCAGCTCAGGCGCGGGGCAGGTGGGGACACTGTGGGGTTTGTGGTCCCTTTCATGGACGAGGGTTCAGAAGAGTGGTGGAGCTCAGACTCCTGTCTCAGGTCCTCTCCGGTGCCCAGCGCTGGCCCCACACACAGGACTTTGCTTGCTCTTTCTATGACCACAGAGCATAGTGCTTATTTTATAAATGGCAAGGTTGGGGTGCACGTGTGTTCCTAGGGGCATCTGGGCTGGGGAGGCCTGTAGCTCTTCTCCACAAGGGGAGCCCTGTGGAGGGGAGCAGAGGCCCCGGGGTCTTGGGGGGGTGCTGTGAAGTGGGTGCAAATATGGCTGCATCTGAACTCAGCATCCTGAGCTCTCCAGCATGTTGTCTTCCCACCTCGGACTGGACTCCAGGCCCCATGGGACCAGCGATGGCACCGCAAGGAGTTGTTGACTGGCAGAACCTGCTAGAAGATTCCACTCTGGCTCTGTCAAGAAGCCAGGCTTGGGGCTGCCATGGTAGCCTCTACAGCGGGTGAAAACAAAACAAGACAAACACCTGCCAGGCTTCCCTGGAGGGGTGTGTGTGTGTGTGTGTGTGTGTGTGTGTGTGTGTGTGTGTTCCCATGTGGGGTAAGGAGAAGGCTCTGCTCCAGGCCGTGTAATGATCAGAGAGAGCCAGGTGTCTCTAGAGACCAGGCACTCTGGCCTTCGCGGCATGGCTGACTGCTCATGTGGGGTTCAGTTGGACAGCTCTGACCCGCCTCCACCTCACTAGCTTCTTATGGACATTTGTCTTGCTCCACATGACCACAGAATGAATCTCACACTCTTTCTTCTGGCATTTTCTACAGCTCTTCATCCAAGTCACATCCTGGTCCTGGCCTTCTGAACACCTCTGCCACGTGTTCCTCTCCAGGGAATACTGTAAGGTCTTTGCTGAAGACCAGCAAGAGGTCCCCCTCCCCCAGCCCTGTCAGGCCAGGCCAGGCCAGGCTGACCCCATGGGGTGGCTGGAATGCAGCTGCCTCCAGGGGAGGGGGGTCCATGGGAAGGGGGCTGGGTATCATATGAAGCCGCTTGTCCATCCTCTACTGAGAGGCTTGGAAGGGACCCCTGGGCCTCGCCCAAGCCCTGGAAGCCCAGCCAAGAGATGCTGGAGGCACTAGATAGCGTTAAACAGGAGACATTTCACACTCAGGCCAGACCACAAGACCCGGGTGTTGAGGCTGGAGAGAAGGCCCAGTTCCAGGCCCAGTTCCAGCTTGGTCACTTTTGGCAATCTTTGGCCTTTCTTGGCTGATAGAGGAATTGCCCTACTGCCTGCTTGTATCTTGTGTGACTTTGTGTGTGTGTGTGTGTGTGTGTGTGTGTGTGTGTGTGTGTGTTCACGGGGCCACGTCCAAATTTCCCTTGTCCCTGAGCACAGGCCTCCTGACTCAGGGCCACCCTGGGCCCTCACCTCACCTCTGTGGTTGGGATCACGTCCTGAGCAGGAGGTGACAGGGGCTCCATAGGGGGCAGGGCAGGACAAAGAGAAGAGCTGGCAGAGCGCACTGTGCTCAGGCCAGGCTACCGAGACAGCCCTCCCCCTCCCCGCCCCCACCCCGTCCATGGGGCAATCCCACCCATGGCAATGGTGACTTGTCTTCCCTCAGCATGAGGCGGAAGCACACAATGCAGCTTAAATATGTATCTTCCACTCTGTTCCCCTCCCCAAAGGCTGTCATTGTCACCTTCTGGCCTGCAGCGGTCTCTAGGAGACACTGTAGCCTGTGGGATCTTTCTACAGACTGGGAAGCATGGGAAATCGGGCTCTGATCCCTGGGTCTTTGATGCCAACTCTGTATCTGTTCTTTAGCTAATTATTTTATTTATTTATCTTGTGCTGGAACTGAGAACTGAACTGGCTTGGCTTTTTATGCTCAAAGCTGGTGATCTACCCACCATTTGAACCACACCTCCATTTCTGGCTTTGTGGTAGTTAATTAGAGATAGTTGTCTCACGGACTTTCCTGGGCTGGCTTTGAACCATGATCCTCAGATCTCAGCCTCCTGAGTAGCTAGGATGACGGGCGTGAGCCAGTAGGGTTTGGCTCTTTAACTCCTGAGTTATTATCAGTCACAGATGTTCTCTGCACACGTGGGGTCAGAGACCCATAGTTAGGACAGTGGGTCAGCTCCATGACCCTGTCAAAGGGCAGAAGCCTCATTCCTGTTGATCTCTCAGTGGCTCACCTTTCTGATTCTGCCTGCTGGTCTGACCCTGGTGTTTTCCTCCCCGCCTGCCTCCTCCTTATCTTAGAGAAAGGCCTGTCCTTGCTAAGCTACCAGCTGTGCAACTACCACGTAACACGAAGGGTACAGAAGGTGGAGGCGGTGCAGACGTCCCGCGTGATCTACACTTCCTGCGGCGGCTGGATCCCCTGGAGGCAGTGCCCCAAGACTGTGTACCAGACCCAGTACCTGGCCACGGAGGTCCCCGAGTCCAAGAACGTGACCGATTGCTGTGAGGGCCACGAACAGCTCGGCCTCTACTGCGTCCTGCGTGAGTCCAGGATCACAGGGTGGGACAGGCAGCTCCTGGGGTAGCAGTTGTTGGGACAGCCCCTGTTCAAGCAGCCTGAATGTGCCAGATCTTTCTAGAACACAAGTGTTCAGCCTCCATCTGGCAGGCTTCTTGTTGGCCCACCCCAAGGTTTCCAATTTCCCAGGGTCAGTGCGAAGTTCTAGAATTCTCTTTCTTAACACATTCTGGGTGACGCTGAAGTGTGGGCCAGGGCCCTGGCTTCAGGCCCTGGGTCTCACCCGGGCCTGCACGTGGAGAGTCTCTGGGCGCCTGTAGCCATGCGGCACCGGGGCTCCCCCCTGAGACCGTGGGGAGCAGAGCTTGGGCTTGGGGGACACTAAAAAGTTCTTGTGAGTCTAATTTAAAGCAAGGCAAGAGGGCTAGCTTTCTACACAGTGACCTTTGCCTGTTCTTCCTTTTTCCTTTAAGTTGTCACCCCTCTGTCTCTCTCCCTCTTCGCCGTTCCACCCGTTTCCGAAGGCCAGCTCCGCAGGTTCATTGTCCTGTTTGTATCACATCCCCATCACCCTCCTCACTCCTGCTAGTCTCCCACGGAGCCTGTTTTGGCCTCATGTCATTTTTTAAAAGGTGTATGTTAATTGTACCCAGGGGTTTCGCCATTGGTATGTTTGGCACGTCACATGTGCATGCATTAGAGTTGAGTCAGATTAACTCCCTTTATTGCTCTCTCTTTCTATTCTCCAACTCCCATTTTCAAAAGCTTTCTCGAGATTCCTGATGCCCTCTTCACACCCAGATGCCATGGATTCTGGTGTTACTCGCCCTTTGCCATCCTCTCTCTCTCTTTTCCTGTCCCCTGACAGTGCCAAGTGGCTGGCATGTTCTCTCTGTATTTGTAAGTGTATATATACATGTATGTAACCTACCTATCCAACCATCAGAAACCTGCTATCTATCTATCTATCTGTCTGTCTGTCTGTCTGTCTATCTATCTATCTATTTTAGGTCTAGATTCCATAGATGAGCAAAAGAACCCCATGTAATATTTGAGTTTTTGAGCTAAGCTGATCTCACTCCACATGTCAATCTCCAGTTCATCCATTTTCCTGCAAATTTCTTTATGGCTGGAAAAAAATCACCATTTTCCTTTAAGAATTTTAAAATTGTTGTTATGAAGGTGATGTGCGGAGGTGACCAGGGACATAATACTGAGTACATCATCCCTCCCCTCACTCTCTCCCAATTTTTCCCGCCGACCCCCACCCACAAGTTGTACAGTTCATTGTCCACACAGTGTCCAGTGAGGACCACCGCTGCATGTGTCCCCCTTTGTCCCTCCACTTCCATGCCCCCCTCTCCCTCCCAAAGGCTTCAGTGCCTCCATACTTGTTTCAGCTCCAGTTCTGCTCTGAATTCTGAACCCGCCATCTCTGTCCACAAGTCCCTGAATGTATCTTCCTGTCTCCTCCCTGCAGTTTGCAGCTGCTTCCGTGTAGGATGTAGGGGTGGGGGCGGTTACTAAGGTGACCGCGGGGGCTGTCCTGGTCACAGGAGGCACACTCAGAGCGGCCTGGGGTCAGAGCAAGGCTCAGAGCTTAGGCCTCAGCACTCAGGCTCAGGCTCAGGGTTCAAACTCATCCTCAGAGATTTGGGCTCAGACTCAGGACTCAGGGATCAGGCTCAGGCTCAGAACTCAGAGCTCAGGTTCATGGATCAGGTTTCCACTCAGGCTCTAGGACTTAGAGTTCAGAGCTTAGGCTCAAGGCACAGGGCTGTGGCTCAGGCTTTGGCCCAAACTCAGGGCTCAGATTTCAGACTTAGGCTCAGGGCTCAGCACTCAGCACTCAGTACTCAGTGCTCAGCCTCAGGGATCCATACTCTGGCTCAGGTCTCATGGCTTAAGGCTCAGGCTCAAGCTC
This sequence comes from Dipodomys ordii, assembly GCF_000151885.1. Classification (NCBI taxonomy): domain Eukaryota; kingdom Metazoa; phylum Chordata; class Mammalia; order Rodentia; family Heteromyidae; genus Dipodomys; species Dipodomys ordii. The sequence goes on from NW_012267319.1 coordinate 1,890,199, forward strand.
TGGCTCAAACTCAGGGCTCATGGCTAAGTAGTCAGTCTTAGGGCTCACGGCTCAGGCTCATGTCTCAGGGCTCAGTTTCAGCACTGAGGCTCAGGCTTATATGCTCAAATGTCAGGCTCAGGCTCTACTTTCAGGGCTCAGCACTCAGCCCCAGGTATCCTCACTGTGGCTCAGGCTCAGGGCTTGGGATTCAGGCTCAGGCTCAGGACCCAGGTCTCAAGCTCAGAACCCAGAATCATGCCTAATGTTCAAGACTCAAGCTCATGGCATAGGCTCAGGTGCTGGCTCAGGGCTCAGAGTTAAGCTTAGCACTCAAGGCTCAGACTTCAAGGCTCAGGGCTCAGGATTTAGGCTCAGGATTCAGAGCTCAGTTTCAGGGATCAGGGCTTTTAGAGCTTTGGCTACTGAACTTTGGAGGAGACTATCATGATGATTACCTCTGGGAAGTGTGTGTGTGTGTGTGTGTATGCATATTTTTGAGTATGAGGGAGAAAGAGAGAGAGAGAGAGAGAGGTGCCGTGTATGGTGCTTTCTCATTCTGAGTCAGTACCTGGACAGTCAAAGGTCTTACCTCACATCCCGTGTGGGTGGAGGTTGGAGGGTTTGGACACGTGTCAGCCAGGCCCCTGAAGATGTAAGCACAGCTCTGAATGCTCCATCCCATGGCCCAGACCAGAGCATGGCAGGCTAGAACTTCCTATAGTCAGCTCCCCCTCCACCAGGCAGCCACAGCCCGCGGGGCCTCGGGTCATCATCGAGCTGCAGATGGCATCTTGTTTGGCTCACTGAACCCTCCCGAGAGTTCCTTCCCCCAGGTGCCCAATGTGGTGCTACCCAGGATGGTGTGGCTGACACTTTGCCCTGCTCAGTTCTGAGGGCCAGGCACAGAGAACTGGCTGGGCAGTGCCAGTCTGTGCCATCAAACAGCTTTGACCTGATAAACTGGAGGGCAAAGGACCCCACCATCACCTGTACAAACAGGCGAGTCGGCTGGCCAGTTGGTGGCTATTCTGTGTTCCGCTCTGTGCCCTTCAGGGCACCGCCTGGGACTTCCTGACATCTGGGTTAAAGGTATCCCCTCCCATCCTGGCAGCTGTCCCTTTCAGCAGGGACAGGAGCACCCCAGCTCTTCCCATGGGACACCGCCTGGGAGAGGCCAGAGAGTTGGCTGCCCATGCTGCTAGGGAGGCAGGCACGCAGCGGGGATAATGTGGGGACACCGTTGAACTCTGGGGTCCTCCCTCGGGAAGGTCCCTGCTAGAGTCAGGACTTGGTATGTCGTGAGCTGTAGGGGCCATTGCGACTTCTACCCTTTTTTCTGGTGGTGGTGAGTGAGCACCAGCTCCTCCCAGCTTTGTGTTCACGGAAAGCTCACGGTGGCTAGGAAGTGCTGGGGGGTGGGGGTGGGGACAGCATTTACACCGAGGACATGAGCACAGCACATGGCTGCCCGAAGCTGGAAGGAATCAGCTCAGAACGAGGCTGAGTGGGCAGAGCTCGAAGGGCAGGGCTGGAGGGGGTCAGCAAAAAGACAGGATGGCCTCCTCCTCTGGGGCTGCGCATCTCCGGGATGCCCGAATGTGGGTGACAGACTCGTTACAGACTCGGTGTCTTGGCCTGAGCAGCAGCAAAATGCCAGACGTCTCCCTTCTTTCTTCTACCACTCAGCAGGCAGTCATCCTGAGAGGGAGAGAGAGGCATGAATACACGTGGCAGGTCTCCTGTGGACCTGCCTCGTCCGACTCTGTGAGCTGGGCCTTGGAATGCAAGGATGAGTCATGCCTTCACTTATTTAAAATGTAAAATAATGACCCGGACAAGCCAGACAGACGATTTGTAGGCCTCAGGAACCACAGAGGAACTCTACCATATAAAGCCTGCCACCTAAGAACAACCATGCTTAGCATTTTCAAGCTCTTATCCAGGACAGATGTCACACAAGAGGATGGTTGTCCCTGCCTGGACAATTTTAGCTATCTGCCAGAGCATCTGATATGTCAGTGGCGATTGCTCCATGGTCTGACTTGATGGCCGCAGAGCCTGCAGCCTGTGGGCTGTGTGTGCAGTGCTGCATGCATGTCTGCGACTGCATGCAACAGACATGTGTCCAGACCCTGCTAGCCTGAGCTGGACTCTGGTGGACTCTGGGGAGTGAGGCCGTTCCAGGGGCTGGGCCCACTCACCCTTGTGCTGTCCCAGGAGGTCCACTAGCCGCCATGAGCCCTGTGAGGCTCCACATCCAGTCTGTGCTCTGAGCTTAGGCACCCTGGACTTCTGGTAATGGGGTGGAGGGAGTGGTGTGTGTGTATGTGTGCATGTGTGTGTGTGTGTGCAGGTGGTAGAGGGGTGAGTGTGTGGGCATGTATGTATGTGTGTGGGGGTGGTAGAGGGGTGTGTGTGTGTGTGCGTGTGCAGGTGTGTGTGTGCACTTGTGGGCGGTAGAGGGATGTGTAAAGGGCAGTTGGTTGCACACCCATATCCACAGCAGGGAAGGTGACTTGTGAAACTCTAGCACTTTTAGCTTTTCCCAGGACCCAGGCAGCTCAAGCGCTCAGGACAGCCTGAAGGTCACAGGACAGAGAGGCACAGAGCTGGTTAGAGTGTCTGAGGGTCTACGAGGGCCAGCAGTGTCCCTCTCTCAGTGGACTGCTCTGAGCCTCCTGGGCCCCTCTGCACACAGGAAGGGCCTCCCTGTGCCCAGCGCCTCCGTCCCCCACTCCACTCCACACCAGGCCCACGGGCTCCATTGCTTCTCTAGCATCAGGGCTGAAGTCCACAGGGCTTCTCCAGGCCTCTGTGGCCCAGGCACAACGGCCAACACGGGGCATTCTACACCGACTCACCCCAGCTTGCCTCGTTCCCCTGAGAGTCTGACCCCTCTGACCTTCCACGTTTGTCCACAACTGGAAGCCAGTTCCTAAAGGCAGAACTATGACCACAGCTGGGAGGCTGCTCCAAGTATCCTGCCTGGCTTATACCTCATGTATGTGTGAGTGAGCTGTCAGGACGAAGCAGCGTGGAGGAGCCCTGTACCTGGACTCCTGGGGCAGGGGGGACTGCAGTGACACCGCCGTAGCAGAAAGGGTCGGAAGCAAGGGCGGGTAGGGCAATGCAGCGGATGCTTGCCCCGCTCCTGTAGACACCTTCCTCAGCAGCCTTCACTGTCTCTTTCCCCAGCCCTGAACAGGTCCAGGGAGTTTGCATCCAGACCTGGGAGCTGCCCAGCCTCAGAGCCAGAGCTGCCCACCCCACGGCGGTGCAGCTGGGACACAGACTGCCCTGGACTCCAGAAATGCTGCCCCTGGCCAGCGGGCCACCGCTGCACAGCCCCTGTGCCCCGAGGTAGGGCTGCATGGAGGAGGGTCTCTGGGAGCCTGGGCCTGGGGGAGGGGCAGCACCCCCAGTCACTGGGGAGCCTGCAGCGTGGTGCAGAACAGGGCTTGTTCTTCTCAGATCTGGCCCCAAGATCCTCCGGAGACTAAGGCTTATTCAGGGCCTGGAGCAGGAAATGCTCTTGGCAGGCAGACCGACCCTTGCAGGTCTACAAGGAGCTCTAGGAGCTGCACGTGGGCTCGTCTGAGCTCTCTCCTGAGGGATGTGTAGCTGACTGCCCCCAAGACATGCCAGAGCCTAGTTGGGTGCCAGTGGCTCACGCCTGTAATCCCAGCTATTCAGGAGGCTGAGATCTGAGGATCACAGTTCAAAGCCAGCCCAGCAGGAAAATCCATGAGACTTTTTATCTCCAATGAGCCACCAGAAAACCGGAGGTGGCGCTGTGGCTTAAGTGGTAGAGTGCAAGCTGAGGGATAGTGCCCAGGCCCAGAGTTCAAGCCCCATGACTGACAGACAAAAAACAAAAAAGGGTATCTCAGAGCCTGACTACCTTCTTTCAGAGCCCCATGGGTGAACACCAGACACCTGCCATGCATGTCTGCTGGGCTGCAAAGCTCCATCTGATCAGATGCTTTTCTGGAAGCAGAGATGAAGCAGTATTCAGGGCTAGGGAAATACATAAAGCCAACATTCATATACATATCACATTCAATACAGCATCATACTCGCATGGAGTTATATAGTCATAAAGTTATCAACAGCATCAAGTATTTTAATATTGCAATACCAAGTATTAACTATAGTGTTAATATAGTACATATTAACAATATTCTATTATGCAACATAAACAATTACATATTAAACTAGTTGATACTAATAGTATAAATAAATATAGTACATAATAGGTTTTTAAAAAACTTTGGTGTGTGTATGTGCCACTATAGAGCTTAACTCAAGACACTCTCGGCTCACTTTTTCTCTCAAGGCCGACATTCTACCACATGAGCCACACCTCCACTTCCACTTTTGCTGGCTAATTGGAGATTAGAGAATGCCAGGGACTTTCCTGCTTGGGCTTGTTTTGAACCACCATCTTTAGATCTCAGCCTCCCAAATAGCTAGGATTATAGGCGTGAGCCACCGGTGCCTGCCTGGCTTAACAGTTTTATGTCTCAATGTAACATTGCACCCTAATGTGGGTTGAAGGTGCACCTGCACCTTAAGTGCATCTCTCTGGGGGATGGCCTCTGCACTGGCTCTGAGGCCTTTGGCTGGTCTCTGTGGTCATCAGGAAGGAGAGAAGGAAGAAGATTTCAGGAAGCTACCCAGGGCCTGTGTTTCATGGGCGGAGGTGCACGCAGATGTGAGGCCTCCTGCCTTCCCGGCCTGCTGTCCTGTGGCTCCTGGAGGCCCTGTTCTGTCCCGACGGTAACTTACCAGCATCCATCCTCCAGGCTCCAGTGCTGCTGCCAAGAGGAGCCTGGTGAGCTGGTACAACATCACAGTGCTGGTGAAAATGGACTTCGAGGACCTGCAGCAAGTGGACCCTGGGTTCCGGAACCACACACGCCTCCTCTACTCCTTAGTGAGATGTAGCCTGTGGTCTCCGGACAGGTTGTGAGGGGCTGAGGGTGGGGACAGGAAGTGGAGGCATTCATGAGTCGTCCCTAAATGACCAGACCGGAGCCACGCTTGAATTACTCATTGCAAGATCACTCTGCAACACGTAGTCAGACGCACAGGACTCTAGCATGTCTCTGACCATGTGCACGTGTTTGCTCAAGTGTCCCTGGCGTGGCATGAGGCAGGTGACCCTGGATCATCTTGGATGATCTGTTGCTTAGACAAGAGGGAAGACCAGCGGGGCCGGCTCTGCCGGCCGCTTCTCATCCCCAATCCCTGAGATCCTGCTTCCCACTTTAGGGAGCCTGCACCGTGGGTAGCACAGCACCAGGACTGCAGCCCAGATCTCTGCCTCTGTCCACTCCCAGAGCATGTAGGAAGCCCAGGCCGGGAGCATGCCCCAGCTGCTACGGCCCATTGTATTTCTAGACACTGCCTCTGTCCCCTGGGAGCAGAGCCACCTTGGTGGAGGCCCCAGGCTCTTGGACAGTCATAGCCATTTAAACTGAACATCTTCAAACACCAAAATCCCCTCAGTCTTTAAAGAGGGAGAGAGAGAGACAGAGACAGACAGAGAGACACAGAGAAACACACAGAGAGACAAAGAGAGAGGGAGGGCACATTGTTTCTTTCTCTGGCCTCAGATCCCTGTGCGTCTACAGGGGGTGCCCTTCCACCATCTGATGCCCTGACCCTGCCTTCACAGGTCACCAGTGCCTTGCAGCCCCTGAACCCTGCTGTCCACTATTTGCACTCGGCTGGCGGGGACACGTTCACCACGGTGTCGTGGCTGCTGCTGGGCCTGACCCGGCTGTTGCCTGTGGCCAATGTTTCTGCCATGTTGGACGACATGGTGAAGCGGGTCTATGAAGTGATCAACATCCAGGTGCAAGGTGGGTGCGGGCCGAGGACCGGAGGCCAGGTGGACATGGGCTGGGCCCAGCTGCGTGCGCATGGTGCTTCCGTGTGTTCAAACCGTCAGGACTGGGAGAGAGCCATCCTGTCTTGAGCTCAAGCACCAAGGTTGAGGGCTTGTTTTACTCCATCTTGTTCTTTCCTTTCACACACTTCCATCCTCCTCGTAGGCTTCTCCTGCTATATCGCTGTCACTGCCCTGGGAACCCAGAGCACACAAGCATAATGCCCCACAGCCCAGTCCTCCGGGCTCCTAAGTTTCCCTCTGCTTCCTTCCACACTTGCAAAGGCATCTTTGCACCTGTGAGGCTGGTCTTTCACGATTGTGCACAGTTGAACTTGAGCATGCTAAAGTGCACGAATATGGCCTTGTTTCTGGAAGAAATAAGTAGTTTGGTATTTTGGATCTATGTCAGGATTTGGCACGCTTTAGTTTTGAAAGGGGCAACATAGTCAATCTTTGACTGTGTGGGCCACACGGTCTTTGTGTCAGCTGCTTGGCGCTGCAGTGGTAGCACGGGGCAGCCACAGTGGCATGAAAACAAATGTCTAGGGCCTATGAAGCCAGAGGCAGCAGCGCCTGCCGTCAGGGACAGAGCTTTGTCCATGCTGCTGCTGCAGGTCGTGTGTGGTAATGCCCAGACCTGGAGCTCAGGAAATGCTCCAGGGACTGCACACCCCCCCAGCCCCCCGCAGCCCCCACATGATGCTATCCGAAACAAAGCTGGGTTGTGCAAGTGCCGACACATGGGGCATCCGTCACTGGGGCACCCTGGGGGGTGCTAAGCAGGGTTGTTACTAGAGGTGGCCTGATTGGGTGATTCCGGGAGACCTAAAGACCTGATTGGGTGATTCCGGGAGGCCTAAAGACCTGATTGGGTGATTCCGGGAGACCTAAAGACCTGATTGGGTGATTCAGGGAGGCCTAAAGACCTGATTGGGTGATTCCGGGAGGCCTAAAGACCTGATTGGGTGATTCCGGGAGACCTAAAGACCTGATTGGGTGATTCAGGGAGGCCTAAAGACCTGATTGGGTGATTCCGGGAGACCTAAAGACCTGATTGGGTGATTCAGGGAGGCCTAAGAGCTGATTGGATGCTGTCATTGCATGGCAATTCTACTATTGCGTGTCTCACTAAATCTCACCCATAGGCAGTGGGAAAGCTGGAATTGAAGAACTATCCGTCCTGGCTAAGAGAAGGGGGCTGATTGTTGGTGGATGACACACGGGCTTGTTCTTGTGACGTCTGGCTTTGTCCTGCCCCATCTTGGGCACAGAGAGGCCTTGTCCAAGGCCAGAGCATCTAGGAGATGGTCTCTGTGGGACTGGAGGATAGCGGGCGGTTGCTGCTCCGGCTCCTCCCTTATCATTCATTGACTTATGTTCAGGCCAGTCATCTCCTGATCACTCCTATCCGGGCCAGCCCCAGTGCTTCAGGCCCCGCCCTGAATGTGGCCGGCCCACTGTGCATGCAGCCCTGTGGTTGAGGGATTCCTGCTTCTCTCTCCCCAGATGTGAATGAATGTTTGTACGATGAACTCCACACCTGCTCTGAAGCTGAGCTGTGTCAAAACATGGAGGGCTCCCACCTGTGTGTCCGTGCTCAGGAGTCATCAACCTCGTCTCCGCAGAGGCCGAACCACACGGACAGCGGTAATGCTGCAGCTCCCTACATGCTCCAGGATGATGGGGGCGGGGGGGGTGTGTTTGTGTGGGGTGAAGACTTTTCAGGCTGCCTAGCCCATGGACCATTTCTTCATTTTTCCCCACGTGACTGTCTTTTCACTGTAACTATTACAGAGCATGTCTGAGAGACCGTGAACAACACAGCCATACCATTATCTCTCCCGTAACCAAAGCAAGGACTCCTTAATATGATCAAGGGTCCAATCTGTTCAAATGTCAAGTGTCTCATCATTGGCATAATGCTTAAAGTTATTTGTTGTTGCTGCTTTGGCAGCACTGGGGCTTAAACTCTAAGCCTCATGGTTACTAGGTAGGCTCTCTACAATTTGAAACACATCACCAGCCCTCTTCTCATTCTTTTAGTTATTTTTCCAATATTTTGGACCAGGGCCATCCTCAGATCTGGACCCTCTTACCTAGACCTCCGCATAAGTAAGGATTACCAACACACTCCACTAAGCCTGGCTTGTTGGTCGAGATAGGATGTCATTAACTTTTTCCCCTAGCCCAGACTCAAGTCATAGTTCTTACCATCTTTACCTCTGGAGTAGCTGGGATTACAGGTGTGAGCCACCACACTCAGGCTCTGAAGTTCTTTGGAATTTAAATTTGAACTAGGACCACCAGTTAGCTATGACAGCGCTCCGATTATTTCCTTTGCATTCTGGAGCTCTCTCTCTCTTGTCCTTTGTAACTTGCTGGGAGCCTCACCCCCTGGCTGGGTAAGCTCCTGGAGGTCTGGATTCCCTGTAGTGGGTCATCACTTCTGGAGTGGAGAGCTTTTCTTTTGTTGTGCCTGATGAAGTGGGTGGAGACTTATGGAAAGTTTTCAGATGCATAAAAACATCGAGAGCAGAGTGAGCACAGTCATGTTCGATACACAGGGTCCTCTGTGCAGGGGTCACCAGCTCCCCTCCATGGATTTGCACTTTGCTTCTCCCTGGGGACTTGGGGATTCATTCCTGGGACTCTCAGCCCCATTGTCTTCAGGGTCAGCTCCCAGCATCCCCAGGAGCCACGCTGCCATGCTCCTGTGGTCCCAATGGTGCCAGGTGGCACTGCCTTTAGCAGCCACCCTTCCTCATCACCTTCTCCCTTTCTAATCCCTCACGTCCAGGTTGGGATTGGTCCACGCTGGGATTGGTCCAGGCTGAGATTGAAATCCATCTCTCAGGTGCACTCTGGGGCTGAGTGGGGAGCAGATCAGAGATTTAGGGCCGAGACACTGCCTTCCCTGTCTTCCTCCACACTAACAAAAGGATACCCACTGAGTGCCTGGCCCTAATCTTCACTTTTCCTGAAGGCCTTAGTCCTGTCTCTTAGCCCAGTTGTGGGGAGATGATGGAGGTAGGGTTCAGGATCAGCACCCTGGGCTGGACAACATGGGCACTGTTAAGTCCCTGCTGGCTGCCTCAGCCATGTGGTGACCTTGAGACTGAGTCCTAGGTTAGGGCACAGAGATGCAGGGCTGGAGTTGCAGGGCTGGAGTTGCAGGGCTGGGGTTGCAGGGCTGGAGTTGCTGGGCTGGGGTTGCTGGGCTGGAGTTGCAGGGCTGGAGTTGCAGGGCTGGGGTTGCAGGGCTGGAGTTGCAGGGCTGGAGTTGCAGGGCTGGGGTTGCAGGGCTGGAGTTGCAGGGCTGGGGTTGCAGGGCTGGAGTTGCTGGGCTGGGGTTGCTGGGCTGGAGTTGCAGGGCTGGGGTTGCAGGGCTGGAGTTGCTGGGCTGGGGTTGCAGGGCTGGAGTTGCTGGGCTGGAGTTGCAGGGCTGGAGTTGCAGGGCTGGAGTTGCTGGGCTGGAGTTGCAGGGCTGGAGTTGCTGGGCTGGAGTTGCTGGGCTGGAGTTGCAGGGCTGGAGTTGCAGGGCTGGAGTTGCAGGGCTGGGGTTGCAGGGCTGGGGTTGCAGGGCTGGAGTTGCAGGGCTGGAGTTGCTGGGCTGGGGTTGCAGGGCTGGGGTTGCAGGGCTGGAGTTGCAGGGCTGGAGTTGCTGGGCTGGGGTTGCAGGGCTGGAGTTGCAGGGCTGGAGTTGCAGGGCTGGAGTTGCAGGGCTGGAGTTGCAGGGCTGGGTGCCATTCTCTGTGGGAGACCTACTCTGGCCCATTTGAGGTCTGCTGCTATATCATGTAGCAGCCGTTCGACCTCTGTTCCTCTCGGTCTGAGGCAGGTGGAAGGGACAGGCACAGCAGGGCATCACGGGTCTGGGAGCAGGCCAGGGTGCTGGGCAGGTGCATGAACTAGCCTCACCAGAGACCTCCACAGGCAGCCATGGTGCAGTGTACCTGGGTGTAAGCTGACAGGGGCTTGGAAGACTCACCAAGCTGACAGTTTCCCTGACAACCAACAAGCAGTGTGCGCTACCCCTCCCCCACGGGTTGCTGTATTATGCGGATACAGGACTGATGGATCCGTGTCTCCTCTCCAGTACAGGCTGGGTGGCAGACCCGGCTTCCTACGTTTAGCCAGGGAGCCGTCCTCTGATTTGTCATGGAAGGACGTGGAGGCAGCAGTGAAGGACATCCAGTCCCCTGCTCAGCTTGGCCCAGGAAGCCGCCGCCGCGTGCTTCCCTGGCTCTCCATTAGTCCAGGCTGTGTTTTGCCTGGTTCAGGTCCAGCTGTAGATGTAATTTGGATCCTGTTGTTTTTCCTCTGGCCTTTGTGCCTGTCACACGAGGCTTCCGAGAAGCACCCAGGTCCTCCTAAGGACGATTCTCAGTGGCTCAAATACAAACGTCTTCCACAGCAATGACGTAATGCCCTCAGTGAGTTCCTCCATGCAGCTGTGTAGGTGGCTTCCAACATCCTGTTAGGAAAACGAGAGTTTTTGCTTTGTGCCACGCTTCTGGAGATGCACACCAGGACTGTGGACAGACAGCAGAGACGCACATCAGGATGTGGACAGACGGCCGACACAGGCAGGGCACCATGCAGCCCCAATGCACTTCTAATGGCTTGGCCCAGTAGGCAGTTTCCAGATCTGAAATGCAAAGCAAATTCCAATTGCATTATTGCTAAGGGAACTTGCATGTGTTTTAAATTTAGAAACTAATATAAATGAGCAATCTGTTGGACGACTTAGAGGTACAAGTCCTTGGAAAATACTGCACAGATTTCAGATCTTTTTCTTGAGAAATTAGTCACCCAATTAATGACACACAGGGTGGCTAGATTCTTGCACAATTCCATATCCCTAAAAAATACTATTCCAGGAAGGTGGCCAGCGTTTAGAAAGACTGGATCTCTCCCTCATGATCTCCATTTACAGCCGGAACCCACCAGCTTTTCTGTTCACAAGGGGAAGTTTCTTGACCTTATGGACTGGTAGGGCCATGGTGCCAGCTGGGGTGACAGGTGCCATACCCCGCTGTGGGTCAACTAAGACAGGAACTGTGGACCTGGTATCTTTTTTCTTTTTCTTTTTTTTTGTATGCCAATCCTGAGGCTTGAACTCTGGGCCGGGGCCCGGTCCCTAAGCTATTTTGCTTAAGGCTAGTGCTCGACCACTTGGTCCACTTCCTGCTTTTGAAAGTAGTGTATTAGAGATAAGAATTGAATGGACTTTTCCTGCCAGTCTGGCTTCGAACCACAATTCTTAGATCTCAGCCTCCCCAGTAGCCAGAGTTACAGGCGTGAGTCACCAAGGCTTTTGATTGATAGACTGAGGCCACTGAATGCAGAGTTGAAGATCAGAAAACAAGCTACCTGAAGGCTAGATGCTGTAATTGATTAGCCATGTCTGCCTGGACATAGGCATGGGCAGAGGAGCTCAGGTGTCTGTTCGTGCTCTCTAGCTGAGGGCTGTGTAGCTGGGAGAAGCAAGGGGACCTAGTTCTGGGGAGGACAGCTATTCATTACCTAATGAACAGCCAGCTACCCCATTTCCTGCTATCCCATGTCGTGTCTCACATTGCTTTCCAGCAAGCTAATTAGAGCAATTAGCCCGGGTCCCCGGTCTCCCACTGAGCATAAGCATGGAGAACTTACTCATCTCCCAAAGCCTCCATGGATTATTTGAGGCCTGGAATGCTCACCACTCTGAGCCTTAGTGTGCAGCATCCCTGGGCTCTTAAGGTGTCAGCCTGCCCTTGATCTCTGGACTTCCAGGAGCCTGCAGACAAGGGTGCATTTCACCCCTTTGAGAGCCCTGTGCTCCGTTGGTGTTGGTCCCCAGGGATGCAGGAAGTCCCCGTGCATGCCTGTGTGGAGTCTGGTGGGCCTGGCATGTGTGGCATCTGCCCGTGGCTGTCTCTTGCAGGGGATGTGGTGAACTCCACCGGAAGTGGGCTGTCGGCAGTGGCAGGGGTCACTGTCCCAGCTCTAGACAGTGGAACAGCGGTGCCCAGCCCAGAGAGCCTCACCTTGTCCCCCAGCCCCTGGACCCCGCAGGGTACCCCAGCAACAAGCCAGGCCCAGACGCCAGGGCCCCCGTCCAGGAGAGGTGCTGGTGACCTGGGAAGTCATGACAGGAACAGCACAGGGCCGGGTGCAGAAGAAGAGGCACCCAGCACGGCTCCAAGCTGGGAGACAGGCCCTGGGAGCACCAGAGGGGGGCTCAGCACCGCTGCCGCCGAGGCTCCAGCGCCACCCCGTGGCTCCCCCCACGGGACCAAGCCCAGCACCCCGGAGTCCCCAGGACAGCTCCTGGGAAACACCACCACGGAGCCGCCCTCCCCTCCCACTACCAAGGATGCCTCAGGCCATGTTGTGTGGCACACCGGCCTCCCTCCTCGGGAGACTCCCGTGAACGCCGCAACCCTGCAGACCAAGGAGCCTGAGCCTGCCCCCGGCCCGAGCCTGCCCTCGGCCCCCACCCCCGTGCCCCTGCAGCACCCTGCCTGTGGTGAGTCATGCTGGGAATGACCCCCCCGACCCCCCACTGCTGAGAGCCACTGGGAACCCCGGGGGCCCTGCACAGAGCGGTGACCTCAGGGGTGTGGCTCTCGTCACGGAGGGGCTTGGGGGCAGCTGCAGAGCTGTGTGGTCCTTGGTGGCTTCAGACATAGCCCCTCACCGCCTGGCCGCTTCCTGGGACCCCTGTGTGTCGCAGCTGTAGCATGAGCCTCATGGGGAAGGAGCCTAGGGGGCGTGCGTGTGCCATGGGGCATTCGAGCCACCCTATGGAGACTGGGGACCCCAGCCGTCCTGCAGTACAGTGTCCCCCTCCCACCCCAGCGCTCTTCACCACAGGCTGCTCCGTACCCCAGTTCTCTGCTCCCAGCTGTCTAATTCCACCTGTCCTGCACCGCAGCTGTCTGCACCCCGAGTCGCTTTGCCACCCCAGCTGTCTACCGCCCTGCCCAGCCCCCCTGCTCAGCAGCTCCCTGCCCTCCAGCCATCTGCACCCCGTGACCACGCCGCTCCCAGGGACCCACACTGGGGCCAGAGGCTCAGCCAGCCCAAGCCCTGGGGACACCCCAGGGGACGAGTCACTGCTCTGTCCAGGAACCGTCTGGGACTCCGGCGGTCACCCAGAGGCCTCTCTGGTGCCTCCCAGTGGGCTTGCAGCACTGGGTTTCAAAGATGGGACTGCAGGGGTACGCTTCCGTGGCTTTTCTTGTGCCACTGGACAGTCTGGGGTCCAACCGTCCAGGCACAGAGGCCAGGACTGTCCCACAAGGAGCCAGAGCCTCCGTATTGGAGTGGCTCTCAAGTCAGCAGCGCCACGGAGGTGGCTTCCTGGGATCGAGAATGAGTTTACATCACGGGCAGACCCAAACACAACGGGGAAGTGTTTCTTGTCATCCAAGCAACGGAGTCCTGGGGTACTGTCCCGGGAAGCCAGAGTGGAGGTCCTGGTGTGGCCACCGTCACAGAGGCACCCGGCTGGTGTCCCCACAGCCTCCCCTGCCCCACGTGGGGTATTTGGTTTGAGGAAGTGGCAGGGTTCTCTTCCTTCTGCCCAGAGCAGCTGCACTGGTGTTAATTGCAGCCTTTCGGCTCCGTTCCCCAGGTCCCGGCTCCGTCACAAGGGTCACGGTTTCCAACGTGAGCAGCACTGGCTTCCACCTGCAGTGGGCAGCAGATCCAGCCCCGCTCCCCACCTTCCACCTCAGCCTGGTCCCTGCTCGGGGCCCCGCGGTGAGTGTGGACACGCAGAACACCAGTGTGGCGCTGTCGGGGCTGGAGCCTGGGGTCCTGCACCTGGTCCAGATCACAGCCAGGGCCTGTGGGAAGGAAGGCACCAGAACAGACCTGAAAGTGAGGACAGGTGAGAGGCTTCTGGAACATGCCCTATCTTGTTCTTGAAAGGGAAGGAACAGGGGACCTGTGGCTCACTGACTTTCCACCCTTGGTGTGGAAACTTTTGCACCCAACCAGCAGGACTTGTGGGTTCCAGGAATAGAGAGGGGCTGACACTGAGCAGGGCTGGAGCACACTCACCTGAGTCCCGGTACACACCACAAAAACGTCAGATAAGCTGCATCCTCTCCCTCCGACCTTCCTTGCTCTCAGGAAGTCGAGTAAGGCGTTGGATGCCTGCGGGGGTCTAACTGCAGAGGTGGGGCCAGGCCTTCGGGGGGTGGTGGTTGAATTAAGGGAGGACTGAAGCCTGGTAGAGACAGTCCTTATCAATACTCACACAGAGTTTGATTTTACAAAGAAAAAGAAAAAAAGACAAACCTTTCCTTGGCAGGTGTTGGTGGCTCTTGCCTGTAATCCTAGCTACTCAAGGGGCTGAGATCTGAGGATAGAGATCTGAAGCCAGCGCAGGGAAGAAAAGTTCATCAGACGCTTTATTTCCAAGTAACCAGCACAAAACTGGAAATAGAGCTGTGACCCAAGTGATCGAGAGCCCGCCCTGAGCGAAAAAGCTCAAGGACAGCACCCAGACCCTGAGTTCAGGTGCCAGTCCTGGCACAAAAACAAACGAGCCAGCTGACGAATCCCTTCTGACTGCCCTGTCTCTGCCACCTGTGTATCCAGCGCTAGTCCTCGCTTCTTGGGGAGGGGCCCAAATGCTGGTAATGCTGGGGGACATAGTCCTATGGGGGGTGCTTACACGGGCCCGCCAGAGATGGCAAGAACAGCTTAGAACTCCTGTGTATAGAGTGAACTTCAAAGAACTAGCTGGCAGTGACCTGGAGAATTAGAGAACAAGACAGCATGCGATGATGCTAACTGTGTGAGCTCACCACGGTCCGGTGAAGAGGGAGACGGGTGAGGCAGTCTGAGGGAGGTCTGGTGGGTGGCTTCCCCGTCCCAGCCAAAGCAGGGCTTCCCTGGCGCGAAGGATGCACTGTGCAGGGCACCCGTCCTGTGCGCAGGCGCGGGCCCGCGGCCGCTCTCACTTGTGCACCCCTTCTGCCTCCGATGGTTCCCCTGCCACCCTGCCCAGCTCTCAGACGCGATGATAGCAGCGATCCCCCTAGGACAGGGAGTTTGGGGTTTCTGCAGGAAGCAGTAGCAGGGGGGCTGTGGGGTTTATTTAAGGCTTTGTGAGAAGCTCTTGAGAGATGAACGCGAAATCCCTAAGAGGCAAACACTGCCTGTCTCCTTCACTGGCCAGAGGCTTCTGGCACAAGGCAGGGTTCTCTCTCTCTCTCTCTCTCTCTCTCTCTCTCTCTCTCTCTCTCTCTCTCTCGTATGCACACACACACATGCGCGCGCACACACACACATGCGCGCGCGCACACACACACACACACACACACACAGGGAGGACTGAATGAGGACAGAGCCGGTTGCTTGGGTGGTTCCTGAGCTGTGTTCTCATCCCATGAAGTCCTAGAAGCCCTGCAGAAGACAAGATGCAGAAGAAATGGCCTTGCACACTCAGAGGCAGGGCTGTGGGGGCTGATGAACACGCCCTTGCGTCCTGTCCTGGCCCAGGCTCAGAGCAGAGGTCTGGCAGCGTCCTGGGCTGTCAGGCGCAGCTCACTCACCTGTCAATTATTTTATACATGTCCCTTCTCCTTCAAAGCTGTCTGGCTTGCGAGTCTCTCGCCTGAACACCTGTGCCCAGGGAATGCCCCCGGAGCGGGGACAGGGAAAGAACACAGTGCCGAGATGGTTCTGGAGCCCCCAGAAGCGTTTCCCGCTGTGTTCAGTCCTGTCACACGTCCTCGGAGCCTGGTGCACGCGTCTATGGACAGCAGTCCTCGATCCCTCTTTCTAGAGGGCAGGTCAGCCTCCTCCTGCCGCTCTGTCTCCAGCATGGAGGTCATCAGATGGAAAGGTAGCCCGTGTGGGTGGGGGCCTGACACATGGCGTGTTCTCCACCCTGCAGCGGCCCAGAAACTCCGTGGCAAAGTCAGGATAGCAAACGTCAGGTACTCTGAGGCCCTCGGCAACGCCAGCAGCCAGGAGCACCGGGACTTCGTGGGGCGCTTCCTCAGCACGGTGAGTGGGGCCCTCGGTCCTCGGCTCCTGTGTGGACCTAGAGGCCGGAGGGAAGCTGGAATCCTTGATGCATCCGACCAAGAATTAGACTTGCAGGTCCTGTGGCCACCCTGTGGCGGCTGAGAGTGAGGTCCAACAGGACAGGACAGCACAGATATACCTGAGATGGCAGACTCACCTTTCCCCTGTATGCCAACACGTCACAGAGAGAGCCAGCCAAGGGGGGACATGCAGACACACAAAACACTTAGAGAATTAACCACCCAAAGGACACACAGTGCATCAACAAGTAGGCAATGAACCAAACCGCTCAAAAGCAGAAATACAAATCCTTAGCTATAAAGAAGTATAAATCAAAACAACATTGAAATTCCATCTCGCTGCCATCAGAATGGTTGTCATTAAAAAAAGAAATGACAGATGGCCAGCAAGCATGCAGAGGGAGGACGCCCTCCCCCCTCCCCACACTGTGGTGGAAATGTAAATTAGCGTAGCCACTATGGAAGTCAGTAGGGAGGCTCATCAAGAACCTGAAAATAGAGCTATCATAGGACCCTGCCGCGCTCCTTCCAGGCATATATCCAAAGGAATGTAAGCCAACACACAGCAAAGATCCTGCTACATATAACAGTGTTCTTCACAACAGCCAAACCAGGGAATCAGCTTAGGTGCCCATCTGCTTAATGTGCACACAGTGAAATTTTATTCTGTCACAGGGAATGACACGTGCTGCTAGTGAGGTCCTGTGTCTTTGTGGGCATTCTGACGCTCATGGGCTGGAATGGAATAATGTAGCATAGGATGTATCCGAAGGGCGGGATGAAAGCAAGTCTTCTCAGAGGCTGGGGCTACCTGTGCTGACAGGGATGTGGGAGAGGCTCACAGCAGAAGCAGCCCGGGGCCAGGCACAGAGGGGGGATGGAAAGGAAATGTTCTGCACTGCAGGAGCAAAGGATGGTTCTAGAAAAAACAAAGGGGAAAGGTGGTCTTCCTCCCCATGATACCCTCCATGAGAGAGGTAGGCAGGCTCTGATTCCTTTGTGAACCCGTTGTTCTAGGCCTGGTGAGATGGGGTCCCACTTAATCCACAAACATCTCTGCAACTGTCTGCTGGGAACGTGAATAGAGACACGGGTTACAGGCGCAGGGACCCAGGGACAGGGTGTGGAGGACAGGGGACGGGGGACAGGCCCCTTGCCAGCACTGCAGACGCTGCCAGGCCTCCGTGGAATGCTCCTGGCTTGGCAGACGGACGCAGGCTCCGTGGCTCTTAGGTGCGGGAGCCCTTGCCAGCCATGTTGCGCCAGCACATGGACGCCGGCGGGATTCGACTGAACATCACCAGCATCACCAATGGCAGCGTGGTGGTGGATTTCACCCTGCTCGTAATCGCAGACGTGGACATCCGGGAGGTGTCCGCTGCGTTCCTCAGCGCCCTTCACAACGCGTCTCGGCTGGAGGTGGTGAGAGGCGACCCCTTCATACAGGGTACGTGGAGGCCGGGCCGGAGGGCCACCTCCCCCAGCTCCGGAAGCAGCAGCAGCAAGGGCCCAGCCGCTGTGGTTCTGGAAGGTGTCCCAGGGCCTGCGCAGGGGTTGTCCCCGGGATTACTGGAGAGGTGGCACCGATGGAGCCCTCCGCTCTGTCCTTTGGCTACTGTGGTTGCTGTTAGGGTTTAGGGGATGGAGACCCCCTCGGGTGGACGCGCCCCCCATCCACCCCTCCCTGGTCACTCCGTGTACCCTGGGCAGCTGACTTGCCCAGGCATGGCTTCCCAGAGCCTGACAAGCAGTAGAAGAGAAAGGCTGGGAGAAAAAGGCCGTTAGATTCATTTGTCATCTCATACTTTAAAATAAATGGCAAATGGCTTATCATTACACATATAAAAATGGGGATTTTATAATGAGGGGTTAGTGTTTTCTTTTGGGGGGAGCGGATGAGAAGGATTTCCCAAGGAAAGTCAGATTTCTAGGGAAAAAAAGGCTGAACTACTTACCTACATAGAAATAGAAGTGTCAAGCAAAATTAAAGCACTATTACAAGGTGAGCAGAAAGCAAAAACAGAAAGTTTATTTTCACTGCTTTGATGAGGAATTGCTACCCTAACTAAATATGTAAAAGAGACCACACGGAAAGATGACAGTACGGAGACCCACAAAGCTTGCTGGGATGGGGGCGGGAAGGCAGGAGATAGAATTTGCTCACTTCCCCTGGAAATTGGCTTAGCAGTCCATGTCAGCACTTTCCAAAGGATCTGCCCATTTTGGGTCTGAGAAAGTGGACCTGTTTGGAGCACAGTTTATGCAAAGGTATTCACCCTCAGTGCTGCTTTAAGAGCAAAGCATCAGAAATGGCTACAGTCGAGTTGTAGGCCCTGCCCATGAGGGAACACAAGGCTCTGTCTTCTACACGCCGCACAGATTTCGACGAGTGTGCAAGCATGGAGCACGACTGTGTGCCCGGGACGGCCTGCCACAACACCTTCGGGTCTTTCGCCTGCAGCTGTGCGGGAGGAGCCTCCAACTTCCACGTGGAATTTTCTGGAAGACCCTGTGAAGGTAAGGACAGTCTCATAATCCTTTTCTGTCACACTGGCCCATAATCTGATCTCTTACAGACTTTTGTCGAAATGAAATCAGCATATCTTTGTCCTGGATAAGTTTCCTGTGTGTGTATATGTGAACACATACACATGGGTAAATGCACGGGTAGGCGGTGTGCACGTGTGCTGGAGTACGGCTGCGATGCTTTCATGTGTGTGTGCGCGTCAGTACTGTGTGCTTCTGGCTTAGTGTCCACGGCCCTCCCTCGTCTCCCACATGCGTTGGAGTGAGCGATGGTGGATTGCACGGGGGTCGCTGTGTGTGGCCGTGCGGGGAAGCAGGAGGCACCAGGATCAGGTGGTGTCAGGTGTGTCAGCATGGTCACAGACGGCTTCCTGGACGAGGTGTTTGGGGGCTGGCCGTCAGGGTTAGCAAGGACAGCACCAGGTAGGGTGGTTGGGGGTGAGGACTGGAATGAGAACAAGCTCCTGTGGGGGGGGGTCCCCACAGGCAGTCTGCCTGGGAGATTTGGGCAAGATGGAGGAGAGCCTGAGACATAAGATGGTGGAGGAGGGGAGGTGTGGGGGGGTGCACCCCGAGGTGAAGGGAGGTGAGCCCCAGTGCTTGTGGGGGCTGAGCTGGGCCTGGGAGCTGCATCCTGGTGGCCTGAGGGGCCTCTGAGGACAGTCTGAAGCCTCAGTGGAGGCCCCTGGACTTGTAGAGGCCGAGATGGGGCCAGTGTCGGGGCAGGCGGGAAGCCAGGGCAGGTGTGAGACCCCAGGAGTGCTGAGAGGCCTTCTCTGGGCCCCAGCTTAGAGACTGGTCCTGAGGACTGGTGATTGGCCCACCCACAAGCCTGGCCCAGCCCAGCCGGTGTGGACCCACGGCAGCTGGCAGCATGTGTGTAATAGGGCTCAAGTGAGCAGTCCGTGTCTGCCCCCAGCATGGAGGGCCTCTCCAGCTGGGGGCCTCTCCAGTGGC
>NW_012267319.1:1910010-1916289 GCF_000151885.1 Dipodomys ordii
CCCACCCACAGCCCCGCCCCAGCCCCGCCCCCAGCCCCGCCCGTGTCTTTGTCTCTCCGCCTCCTGCAGGTGCCTCTCCGGGCAATGCAAGCCAGGCCCCCGGTCCGGAGCAGCCTCTCCCCCCAGCGGGTACCAGGGCGGGGGCTGTGCCGGGCGCCAGCTCCGCGGCCCAGGGCCGGGCCCCCCGGCTGACGCTGACGGAGGCGGTGGACGTGAGCTGTGAGGTGGAGAAGGTGGCCCTGGCCGTGCAGAGGCGCTTCCTGCAGCAGGAGTCCATCCCCGCGGCCTCCCTGTACCTGGGGCAGCCCTCCTGCAACGCGAGCAGCAGCAACGGCTCCCACGTGTTCCTGGTGGCCGGCTGGGGCGAATGTGGGACGCTGGTGCAGAGTGTAAGGCCGGGGACTGGAGGCCGGGGCGGGGCGGGACCCCAGGGTGCGGGGGGAGTGAGAGGCGGGACCCTGGGCTCCAAACACGGGACCCCAGGAAAGGAGGAGTCCAGCCTGTACCCCTGGATTGGGAGGGAGAGGGAGGGCCCCGCTCCGTGCGTGGAGGGGCTCTGCACGCTGTCCCTCGGGAGCTGCTGTATTGAGGTCCGTGGAGCCCCTCAGGCCCCAGGCCTGGTGTGGAAGGTTGTCTGCGGGTCACAGGAGTGGATCCCCCTCCCGCCCCTCAGCGTCCTGCCCGCCTGAGCACTGTCCTTGCAGTGGAGGGGGGAGGAGAAAAGGCATCCTCCGTGAGTTCAGCCAGTGGCAGGCATTGGGGTGCACAGTTGTCGCCTGAGGAAGCAGGCCACCCTGCTGTGGGACTCTGGGTGCTGAGACCCCAACCCCAGGCCATTCCCCAGGGGCTGAGCGGGGTGCTCGGCCAGGCCAGGGAGCTCCAGGCTCCCTGCCACCCCGCCAGCTTCCTGCAGGGAAATGGTGCCTTTCAGGAATGAGGTCCATTCTAGAAAGAAGGTGTCTGTGGAGTGAGGGGAGAGGAGGCGGGTGTGGCCACAGGCAGGCTGGTGACCCCTCACCAGCCTGGGTTAACCCTCACCTGGCAGGGTGAACCAGCAGGTGGAGGCGTGTAGAAGTGGCTCTGGCAGGTGGGCGGCCGGCTCTGGAACCCACCTGCAGGGGTGACAGCTGGCCAGCGGCTGGGGCCAGGAGGGCACCAGCACCAGGGAAGCTGGACGAGAGCCGGCCGTTCCTCACAGCGGGACTGGAGCTCAGGTTGCCTGGTCTTTGTCTCTGAGGGCCTATGGGCTTTCTGGGGAAAAGGGGGGGGTAGGTAGGGAATGGGACCTGTCCCCTGTTCACCACCAAGATGGGCCTTGATTGACCTCCCTAGTGCCCAGGTCCAGGCGTCATTGGTGCATTTAGGGCTGAGGATCAGCTGAGTCCACGGGGGGGCAGGGCTAGGTGATGCCCTTGGCTCAGTCTCCCAAGCCCTTGAGGTCCCCCGGAGGGGGGGCTTTCTGACCCCCTGGCTGGAGTCCTGGGCACGCTTGGGACCGCTGGGCTGCAGAGGGAACCTGGCGGAGTGGCGTCCGGAGGAGAGGCTCAGGCTCCGGCACAGCCGGGAAGCAGATGGCAGGAGAGGGCAACTTGGCAGAGGGAGTGGCGGGGGAAGGGGCCCGGCCTGCGGTGCCTGGCAGACGGGCATCCGCCCAGCGTGACTGGTGCCTCTCAGAGGCCGGGGCTCTTGGACAGTTCCTGTCTGAAGAGGCAGCTGGGGCCACCAGCCTCCCTCCCCCACTCTAGTCCCTGAAAGTCGCCCGTGGGCATCCGTGGCTCACGCCTGCAACCCTGGCGACTCAGGAGGCTGAGATCTGAGCATCATGGTCTGAAGCCAGACAGGGAAGATAAACCCAAGAGACTCTTGTCCCTCCTTAACAAGCAAAAAGTTGGAAGTAGAGGCAGGGCTTGAGTGGTAGAACACAAGCCTTGAGCAAAAACGCTAAAGGTACCCAGGCCTGAGTTTAAGCCCTAGTACAGACACACTCTCTCTCTCTCTCTCTTTCTTTTCTTCCTTCCTTCTTCCCTTCCTTCCTCTCTCTCTCTCCCTCCTTCCCTCACTCAAGCCAGTGGCTCATATTTGTAATCCTAGTTCTTTAAGAGGCTGAGTGTAGAAGGGTCTTGGTTTAAGTCTGGGCAGAAAAGTCTGAGAGAGCAGCTCCCCAAGATAGAAAAAAACAGGACTGGAGGCATGGGGCATAGAGTGCAAGTCTAACAAGCATGAAGCCCTGAGTTTAAATCCTGGAACCACACGCACGCACATGCGTGTGTACCTACACACACACACCTGCACACGAGGTCAGTGTCTGCCATTGTGCCCAGGGTGCCCACCACCCAGGCTGCTCTGCAGGGCGACGGTACCTCCGTGGGGGCTGGCACGGAGCGCTCAGTGGGAGAGCGGGGAGCGGTGTTTCTCTGCGTCTCCCCCGCTGGAATCCGCAGGCTGACCGGCTGACCGGCTGACCGGCTGACCAGCGTCTGCAGCATGGGCCCCGCCTGCTCGCTTGGCGGCGTCTGCCTCCCTGGGGAGCACAGGCCCCAGGCAGCGGCGGAAGCGGCTCCTGTGCTGTCTGTGGCCACTGACGCCCGGGGTCCACTTGACTTCAAGCTCTGCACACGTTGGGGGCAACACCCAGCCCCGAGAGTGCAGCCCACCGCCGGGCTGGGGGGGAGGGGAGGACTCCTGGGGTCAAGACACCCACTCGCGTCCCCTGTGTGCTCAGAACATGACAGATACTGTGGTGAGGACCACGCTGCGGAATGACCTGTCCCCAGAGGGCGTCCTCCACCACCCCAAGATCCTGAGCCCCATCCTCTGCGCCTTCCGGAACAACCTGCTGGCGTCCTCAGGCTACGCTCCGCAGTGGGGGTGAGCGGGGGCCGGCTGCCCCTCCCCAGCCCCGGCCCCTCCCAGCACCGTCCTTGTGGACCCTTTAGGAATTCACCTGCTTGACCCCTCTCTTTGAGCCTGATTATACAAATGTGGACGGTGGCCAGGCCTCCGTCCTCGGTCAGGTTGCCTTAGGCTCAGAACCCCTAGCGGATCAGCACGCTGCTTGGGGGCATCTCTGGGGGGTGGGGACGGGAAGGAGGGGCGCAGAGACAAGCCTGTGACGCTGCTCCTTCTTGCAGGGTGTACACCATCGTTGAAGACCTCCACGGCGCCGGGAACTTCGTCACTGAGATGCAGGTGTTCATCGGCGATTCCCCCATCCCTCAGAATTACAGTGTGTCTGCCAGTGATGACGTCAAGATCGAAGTGGGGCTCTACAGGCAGAAGAGCAACCTCAGGGTGGTTCTGATGGAGTGCTGGGCGACCCCCTCGAGCAACGCCAGGGACCCGGTCACCTTCGGTTTCATCAACAATAGGTAGGGGGCTCGGGCCGGCGCTGGTGCGTGCCGCCGGGAACACCAGGCAGAGGCGGGTCTGGCCCTGGGTCTCAGGCCTGCAGGGCCGGCTCCAACTCGGCATCGACTTCCCCTTCCCAGCTGCCCCATTCCCAACACCTATACCAGCGTGATCCAGAACGGAGACTCGAGCAAGGCCCAGTTTAAGCTGAGGATCTTCTCCTTCGTCAACAACTCCATTGTCTACCTGCACTGCAAGCTTCGTGTCTGCCTGGAGAACCCGGGAGCCACGTGCAAGATTGTAAGTGTCCGGCGTGGCCGTAGGCTGATGCACAGGCCTTCTGCTCAGCCGGCAAAGCGGAAGCCAGGGGCCCTGGCAGGGCTAGTGGGGTGTTGGGACTTGACGATGGCTAAACAACGTATCATTGATACCAAACTTCTATCAGTAGCTCAGTCCTCGCTTTAGCTGGTACTTGAACGAAGGGCCTGGTGCTTTAGCTTGGCCTGTTTTGCTCAAGGCTAGCAGCGCTCTACCACTTGAGCCACAGCTCTATCTCTGGCTTTTTGGTGGTTCACTAGAGATAAGAATCTGGGCTCTCCTGGCACAGGCTGGCTCTGACCTTCGATCTACCGATCTCAGCCTCCTGAGTAGCTTGGATTATAGGTGTGAGCCTCTGTGGCCTGCTTCTAAGTCCTCCTTGAGGCTGCTTTGTGCCTGGCGTCCCCCCGGCTCTTCCCGATCACCTCCCCAAGGTAACTGGTGGGGTTTTTAGGAGAGCACAAGTTACCTCAGTTAAGATGATTTTTTTTTTTTGTAATGTTGGTGGAACATGATCCAAGGTCAGCTCCTCTCCCACTCCTACTGGAGGCGGGGGAAGGGGGGCTGGAATCATCTCCCATGTGCATTTCCCCAGATCTTCCAGCTTGAAATTCCCTCTTCAGTGCTGAGGTTTTAGGCTATTCTCGGTGCTGCACACACGAATGGGAAGCAATTGCGTCTCTGTGCTACCTGGGGCAGGGCTCACAGAGCCCGCCGGCTCTTCACTCACCGTCCGCCTGTGTCAGTGCCGTCTTTGTTCAGCGTCCGCGTGTGCATTCTCCTGTGCTCTTCCACGGTGTGACATGGGCCAGTGAATCTGAATGACAGCAACTCATTTGGTTGGTGTCCCCTTTCTCAAAACGATAGGTGTTCCTGCCAGGCCAGGTGACCCTGTCCCGGCCATGAGGGGACCCTGGAGCCTGCAGCCCAGGCCACAGGGTCCCCAGGCTTAGAAAGAGGACCAGCATCCAGGCCCTGTCCCTCCCCTCCTCCTGGGAGCCGCCCACTCTTGGGCTCTGGCCAGGCTTCATCCTGGCCCTGTGCATGGTAGAATAGCATTGCATTCCCAGAGCTGCTGGGACCACAGCTACTCTAAGCCTGGAAGCAGAGGCCTCATCGGCCTCCGGCGGCCTCGGCCCCAGCCTCGCGGGTGGTCCCCCCGCGTCTCCACACTGTGGCCACCTTCTGCCTTTTCATAAGGACCTGGTCACTGTGGATTAGAGCCCGAATGAGCTCTTTCCAAATGAGGTTATGGTCCTAGGTGTGGGGTGCAGGATTCTAATGTCTTTTTGGAGGACACATGTTACCTGTCCATAGTGAGCAGGTTGCTCGGTGCACTGCTCCAGGAAGCTGTTTTTGTGAGAGTCATTCAGAGGAGCAGGTGCCCGTAGTGGCCTTTGGGCCAAAACAGACTTGGGCCAGAAGGGTACGGGGCCAGCTCTCTATTCTGCAGCTCTTTGTGCCCAACTCCCTCCCTCCCCTGGACGTGTCCCACACAGACGGGGTCCACTGTGCAGACTCTGTCGGCTTGCCTGTCTAGATCAAGCATCCGGTGACTTCGCAGAGGATGGAGGGATCTCCGGGCTAGCGGTCGCCCCGGTATCGAGTTAACCCATGAGCACCCTTAGGACTGATTTTGAGTTTCTCTCCTTGAACACCCAGAGCTGCCGCAACTTCCGGTCGGTGAGCAACAGTGAAGACTCGGAGTTCTTCCAGATGTCCTGGGGGCCCCTCATGCGGTCTGAACGTGAGTCCACAATGGATCTAGGTAGCAAAGAAAAGATTCCAGCCATGACGCCGCCAGCCTTTGTAAACTGCAAAGAGTGGGCTGCTAGCTAGATCCTAGGAGAGCCTGGCTCCAATACTGCTCGAGAGCCAGCGTCTATGGGAAGAGCCAGTGCCAGCCCAGGCAGGCTCCTCTCGGCTGACCCCTCCGAAGCGGTTCTGTGGTCAAAAGCTCGGCCCAGAGAGGCAGGAGCGGGGCTGATTAAGGCGATGCTTTGAGCCTTACCCTGGGGACCCCTAGAGTTGTCTGACCCTGAGAGAGCACATCGAGTGGAGAGGAGAAGAAACTCCCGCGGCGACACGCAGTGTCAGGTTCTCTGTGTGCACACACACGTGTGCACATGTGCGTGTCTGCCAGTGCTCACAAATATAGCTGTTGTATTCAGAATATGCCAAACGCCCAGCATTTCCGTTCTCCTCAAAGCAAAACTTCCTACAGCCACTCGCAGTCCATGCATTTGCAAAGTCAGTTCACTAGGAAAACACATGCTTTTTTTTCCTCTTTTGGGATTTCAAGTCTTATATTTGATACATAGTATTAATCTTCCAAAGAAATGGGCAGCATTTATTTCTGTATTTTTAAAAAATATCCCAGGCTACTAAAAATAAGCAAAGATTTTTGTAATTGCAGGCATGTTCCCATATATAAAACAAAAGCTAGATCAAACCAGAAGTCTTGGGTCTTTTAATGAGTCTTAGGTAAAATAATAAACTGAGATCCTACCCATTTTCTGCCAAATATAAGAAATAAGACTTTCCTCCTCCACCCCTCCCCCTCCTCCTCCCCCTCCTCCTCCCCTTTCTCTTCCTCCTCCTCTTCCTCCTCCC